>NC_042615.1:483478435-483822931 GCF_901001135.1 Rhinatrema bivittatum
TTATATCTCAATGATAGGCAGGATCAACTTGGTGGGGGTGTGGCACTTTATGTCTGGGAGGGTATAGAGGCTAACAGGATAAAGATCATACAAGACACTAAATGCTCAGCAGAATCTATATGGGTAGAAATCCCATGTGTGTTGGTTAAGAGTATACTACCGTCCACCTGGACAAAATGGTCAGACAGATGATGAAATGCTAAGAGAAATCAGGGAAGCAAACCAATTTGGCAATGCAATAATAATGAGAGATTTCAATTACCCCAATATTGACTGGGTAAATGTAACATCAGGACTTGCTAGAGACATAAAGTTCCTGGATGTAATAAATGACTGCTTCATGGAGCAATTGGTTCAGGAACCAACAAGAGAGGGAGCTATTTTAGATTTAATTCTTAGTGGAACACAGGATTTGGTGAAAGAGGTAATGGTGGTGGGGCCACTTGGCAACAGTGATCATAACATGATCAAATTTAAACTAATAACTGGAAGGGGGACAATAAGTAAATCTGCAGCTCTAACACTAAACTTTCAAAAGGGAAACTTTGATAAAATGAGGAAAATAGAAAAAACTAAAAGGTGCAGCTGAAAAGTCAACAGGCATGGACATTGTTTAAAAATACAATCCTAGAGGCGCAGTCCATATGTATTTCACACATTAAGAAAGGTGGAAGGAAGGTAAAACGATTACTATCATGGTTAAAAGGTGAGGTGGAAGAGGCTATTTTAGCCAAAAAAAAACATCCTTCACAAATTGGAAGAAGGATCCATCTGAATAGGATACAACATAAGCATTGTCAAGTTAAGTGTAAAACATTGATAAGACAGGCGAAGAGAGAATTTGAAATGAAGCTGGCCATAGAGGCAAAACTCATAATAAAAACTTTTTAAAATATATCCGAAGCAAGAAACCTGTGAGGGAGTTGGTGGGAGTCAGTTGGACTATTAGATGACCGAGGGGTTAAAGGGGCTCTTAGGGAAGATAAGGACATTGTAGAAATACTAAATGAATTCTTTGCTTCCGTGTTTACTAATGAGGATGTTGGGGAGATACCAGTTCCGGAGATGGTTTTCAGGGTGATGAGTCAGACGAACTGAACAAAATCACTGTGAACCTGGAAGATGTAGTAGGCCAGATTGACAAACTAAAGAGTAGCAAATCACCTGGACCGGATGGTATGCATCCTAGGGTACTGAAGGAAATAAAAAATGGAATTTCTGATCTATTAGTTAAAATTTGTAACCTATCATTAAAATCATCCATTGTACCTGAAGACTGGAGGGTGGCCAATGTAACCCCAATATTTAAAAAATGCTCCAGGGGAGATCCGGGTAACTATAGACCAGTGAGTCTGACTTCAGTGCAGGAAAAAATAGTGGAAACTATTCTCAAGATCAAAATCGTAGAGCATATAGAAAGACATGGTTTAATGGAACACAGCCAACATGGATTTACCCAAGGGAAGTCTTGCCTAACATCTGCTTCATTTTTTTGAAGGGATTAATAAACATGAGGATAAAGGTGAACCAGTAGATGTAGTGTATTTGGATTTTCAGAAGGCGTTTGCAAAGTCCCTCATGAGAGGCTTCTAAGAAAACTAAAAAGTCATGGGATAGGAGGCGATGTCCTTTCATGGATTACAAACTGTTTAAAAGACAGGAAACAGAGAGTAGGATTAAATGGTCAATTTTTTCAGTGGAAAAGGGTAAACAGTGGAGTGCCTCAGGGATCTGTACTTGGACCGGTGCTTTTCAATATATATATATAAATGATCTGGAAAGGAATATGACGAGTGAGGTTATCAAATCTGCAGATGATACAAAATTATTCAGAGTGGTTAAATCACAAGCGGATTGTGATACATTACAGGAGGACCTTGCAAGACTGGAAGATTGAGCATCCAAATGGCAGATGAAATTTAATGTGGACAAGTGCAAGGTGTTGCATATAGGGAAAAATAACCCTTGCTGTAGTTACACGATGTTAGGTTCCATATTAGGAGCTACCACCCAGGAAAAAGCTCTAGGCATCATAGTGGATAATACTTTAAAATCGTCAGCTCAGTGTGCTGCAGCAGTCAAAAAAGCAAACAGAATGTTAGGAATTATTAGGAAGGGAATGGTTAACAAAACGGAAAATGTCATAATGCCTCTATATCGCTCCATGGTGAGACCGCACCTTGAATACTGTGTAAATTCTGGTTGCCGCATCTCAAAAAAGATAGAGTTGCGATGGAGAAGGTACAGAGAAGGGCAACCAAAATGATAAAAGGGATGGAACAGCTCCCCTATGAGGAAAGGCTGAAGAGGTTAGGGCTGTTCAGCTTGGAGAAGAGACGGCTGAGGGGGGATATGATAGAGGTCTTTAAGTTCATGAGAGGTCTTAAACAAGTAGATGTGAATCAGTTATTTACACTTTCGAATAATAGAAGAACTAGGGGGCATTCCATGAAGTTAGCAAGTAGCACATTTAAGACTAATCGGAGAAAATTCTTTTTCACTCAATGCACAATAAAGCTCTGGAATTTGTTGCCAGAGGATGTGGTTAGTGCAGTTAGTGAGGCTGGGTTCAAAAAAGGTTTGGATAAGTTCTTGAAGGGGAAGTTCATTAACAGCTATTAATCAATTTTACTTAGGGAATAGCCACTGCTATTAATTGCATCAGTAGCATGGGATCTTCTTAGTGTTTGGGTAATTGCCAGGTTCTTGTGGCCTGGTTTGGCCTCTGTTGGAAACAGGATGCTGGGCTTGATGGACCCTTGGTCTGACCCAGCATGGCAATTTCTTATGTTCTTATGTTCCTATGAAACATGAGCAGTGATAGACCATTTTTGGGGCAATCAGCATATTGTTATTGACCAATTGCTTGTAAGGTAATCCATTTTAGAGGCAAATTGTATCAATATTGTTTTAGTTTTGGTTGTGCATTAGTGCACTTATTGGTTATTGTTATTGTTTGATATTGTGATTTTTATGTATTTTGTTTTAAATACTATTTATGTTGTATGTTATTTATGATAATTTTTATGAAACCGTTCTAGATCTAGTGATAGACTGAGCTAGAAATTTTTTAAATAAAATGAATTCCTCTATATTGCTGTATTATAAAAACACAAACAGCCCCTGCATATCTGTCACTATCACATTAACACAAACACAGCACACACACTGACATCTGAATCATTGTAATATTACACACACAGCCCTCACACCACCCTCTACATCATTGTAATATTAGACACACACACAGTACTAACAAACCCCCATCATTGATACACTCAGCCATCTGCATCACTGTAATAATACATACAAAAAGTTCCTACACACCCCAGTCACTAGTGCACAACATTATCTATATCACAGTACAGTAATTTTATAGATATTGGAAAAAAGTGATCATCCTACGTTCAAAATTAGTATAAAAGGATCACTCATAAGCAACCAGATGTAAAAGAATCTTCTTATAATCAAACAGGTATAATCATTGATCTTATTGTTATACATGTGGTTCCTCTTCCTTTCCTGTCCCAAAGGTTATGGGTTCAGTGGCAGCATGAAACAAAAGAAGGTTCATACAGGAAGGGTCCAACTTTATGTCATATGGCACAATTCACAACAAACAGAACGCTGCAGGAGAAGCCTGCAACTCACAGTCTTGGTTCTGAGTATTTTCAAAACTCCTTATTTCTGTCTGTTATTGCTTCTTCCTTCTTAAGCTCAGTTGGGATTTGGAAGGGGGATTTATCTTGGAGGATTTTTGCCTGTATTTTGAGATTTTACTTTTATAATAGTTTTTAGGAGCATTTTTTTTTATTCTGTTGCTTTGATTTAAGGTTACTGGCTTTGCCTGCACTGCACTATCCTATATATTGGTGATGATGTCATGGGAAAGGTGTATCCTCTGATTCAATCTGCTTAAAGGTGGTGGTAACTGTTGTGCTTCCCGGCCGCATTTGCTCCGTGGCTGGGCCTGCTCACCTTTCCTGACCGTCCACGAGCTCCGGGCCCTCTCACGCTATAGCCAGTTCGCGGTGTCCCCGGCTCCCCCACGCTCAGGCTTCAGTTCAGGCCTCACGGCGGGGCTCGGCGTCCTTCGTGGCGTCAGCCCCACCCCTAGGCACACGCACGCGCCAGGGGTAGATCCCACCTCCGCAGCGTGCCCTGATTGATGGCTGTATTAAAGGAAGTGGCCTTGGCAATTGGATCGTACACTCCGGTGTGTCTAGTTTGCCTTCCAGCGTCTCTTGTTCCAGTGTCTCTTGTTCCATAGAAACTTAGAAATGACGGCAGAAGATGACCAAATGGCCCATTCAGTTTGCCCAGCAAGCTTTCACACTTTTTTTTTTCTCCTCTCTCACACTTTTCTGTTACTCTTGGCATTTAGTAACCTTTTGGTTCTATTTCCCATCCACCCCCGCCATTAATGTAACCTTTTGGTTTTGTTTCTCTTCCACCCCCGCCATTAATGTAGAGAGCAGTGCAGGAACTGCTTCTAAGTGAAGTATCTAGCTTAATTGGTGTTCTGAATCGGCTCCTGAGGAAGGGGGGAGTTAACAATCTGTTATGCTTTGGCTCCTGTGGAAGGAGGAGTTAGCAATCTGATATGCTCAGCTCCTGTAGAGGGAGTAGTTAACAATCTGTTAAGGTACAGACTGCGGAGTAGCAATCTGTTATGAATCTGTTGCTGAAGACTCCTGATGGAAAAGGAGTAGCAATCTGTTACCAGCGGAGTGCTTGGAGAGGGCACTTAGCTGTAGAGGAATGTAGATAGGTGGATCCTTGGGCCGATGGCAGATGACTCCGCCCCCAGGAGGAAATCCTGAGAGGGACCACCGGCTAGGCTTGGGTACGGAGACAGACACAGATAATTTTTATTAGACAGGTTAGTAGAACCACCAGAGGTGGCAGTAGTGAGCTGATATGCCTGGCAGGGCTGAAGTCCCTCAGGTACTGGAACAGCGATCCCAGGGTTGTTGAGCTGTAGAGAAACTATAGATAGTGAGTAGACAGGGTATGCTGTGTTCATAGCCAGAACTGGCCGACAAAACTCACATTAGGTCTTTAGGAAGCTCAGTAGCTGGAAAGGGTTAGGCCCTTGAGGAGCGAGTACCTGGTTCCAGGGAAAGCTCTGAGAGAGCGATGGTAACTCACAAATGTCTGTATCTGAGATAGCTTCCAGGCAGTAGAGAATCTTCAGAGATTTCAGGAACATGGGCCCTCGAGGAGCGAGTACCGGTTCCTATCTGCAATCTGAAATAAAGAAAAGAGAGCGAGGCCCCCAAGGAGCGGGTACCCCTGGTAGGTCCGAGGAGGCAGAGTAGCTTGGGAGTAAAGCCAAAGCAATCCCCCTTTGCTAACTCGATTAGTTAGCAAATACTGAGACCTTTTATATTGGAAGCGGATGTCGTCATCTCAGGGGGACGCCCCCGAGGTTCGCGCCCTTGCTGGTACATCAATCGGAGCGCGCGCATGCCCTACATCATCAGGAACATGGCGGATCCGCAGCATTGTGCTGGTCCGGGGACGCCGGAGGGAGATGGCAAGAAGACGCCGTAGTAGCTAACCGTCCATCAGACCTGGAGGGAGTCGCCACAGAGGTAAAGAGGGCAGAGTGAGGGGCGTTGAGCAGCGACGGACGCAACAGTACCCCCCTTCAAAGGGTGATCTCCTCTTCGGATACCAGGCTTAGGTTTCAAAGGATGCCAGAGGTGAAACCGATGAAGCATCTCTTTGTCCAAGATATTGGTCTGAGGCTCCCAGGTGATCAAATCGGGGCCGAAGCCTTCCCAAATCAGAAGGTATACAAAAATCTTGCCTCTGATGCGAACATCCAGAATCTCTTTGATCTTGATTTCTAATTCGTCTTCTGCAATGGTGACAGATGGATCTTGAGATTTGGAAGAATCTTTCAGAGTGTTATTGATGATATCAGCAGCAATGGGTAGAGCTGCTGTGGACGTCACTGAGGAATTCAGTGGAAGTGGTGATGTTGAAGAATGTCCAAAATCCACTTCTAAAGATGACTCTCCAGTAGAAGATGCTGGATGAGAGATGGTAGTATTTAGTAGCAATAACTAACTGCTATAGACGTCACTGAGACTTCAACAGAAGTGGCGATGTTGGGGTACGTCCAACCCCACTTCTAAAGGTAACTCTTCAGTAATGTAACTGGATGTGGTGTTGACTTCAGCAGCAATAGCTTAGCTGCTATGATGTCACTGAACCTACAGTGGAAGTGGCGATGTTGGGGTATGTCCAACTCCACTTCTAAGGGTAACTTTTTCAGTAATGTAACTGGATGAGATGGAATTCAGAAGCATTCTAGCTGCTATGGATGCCACAGAAACTTCAACAGAAATGGCAATGTTGGGGTACGTCCAAAACCCACTTCTGGATAACTCTTCCATAGAAGAAGCTGGAAGAGAGATGGTGGCAGCACCAGCAAATCAAACAGGCTGGTAGCTAGAGATATCTTCCTCGGATCTAATAGTGCTGTAGTGCTTCAGACATGACTTCCGAGTGAAACAAACATAGCAGATATCTCTAAGTTGTAGGCCATGAAGACGGTAAGATGTAGAGCACCATCTAGCCATGGCGAACATAGCAACCGCTATGAATATCAGTAGCCAGGAGTAAAACTGCTGTGGACGTCATTAAGATCCTCAAGAAAAGTGGCGATGTAAAGGAACGTCCAAAGCCCACTTCAAGTTGTGATGCAATAATGGATCTTCTAATTTGACGAAGGGACTCCTCAGGTCTTCCACAAGACGTCTGAGAATAAGGTTGCCTCCTGCCCCTGAGTCCACCAGGGCAGGGGTCCGAACTGTTGCTGGTTCAGAGGTCACAGAGACTGAACAAAAGAGCAGAGGAGATAATGCAGTATGGCCCAAGAACAGTCCTCCCGCGGGACTTAGGCCCGTCCGTTTCCCGGACGAATGGGGCATGTAGAGACATCATGGCCAGGCTGACCACAGTACACACACAGGCCGCATTTCTTCCGAAATCTTCTCTCCTTTGAGGTCAAGTGACCATGACCAAGTTGCATCGGTTCATCTTTATCAACAGCAGGAATTTCTGGACCCATCCGAGGTGCAGGGGTACTGGCCTGTTTCAACCCAGTTAACACCTTAGGCCGAAGTTCCTTCACCTTGTCTTGGAGCAGACAATCAATCCGAGTAGCTAAGGCTATCAATTCTTCCAGCGAGTCAGGTGTCTGGTGAGCGGCCAGCTCGTCTTTCAAGCGGGTATCCAGGCTTCTGCAGAAGAGTCTTGAGACATCTGGGGTCCCAGCGAAGTTCCACTGCAAGAGTCTTGAATTCTATGGCAAATGGTCTGTTGCCTTGCTTCAAGTCCACTAAAGCAAACCCGGCCACAGACATACGAGCAGGGTCATCAAAAACGGATTTAAACAAGTCCATAAATCCTTCTATGTCCTGCAAAATAGGGTCCTTGCATTCCCGCAAGGTAGATGCCTATGACAAGGCTCTCCCATCCAAGTATGACAGGATGTAGGTGGTCTTAGAGAGGCCCGTGGGAAACAATGAAAGCTTAAAGGTAAAATGTATGCTGCACTGGTTCAAAAAGCCCTGAGTCTTCTGGAGGTAAAGAGGGCGGAGTGAGGGCATCGAGCAGCGATGAATGCAACAATTAGTTAGGGGTAGTAACTGCCGCAATAAGCAAGCTACTGCCACGCTTATTTGTTTACCCAGCCTGTGCAGTTTAGTCCTTGTTGGTTGTTATCAGAATATAAATCCACCTTTCTTCATTCTCCCCTGCCGTTGAAGCAGAGTCTCTTGTTCCAGCGTCTTCTGTTCCTTCGTCTCTCTATCCCTGGTATTACCCTTTGGACTGATCTCACGGAACTGACCATTGCTTGCTCCTGACTACTCCTGATCGCTGCCTGGAACTGACCTCTGCCTGAACACTGACTACTCCTGATCGATGCCTGGAACCGACCTCTGACTGAACACTGACTATTCTTGATTGATGCCTGGAACTTGACCTCTGCATGACCTGATTACTTCTGGATTGACTACAGGTACTGACCCCTTCTTCGGCTGACCATTCTGTTACTCTGGCCTTGATTCTCACTATTCATTTGGACTCTCTGTTCTGGCCTCCTGTGACCTCTGGACATTCTTGTTTGGACATCGACCGCACACCCTTGTTCGTGGTGGGCACTCCTCTGCATTTCTTCTCTAGGAGACCCTGCGAAGCATACCTAAGACCAGGCGGCCCGGGTAACTAAGGGCTCAACCTGAGGAAACCCCAGGTTGCTATTGGTGAAGTTCCAGCTAGCCTCTGCTCCTCCTGTGCTCCACCTCCTGGTGGCAGGTGCTCTCCGGGTCCGACCGGAGGGCCGTATCAATCCTGCACCAGGCCAAGGGTCCACCTCCAGTGCAACAGTAACCCGAGCATTTAGACAGGTCTAGCAGGATTCAAGGAAAGAAAATTAAGAGAAAAATTCTCCTTTTATACCTGTAAATGGCACTTTGAAAATCAACTGGGAGTTTCTGCAAGTAAAAGTACACACTTAAACTTAATCAGGCTAATTTTAAAATGAGCGTGCATGCGCCCATACACGCATGTATTGGCGTGCGAGCGGAGATACGCTGGAATTTTAAATCATGCGCGCACTTGTGTGCATATGATTTAAAATAAGCCTATCACACATAAGTAAGGTCCTAATTTTAAGAGGTTACTTGAGTAGGGTTGCCAGCTGGCTCCAGATTTTTAGGACAGGTTGATCCAGTCCTGGTTTTACTCCCTTGCATGCAGGTACTTATAGTCTTGCTTTTCTTAGGGAATGCAATAGGGAAATCAGAATAAGTCCCAGGATGTAATTGGGGTAAAACCAGGACTTGTCCTGAAAATCTGGAGCCAGTTGTCAACCCTATACTCAAGCAAACTTACTTTGCATATTTTCCATAGAACTTTGCAGGCTTTAATGTGCGTATGTAAGTGGATTTTAAAACATGCTTGCGTGAGGGACATTCCCAGTTTTTCCAATTAGCCCATTAGTTTACCCAGTCAGTCTCAAGGTCATCCAGACCCTGTGGTTCTTCATCCTGCATGCCCCCCAGTTAACCCGGACCACTCACCCTGTCATGTAAGCCCTAAAACACAAGATCTGCAGACTTGCTTCTCATCAGGAGGAGGAGTTATGTTGCATGGCTAAAAGCCGCCAAGCATTGCGGAGGCCGGTTATAAAATACGGAATTACGCCTGTAACAGTTGGCCCCGCCATGGATGCCCATTCCCTGTCCCTTATCCAACTCATTTTTTGCTTGCGCAACACACATATAGGCATATAAATCTTGGCTTTTAACATCCTCGTTGCTTGCGCACAGCCCACATATACGTGTATGTGGGCATTTTAGCACAAGCAATTCTTTTAAAATTGACCTCATTATGTGTTTACTTTTACCCGCACTTGCAAGAGGCATTCTGAAGGGGCAGAGGTGGGGAAAAAGGATTTATGACATTTTTAAATGTGTGAGTGTGTGTGTAAATCTACCTGCAGAAAGTTGCATCTGCTCCAAGCAGGGTGTAATTTTCTGCATGTAGGTCTGCAAACACACTGGCACAACCCACACATTTTCAAAGATCGCTTACGTGTATAAGTCTGATTTGAAAATTCTGGCTAAAGACTGTGGGTGAAAAATACCCGCAGACTTGAGCCCTATGTGGGCAGACTGAAAATTACCCTGTTTACATATAAGCTGGTCGGTCACACTCATGACTCACTATGTTTTTGTTTTCTTCTCTTTTGCTGGTGAGGTCAGGGAAGAGAGCTGTCATTTTTACTGAGTTCAGGACCTCCATTCATTTTCAGAAGTTGGCTCCCCTGATTATACATACATGCTTTCCCACAGGTTCTAAGTCTGTTTTGAATTTAGAATTGACAAATTGAAAGAGCGCAGTTTTTTTTGTAAAAGGTGACATAAATAAAAAATGAATCCACAGTAATGACCTATGATTATGAAGAAAATAGAATGAAGAATGAAGAAAAGTTTTTTTGAATCATATAGATTGTGTCTGAATTTCACTATTAGGGTATGAGGATATGTGGCTTGAAAATAGTTTAGAAAATTAAAAAATATAAATTTATAGTAGTAAGAGGGACTGAATTGTTTGATATATATACATATGCTTCACCATCACACTCCAATATCTGTTCTCTGATTAACAATATAAAATGTACATAGTAAAAATACCACACAATGGTGTAATATCTTCATTCCTACTTACATAATTAGACATACATTCTCATTACTCTTCAGGGCAGGCACGGACATGGTATCCTTAGATTTCAGTAAAGTTTTTGATGCTGTCCCACTAAGAAGGCTAAAAAATAAACTGGGCAGCCTAGTGTTGGGCTCCAACTTGGTTGACTGGGTTAGAAACTGGTTGGGCGACGGACAACAGAAGATAGTGATGAATGAAATCACCTCAGAGAAAAGATGAATGATCAGTGGAGTGCTTCAAGGATCAGTTCTGGGGCCTCTTAAGTATTCTGGGTCTATTCAATATTTTCATGAGAGACTAGTAAAAAAGATAAGTGTTTTTTGCAGATGCCATTAAACTTTGCAACAGAGTGAACACCTCTAAGGGATGAGACAAAATGAAGAGCTATCTGAGAAAGCTCAAGGAATGATCAAATACTTGGCAGCTTAGATTCAATGCAAAAAAATGCAGAGTCATGAATTTGAAGTGCAGAAATCCAAAGGAGCTGTATGAGGAGAGGCTGAAGGATCTGAATATGTATACCCTGGAAGAAGAGGTGCAGGGGAGATATGATACAGACCTTCAGTTACCTGAAAGGTTTTAATGATGCACAAATTCAAACCTTTTCCACTGAAAAGAAAACAATAGAGCTAGGGGTCACAAAATGAAACTCCAGGGGTGACGACTCAGAACCAACATCAGGAAACATCTCTTCACGAAGAGGGTAATGGGTGCTTGGCATGTCCTTTTGGAGGAGATGCTGAAGACAAAAACAGTCAAAGAATTCAAAGGGACATGGGATAAACACTGTGGATCCCTAAAGGCTAGAAAACAGAAATGAAGAAATGCATGCAGAGGGATAACTTGCTGGTGCGGCAGTTACTACTACCCTTAGCAGAAGACATGGAGATTACTACCTTTAACCAATAAGCTTTGATGCTTTTAATGCAACTGCAACTTTGCTCTCCGCTTCGATGGCAGGGGGGAGAGGGTGAAATGGATTCAAAAAACAATTGAGGGCCCCAATGTCTGCAGCCTGGGATACTGATACGCAGTCATAAGGGAAAAGCATAGGACTACTTCTTTGGTCTAGTCCTAAAGCAAATGAAGAAAGTGTACAGGGGGTAACTTGCTGGTGTTGCGGTTATAACTTTTAGCAGAAGGCATGACGATTACTACCCTTAACCAATAAGCCATAATGCTTTTAATGTAACTGCAACACTGCTCCCCACTTTGAAGGCAAGGGGAAAAGGGGAATTGGATTCAGACAATAACCAAGAGGTCCCAGACTTCTATGGTCTGGGGTACTGATACTTAGGCGTAAGGAAAAAGCACAGGACTGCTTCTAAGCAAAGTCCATAAGCAACGCATGTCAGGCAACACTATCTGAATTTTCAAGAAATCTCATCATCCAGTAAAAAGCGTTGCTGACTGAAATTTTTATGGGTTATCATAAAGCTTGGGATAATTGCATGGAGCGGTAGTTACTAGAGATGTGAATCGGAACCAGAATCGGATCCGATTTCAGTTCCGATTCACATCTCTGGTAGTTACTACCCTTAAGAGAAACATGGAGGTAGCCTACAAAGAGTGGCACTTGCTACCTAGGGAAGCTTGCTGGGTAGACTGGATAGACCATTTGGTCTTTTTCTGCTATCACTACTAAGATACTATGTTACAATGGGGAGGGGGAAAGGAGTTAGGATACCAATGTGCACCAATCAGGAGATCAGGATGATCATATCTGATGTTCTTAAGGTAGCAACACAATGCAACAAGGCAGTGGCCAGAGCAAGAGTAATGCTAGGGTAAACAGGGAGAAGCATAAGCAGCATGAAAAAGAAGGCAATAATTCCTCTGTACAGGTAATTGGTGAGACCTCATCTGGGGTACTGTATCCAAATCTGAAGTCTGTATCTCTGGAAGGACACAGACAAGAGAAGGGTCCAGAGAAGGGTTATCAAAATGGTGCAGGATCTGCAAAAAAGGCCCTACAATATGAGACTTAAGGACCTAAATATGTATACCATACAGGTGAGAAGAAGGGATGGAGGGGGATAAGACAGACACATTCACATTTTTCAAAGGTATAAATGATGGACAAAAAGTAAACATTTTTTTTTCAGTTGAATGGAAGTTCTAGAACAGGTTATAACTTGATGCTCAAAGAGGGAATATTCACGAGTAAAATGAGAACAAATTTCTTCACAGAAAGGGTTGTAAGGGGAATGGCCTCTCAGAGAGGTAGTGGAATCAAATACAGCAATAGAATTCAAGTTGGCATGGGATAAGTATAGAGGATTATTGGGTGCAAAGAAGTGAAGGGAAAGTCAGAGTCAGCCGGGACCTATGGCATTGCAAAAGGAAGCAAATTTGAGCAGACTAGATGGGCCTTTCCTGACCTTACATCCTATGCTCCTTTCAACTTGTAATAAATACAAAAAGCTTTTCTGGGGTTTTCCTTTACCAATACATGTGAGATAATACACACCTACATGGAGACACCAACACTGTGATGACTGTGATGTACTTTGGCCATGCTTGGGACAGACAGAGGAGGGACAGAGAGAGATTGGGTGGAAAACCCAAGTTGGGAGTTGATGCTGGGTTGCATTTGGAAATTTTATATACATATCTACCAAAAACGTATGAGTCTCTGTTGGCAAAATGAACGGGCCATTTTGGTCCTTATGTGCCATCATTTATTAAGTTACTGGCTGTGCGCCTTTAAAAAAGTTGATGGCCTATCAGTATAGTTATTTATTTAGTTATTTTTATTTCAGTTATTTATGACCTATCACAATTAGTCATCATTCTAAGCAAGTTACAATAATCGCTTAAATAAGAAAATAAAAACATACAAACATATACAACAATGTCAGTTCCAAATCACTATAATTATACAATCATCCAAATGCTTTAAAAAATAAATACAATTTTAACTCCTTCTAAAACACCTTCAAGCCAGCATGCATCCACGTTTCATTTGTAACATATTCCAGAGCATTGGGCCTACAACTAAAAAAACTCACTTAAAGTTAGCCTGGAGATGAACCTCTTTGTATGAAGGCACTATCAGTATACATGGAAGAATGCCAATGACCTAGTCATATGACATAAAAAAAACATAAGAAATTGCCATACTGAGTTAGACCAAGGGTTTATCAAGCCCAATATCCTGTTTCCAACAGTGGCCAATCCAAGTCACAAATACTTGGCAAGATCCCAAGCAATAAATAGATTCCTATTGATCAGTGATGAAAAAATATTTAGATAGTTTTGGTGCCAGCCTAAACTTTTTAGTGAAAATGTTTTTCATTATGATCTTTTTTGGTGTTTTGCTTTCATAACATTTTTCAATGTGTGTCAGAAAAAGCATTTAGAGGCTGATTCAATGTATGTGGAGGTCCATCCATCTAGATGCATGTTAACTGTCTGTAAAATGCACAGATTGGGGTAGATTTTCATACGTGTGGGCGTAGATTTGTTCGCGCAACCCGGAGCGAACAAATCTACGTCCGATTTTATAACATGCGCACGCAGCAGCAGCATGCATGTTATAAAATCCAGGGTCGGAGCGCGCAAGGGGGTGCCCAATTGTGCAACTTGCGTGCGCTGAACCGCGTAGCCTTCCTCCGTTCCCCTCCGCCTCCCCCCACCTTCCCCTCCCTAACCCGCCCCCCAGCCCTATCTAAACCCCCCCTGACCTTTATCGTCGAAGTTATGCCTGCCTCTGGGCAGGTGTAACTTGCACGCGTTGGCTGGCTGCCGGTGCGCCATCCCTCGGCAGGGCCGCAAAGGAGGAGGCCTCAGCCCCGCACCCAGAACGCCCCCGGACCGGTGCCCCGGCCCCGCGCTTGCCCCCAAAACACTCCTTTTTCGAAGTCCTGGGACATACACTTGTCCCGGGGCTTGCGCTCGGCGCGCGCAGGGGCACATTTTCGGGGGTTACGTGCGTATCTTATGCACGTAACCCTTTGAAAATCTACCCCATTGGCTTTAAACTTGATCTAAGAGTCACCCATAGTCTGGCAAGTAACCATATTAAAAATGACCTGAACACAGAGGGTGCTGACGTGATCAATGAGAATGGCTGCCTGACCTGCGAGCTCCTACTCTAACCCGCTTGCATCCATCTTGAACCCCTGCCATCCAAGTCCTTTTAAGGTCTATTTTTAGGTGCTGGGTTACTGATAACCTTACAATGGCTGCTAAGGTTGAGCAGTTTTCCTACACTAAACAAGCAGCGGAGTCGCCGGAGGTTGATGGCGGGCAGGCCACGTTCAAGCCTGGAGACCAAGCGACCTAAAATGATCAACTCGCTGGACTCTCCGAAATTCCGACCCAAGATGAACTAAGAAGCTGGTTCATGGACATTTGATCTGATATGAAGCAGCACAAACAAGAACTCTTAGCTCAATATCAGAGATCCGGGAATATCTGGTGGCATTGGGCTCTCGAGTCAATGACCTGGATATCCGTGTGGAGGGCCAGGAGGAATCTCTCAGGAAGATCACGGCACTACAAAAAAGTATGCAAGAAGAGCAAGCGGCACTGGCAGCCAAAATAGAGGATCTGGGAAATCGCATGAGAAGGTGCAACCTAAGGATCCGTGGTGTGTCGGAGGCACCGGAATACAGTGACTGCCTCTCAGTATCTGCTGCGATTTGCAAATTCTTGCTCACGTTGGCCTCCCACACTGCAGCTATTGAACTGGTAATACAGGAGGCAATAAAAACAGAACAAGCTCACAGGAGATTAGGCCCCAGGATTGCAGGCTGGGCCTGAGACATTGTAATTTGCCTACATAGCTACACCGATAAAGAACAGATTTATATAGCAGCAAGAAAGCAAAATGAGTGGCTACGGGAAGGCCATAAACTTACTATTTTGAACGACTTAAGCGCCTTCCACACTGCGCAAGCAATTGGACCTGAAGGCGGTGCCTGCTGCGCTCTGTGCGTAAAATAACCAGTACAGATGGACATTCTCGTTTGGGCTCTCATTCACAGTGAACGGTGTGGCATATAAAGTTAAAACTTTGCTTGAGGCCGAGAAAGCCTTCAAGCAAGCCAATTTACCGGAGCAATTCCAAGCCCAAACAGCAGAAGATGACAGGATCAGGGTTGATTCCTTCCCGCGGTGGCAAAGAGCTGGCAATCACAGGAGACTAGAGCGTCAAACAACTCCGTGATGGTTATTGATGGGGTTTCTATTATAAAGTCTCCCTTCCCATTCCCATTATACTGCACCCCATCTACCGCGTCCATGCCGTGGATGCCTCCCGTCTCGGGGGATAAACCACACATACTGAGAATCTCTCCCAACCAGTGGCTCCAGTAACCCTTGACAACAAATGAGAAAACTAAGTGAACCAACATTATCACTGAACCATATTGCGGTTTATCTTTATAATAGAAACCCCATCAATAACCAGCAAATTAAAAAAACTGCTTATCCTTTAAATGGGACAATCACTCTATTAAATATCTAGGGATATGGATTGGTCCTGCCATGCAGGATCTCTTTGCTTTAAACTACCATCCTTTAGTGAAGGCAGTGGAGAAAGACTTACATAGATGGGATAGAGACCAATTTTCCTGGCTGGCCATATTGCAATTATAAAAATGAATATTCTCCCTCGCTTTTTGTATTTATTCATCACACTTCCAATTTTTATTTGTTCTGCCATTCTCCGCAGCTGGCAGAAGAAGGTTTTTGATTTTATTTGGATGAGACGCCCTCCAAGGGTCTCGCGTCTTCTTATGTGTCAGACCAAGGATAGGGGGGTTTGGGAGTACCTAACTTGGCCTGGATCTATGCAGCTGCTCAACTCAGGGCTCCACTAGACATACAAAGGACGACCGCCACTAAACAGTGTTTTCAGTTTGAACAGCATATATTGGGGGGGAATGCCCCCGGCCACATTACCATGGCAAGCAAGAACACCTGGGACCCTCCCTTCTCACTATACATGATGCTACGAGTGTGGTCTAAATGGAAAACTCAGTTAGTGGGGAAAAGGGATTACTCTATTCCTCCCACCTTTTCTACAACAGGGCTTTCCCAGCAGGTTATCTTAACAAGGTCTTTCAGAGGTGGAGGTTCCGGGGTATTGAATGATTTGAGCATGTGTTGTCTGGGAGTACCCTCATGTCAATTGGAGAATTAACTGACACTTACCACATGGAAAAGATTGATTTTTTGGCCTATTCCCAGATTTGCCATTTTCTACTGTCTACAGAGATCTCCTCCTCCTTAGCCCAAGGTAAAACTCTATTTGAACACCTTTGCACTGAGGTTGATAAGAAAAGAGGTTTGGTTTCAAAAGTTTATACTTTCGGAAACGTTAGGGAGCCCTTCCCTCAAATTAGTGATTGGGAGGCCGATCTGGGGAGTGCATTTTCGCCAGAAATGTGGGACCCAGTGTTTCTGTCAGCAAGGAAATGCTCCATCTTTGCGACACTGCAAGAGAACTGTTATAAACTCCTTTTGAGGTGGTACCTTACATCGTCCAGACTGCATCACATATATATCCTGTCTTACATGTCTTACTATTATATATATGTAAGACATGTGTATATATATATATATATATATATATATATATATATATATATGTATACATGTATATATATGTCTTACTATTGTTTAGCCTGTTACAAAAAAATATCACTCTATTTATTGTTTGGTTTATTTTAATACCAGTTCTCCCAGTTTTAGTTGTTCCATGTCAAATATTCCTTGTTCTATGTAATAGCATTCTTACATGCATGTTAATGTTAAAATGTAAACCGAATTGATTTGTAGCTCTGCTACATGAATTTCGGTATATAAAAATGCTAAATAAATAAATAAATATCCCTCTCTTAGCAATCGCTGCTGGAGAGAATGTGGTGAAGTGGGAACCTTCTTTCATATTTGGTAGGGCTGCAAGAAGATGGGCTGAGGTGACAAAATGGCTAGGGATGATTTTAGGGGTAGGATACATGTGCGATACGGGTTTCATCTTATTCAATGTGTGCCTTCCCCATCTTTAGATAAATAACAACAACGATTCTGCCAATAAGCGTTTATAGCAGCTAGATGTGAACTTGCACTTTATTGGAAATGCCCTGCGGTACCATCTATACAGGTGTTACAACAAAGAGTGAGATTCTATTACCGCATGGCTGCCATTACTGCTACTAGGCACAGTTATAAGCCCTTGTTCCAAAAACTTTGGGGGCCATTTATGAAGTGGGAGGGATCTAACTCTTCATCCAGCATTTCTAACTCTTCTCCACTGCATCCTCCTAATCTCTTCATTGCATTGTCTACTACTACTATATTCCTCACCAATCCTTGTAGGCTCTGGACTATTCAGAAGCCCACTTCCTGTTGCGACCATCACTGCTCGACGACCTCACTCCGCCCTCTTTACCTCCGGGTCTGATGGACGGCTGGCTGCCACGGCGTCTCCATGCTGTCTCCCTCCGGTGTCCCCAGACCGGCTCGACGTTGCGGATCCGCCATGTTGCCTGAGGACTTAGGGCGTGAACCTCAGGGGCGTCCCCCTGAGATGACATCATCCGCTTCCAATATTTAAAGGTCTCAGTTGTCGCTAACTGAGTCAGAAAGGATTCGCCAAGGATTCGCTAAGGACTCGCTTTGGCTATCCAAGCTACTCTGCCTCCTCGGACTTACCAGAGGTACCTGCTCCTCGGGGGCCTCGCTCTTTTCTTTACTTTCAGATTACAGATAGGAACCAGTACTCGCTCCTCGAGGGCCCATGTTCCTGGACACTCTGAAGATTCTCTACTGCCTGGAAGCTATCGCTGCTACAAACAATTGTGAGTTACCATCGCTCTCTCAGAGCTTTCCCTGAAACCAGGTACTTGCTCCTCGAGGGCCTAAACCTTTCCAGCTCCTGAGCTTCCTTGAGACCTTACGTGAGTTTTGTCATCTAGTTCTGTTCATGAACTCTGCCTACTCTGCCTACTCACTTTCTACAGTTTTTCAACAGCTCAGCCATCCTGGATCGCTGTTCCAGTACCTGAGGGACTACAGCCCTGCCGGGCATATCAGCTCACTACTGCCACCTCTGGTGGTTTCAAAAACCTGTTTAAGAAAAGAACTAATGTGTGTCTGTCTCCATACTCAAGCCTAGCCGGTGGTCCCTCTCGGGATATCCTCCCGGGGGCGTGGTCATCTGCCACCGGCCCAGGGATCCACCCACTACTATATCAGAATTACAGACCTGCGAGCTCCTACTCTAACCCGCTTGCATCCATCTTGAACCCCTGCCATCCAAGTCCTTTTAAGGTCTATTTTTAGGTGCTGGGTTGCTGATAACCTTACAATGGCTGATAACCTTACAATGGCTACTCTCAGCTCTACACAGAGCTTTCCTAACAAGATTGCTAACTCCTCCCTTTTCAGGAGCCCGCAACACAGGTCCTTAACAGACTGCTATCTCCGCAGTCTAACTAACATCAGATTCCTAACAGATTGCTACTCCTATCTGATTGCTCCGCCCATCAGGCATCAGATCAACAACAGATTGCTAATTCTAGCAACTCGTAGCTTCAGATCAATAACACTTCCCCACTGATGTTCTAGTTAGAGTGGAGAAGTAATCAGAAGGCAAGTAGTAATATAGTCATATAATCACTTAAGTTGAAATCATATGTCTTTCCTTGATCAAATGAATATATTTCGAGGCTATACTCTTCTACTCAACCACATGAAGGACAAATCATCGTGCTATATACTGAATAACTGTACTATAGATATCAATAAGTGTAACAGTTATTTGCTATTATTGGATGCAGGATGGGGGGGGGGGCAGGGTTTCATTGGAATAAGTAAAACTGAAAGTCAGTCATTCTATCTCGTTGTTGTAAATCTTCTTGCTTGTACTGCCTGCTGACCTTCAATAAAAAACTTTTAATTTAAAAAAAAAAAAAAAAAAAGACCTGAACTGATGAGGAATACTTAACCAGGGTTTGTTCTTCTTTATTGTTTTGATTTTTTTGGGAGAGGAGAATGTTTTTTTTTCCTTATTTAATTTAATTTTTTTGGTTTATATATACATTTTTTTCATCTTTTACTATATTTTCAATCTTTTTGGCATACTTTGCTCTCCCTTTCTCTCCAGTCACTCTTCTCCCCTTTCGTTCCCTTCACTCCAGCCTCTTCCTCCCCTTTCTTAAAGCTTCTTTTCTCCTTCTTCCCTCACTCCAGCCTCTCCTGCATGGCCAAGTGCTAGAGGTTAGCCCCAGGCCACTACAGTTCCATTGGCCCAGGCATCTGTTCTTGGGCTCAGGCCTGGATATCTGCTTGGTGATGTCTCTTCTTGTGCCTTGGCATGAGTCAACTGTGGTGTTTTATTATCTGGCCTGTGTTGACCCAGTGACATTTCTTCTTTATTTTGGCTGGGATGGTGCCAAGCCCTGAATTTTAAGCAAATGAGATTCTTCCATGCCTGCTAGAGAATTCTAAGAATGGGCCTAAGATCATGATCAGGATATTTATCTCTACATTAGTAGGTAAAATTTTCCATTCTAAATATTTGCCAAATATAGTGAAACCAATTCTATAGGGACAACATTTCAAGATAGTTCCAAAGTAGGAGGCCACATTGAAGGGGACATTTTCATAATGACTATGGCACTTGCAGTCTCATGGGACTGCAAGCTCATTTTCAAAGGAGAACCCTGCGGAACAAGTAGGCTACAACTCACTATCATATAGTATGCACAGGGCTTTCAAAAGCCCTGCACATTCTTTGCCTCTCCTGCTCTCTCTCCACCCCATCTCTGCTCCTTTTCTGGGGAGAAATGGTGTAATTTTCAGTAAGGCTTTTTGTGCAGATAATCAACTGTACCTGCATAAAAACTTTGAAAATTGCTCTATTGGTGACTAACAGTAGGTAATAAGATGTACCATATGGGGTAGATTTTCAAAGGGTTGCGCGCGTAAGATACGCACACAACCCCCGAAAACCTACCCCTGTCTCCCCTTGTGTGCGTCGAGCCTATCTTGCATAGGCTCGGCAGCGCGCGCAAGCCCTGGGACGCGCATATGTCCCGGGGCTTCGAAAAATGGGTGGTCTGAGGGCGGGGCAATGGGCATGCCTGTGGGTGTGTCCAGTGCGTAGCTGCGGTCCGGGGCGAGGCCGAGTGCCCCGACACAGGTAGGGGGGGATTTAGTTAGGGCTGGGAGTGGGTTAGGTAGGTGAAGGGAGGGGAAGGTGGGGGGGGGGGGGGGGGTGTGTGGAAAAAAGTTCCCTCCGAGGCCGTTCCGATTTCGGTGCAGCCTCGGAGGGAACGGAGGCAGGCTGCTCAGCTCGGCGTGCACAAGTTGCACAATTGTACACCCCCCCTGTGCGCGCCGACTCTGGATTTTATAACATGCGCACGGCAGCACGCGCATGTTATAAAATCGGGCATAGATTTGTTCGTGCCGGGTTGCGCGAACAAATCTATGCCCGCGCGTAGATTGTAAAATCTGCCCCTATGTGTTTAAGGATATAGTACATTTTGGGCACTGACAGTCTAAAAGGGGCACTAGAGGATCCCTTGGTAGATGAACCCTAACCATTTCAAGGTCCAGTTTTTTTTATTCACTTTAATTTTTTTTTTATTTTCTTTTTAAGGTTTTTACATTTACTTTATAACAAAGCAAAACTACACCATCAAAACAAGGATATGAAGCATATTACAAATTTTCTTTGTTTATATTTAAAATCAACAAATAAGGCCTTCAAGGGAAGAACATTCTATTATATCTCTTTTGGAACAATTTAATTTACATTTTGACCCTTAATATATATTTGCAGTCACAATTTCCAAAAAGGACCTCCACACCTCCCCAACTACTGAAGTTCCCCAATATCAAATGTCATCTTTATTCCGCCAAGACACAAAATAACCAGTTATTAATGGCTGGGGACTCCAAATGTCACCATTTGCAAGTGACAGTGTAGCGTGCCAGTACCAGGAAATGGAAAATTAATTTAACCTTTTTTGAGCTGGTCCCCAGGAATCAAGAAGCTCAAAAGTCTCAGGATTCCACCATCTCAGAGATCCAGTTTATTATTGCCACTAAATATGATTCCTCGCTCTCCACACCCTTTCCGGCAATCACTGGTATTCTTCAATCCCCCTGTTATCAGCCTATCAGGCATGTAGTACCAGCAAAAGAGGAATTTATAGCCATTCTCTTGAGAAATTGTACTGCCTTTCCTTTGACAATTCTAAAACTATTACCAGCCACTCCTGGATACTGTCTTCCCCATATCCCGCCAACATGATTTGTAAAAATTGGGTTTTGCCTTTCTAACTCATGAGCTGAAATAAAAAACAATAGGGCTGATATTGAGCCGAAGGCAGTCCAGCAAAGTTATCTGGATAAACGTATCCAGATAATTTAGTTGGGATATTCAGCAGCACAGCTGAATATACTTAAATAAAACAATGCAATCCGAAGAAGTTTATTTGAACAGGCCTGCTCCATGGCATGACCAGACTTATCCAGATAACTTAGCCAGATAATGCTGAATATCAGGGCTATCTGGCTAAGTTAGCCCCATCCCAGAATACCCTCAATTTATCTGGCTAAGTTTTTATCTGGATAAATCAACAGTGGTGAGTGTGGCAGGAATTTCAAACCCCACGGTTTGTCCTGCTAAGTCCTGAACCTCAATACATATTAGAAATAAGACCTTTCCTGCTTTGGCTCTTGGAGTCTACTGTTCAAAGGTTGTCAGGGGTCTATGAAAGATCCCTCTTTACCTAAACTACTAGCAAAACCTTAGAAGTCTTTCATGGATCCTGCATATCTATAAATCTCCCTTCTTTAAAAAGATGTTCATATCTGATACTGCTCACCTCTGTCAAAATAAAAAGGAGAAATTCTGTTTCGAAAAAACTTGAGAAGGTTGGGGATTGTCCTAAAGAAGAAACAGCGAAGGCAAACAGCTCTGTCACTAAAAAAACTAAGAAGTAAATTCCCACCAGAACTTAAGAGGTAAATTTTCTAAAAGCCTTTCAGCAGCAACTTAACTGGCTATGTTACAGCTGACAAGGTCTAAGGGTATTTTCAGTCATAATCTTGACAACTCAGTTGCAACTGAAAAATGGCTTAAATCTAGTCACACAGGGATAGATGTGCAAACCTAGCCAGCTAACACTTAAATTTCAGCACTAGTGGGCTATGTTCTCCCTCCTCCCCACTAGCCCCATCTTCCCTAACCCCCCATGCCCAAAAAAATAGCCATTTTGTGAGTAGCCAAATATAATCACCTACTGAAACTAGGCAGCTATATTCAGCTGCTTTACAAGAGAAACTTTCACCCAGATAAATCTGTCCTGCTGTCTCCTTAGTTAGCTGGCTAGATCCATTTTAAAATCAACCATGAAATGTCTATGTCAGGATGACAATGTAACAATTTTTCCACTGCTTTGAGATTATACAATAAGTTCCATAGTTTCCCTGGGGCTAGCCAGTGTTTTACCAGGACGTTCATATTCCACTCATTGCTGCCCTCACCTAAGTTGCTAGATAATGGAGTTTGAAATCTGGTATAGTGATGCCTCCTACAAGCCTAAGCCTCTTCAATATTGTCCTTGCTATTCTAGGCTTTTTCCTTTCCATTAAGAGGCTCACTGTGTTTTCTGGGATCCTATATGGCATTGGCACTGCCAAAATTTAAGAGAGAAATTATTTACTGGGGAAGATGTTCATACCGGTATTGAATAAAGCAACCCTTCCCAATCATAAGATAGGAAATTCCTGCCAGAACTTTTAATTTTGCTTAAGCTTTTGAATTAGAGAGAAGTAGTTTATTCTATAAGGAGAAATATCTTAGGAAATATATCCCTTCTTATTTGGTTGCTGTATCTACCCACTAAAGGAAGTGGTGTTTTAAGGTCTCCTTAGCTGAATCATCTAGGATCATGTGCAAAAGTTCCAGTTTAGTTTGTCACGTAAAGCCTTAGTGCTACCCCTAATGCCCACTCAGGGTTAATTTCAGGAAAATTGGAGGGTCTTGCCATACACATACACTGCTCAGACCCATCAGCATCTGCACATGTGCCTCCTACACTGGCAACCTCCCATCTACCAACTGGATTCCCACTTTCCTCTGGAGAAATGCCCTACAGCGAGCTATCCCCTAGTGGTTTCTAGGGCAAATGAGATCCCCATAAAACCCAGGGGACATATAGTTCTCAGAAATACATCTACAAATCAAATACAAAAAAAATAAATGCTGGGATCACTAATCAGTCATGGAGACAGACCTAACAAACTGAAAAGTTTATTAATATACAGAACCAATCAACAAAAAAATGGTTTAATTTGCAAACAGCCAACAAGTGAAATAACAAAGACTCAAACAGTTAACACTATCTAGACAAGTTTCACTGTTCTTAGTTAGTGCACTGGGAGGTTTGGGATAGGTTAGCCTCATAAAAATGTTTACAACTGAGACAAGTCCTTGGTACAGATCTATTTCCTCTGCAGTCCTAGCCAAAATAGGAGAGTTTTAATGAGTTTTGTATTAGTTCCACTAGAGCTGGTACGGTACAACCAATGAAACACAAGCATTGGCTTCCTGTCTAAACATAAAGCAGAATGTTGCAACCTTATATCCTTTTGCGGAGACTGGGGGACTATGCATTCCATGTCTCATATTGGGATAAGTAGCAGCCTAACCTGTTTAATCCTATCTATTAAAAACTGCAAAGCATAGCAGGAATTAGGCTGCCACTTGCCTATCAGTTCAAGGATTGCAAGGGAAAGGTTTTACTGTTGAAACAAATGGTCTCAGTGCAAAATAAGGAATCTCAACAGGCACAAAGATACCTATTGCACCATACAGACCAATTTAATTTGTATCCTGACTCTCTCCCAAATTATTTGAGCACCTCCATTACCTTGAAGGTCAGAGGCTGTATGATACACAATAAAACATTGTGTACAAATAGGGCAATTTTGATCTCTTTGCCTCTCTCATCTGCTTCTTTTTCCTGATTTTCTCAGTCAGGGGTTTGATAACTATAATACACAGGAGTAGGGATGAGGGAAACCTGCCCTGTGCCTCTATCTTAGTGCCCAAGGCACACCAACATTAACAAAAATGTTGTAGGGCACAGCAGCCTCCACAGAGCTGGCAATGCAGGCATAGAGAGGATTTATATGGTCAAAAGAACTAGGGAATCACTGAAAGCCCCATCAGTCTCTCTTCAAAATTTTAAAACAAAGGGAGAGAGAGGGCAGAGATATCCATAAAATTATCACAATGGGCCAGCTCCCTCTATATACAAGTGCACGAGAAGGGAGAAGCCAGTGTATCCTGGTGTACATTTCCCACTGTCTTTTCACTGTTATTCAAGAGAGCAATCAGCGATTTCTTCAGCGGGACGGGACCGTGCGAGGCCTGCGCAGCCGGCGCCGAGACCCACCGGGGTAAGGCCCTCAATCGCACCCTCACCCCGGCAGACCCCCGCGCCGACCACGAGGCGCCGTCCCCGGACCACGGGCTCCTCCTTCAGCCCTCCCCCCGGCCGGCAGCCACTAAAAAGCAGCGCAGCACCGCCAATGAGAGCAGGGCCAGGAGGACTTTAAATTACCCGCGACATCTTGGCGTCGCACGCCGGGCGTCGCACGCCTAAGGAGCACGACAAAGGGGCCTGCCCCTTTGTCTCGCCCCTTCGTCTCGGCCCCGAGAAAGCCACGAACCTTATCCACAGACGAAACTACAGCACAAACAAATGCCAAGCAGCCATGGACAAACGGATGTTTCTGACCGGATAAAGCCATAACGCACCGACCACTTTCAAACACCTAAACCAATCCTTTCCAGCTACAATACAACACACCCTTCACAATCTCGCCAGCGTCCATCAACTAAAATCAAATGTCTAACTAGCCCTCACAGAATCCACTCCAGCAGTTCCAGCAGCCACTCCAGCTGTGCCAGCATCCACTCCAGCTGTGCCAACATCCACTCCAGCTGTGCCAGCATCCACTCCAGCAGTTCCAACATCCACTCCAGCAGTTCCAGCAGCCACTCCAGCAGTGCCAGCATCCATCCTAGCAGATTCCGCACGTATCCGGTCACCTCTAGCAAACCAGCATATAATGACACACAGCCATTCCATCCCCATACTCAAGAGAAAACCCAGAAATAACTCTCCACCAGACCCCATTCAGACACCCAGACAACAAAGACTCATCAACATCATGACATCTCCCATTACACAACTCCTCGGCCTTTCATTATTCACTTTAACCTTATTCAATGCACAGTCACTGTCCAAAAAAATGCACCTTCTAAATGATTACCTAATTGACAACAACCCTGACATATGTGCAATAACTGAAACATGGCTAAAACCCACGGACATATCATTAACAAA
Organism: Rhinatrema bivittatum; assembly: GCF_901001135.1. NCBI lineage: Eukaryota > Metazoa > Chordata > Amphibia > Gymnophiona > Rhinatrematidae > Rhinatrema > Rhinatrema bivittatum. Next base: position 483,504,070 of record NC_042615.1, read on the forward strand.
CCAACTACCTACACAATCCTTCGACCTCTTCTCAATACCTAGACCGAAAAAGAAAGGAGGAGGAATTCTACTTGCTGCAAAAAAACAATTGGGGATAACACTACAACAATCATACTCCACCTCAAAACTTGAATGCTCCATATTCAAATCGCAACATCTACAAATATTCCTCATCTACGCCACACCAGGAACGCTAGAGGCTAACCCCTCCCCTCTAATAGAGATGATAGCCAAACATCTAAATTCAGACAAACCAACCATCATACTGGGAGACTTCAACATTCACGTAGACTCCACCCCTCAATCCACTAACTGCGAAACCTTCCTTACCTCCCTCAGTCACCTTGGATTCACACAAATAATCAGCGGGCCCACTCACAAAGCAGGTCATACTTTAGACCTCATATTTATCAACGAGAGCTGGTCCATCCATACAAATCCCACCTGCACGCCTATCCCATGGTCAGACCACCAGCTCATAGACACAACCCTCAAAATGAAAAACACACCTCCTCCAAACATCTCCAAAACCACCATTCATTTCAGGAAACCATGCGCACTGGAGTCACTCAACAAACAATGCTCCAAAGACCTCAAACAAATTGACTTCTCAGACGCCAACACAGCCACCACTTCATGGATCAAACTCACGAACAAAATAGCTGATCAACTCTGCCCAACCTCCTCAAAAGAAATCCAACCGACACGAGACAACAGAAAACCATGGTTCACCCCAGAACTCAAAACCCTGAAACAGAAATTACGAAACAAAGAACAAAGCTGGAGAAACAACCCTTCTCCCACAGCCAGACTTGACTACAAAGCCACCCTCAACACCTACAGAAACGCCATACACAAAACAAAAAAGGACTTCTATGCAAAAAGAATTCATAACTTCATCTTCGACTCGAAGGCTTTATTCTCCTACGTCTCATCACTCACCAAACCAACACCACCATCCATTCCAGACCACCTAGCGCTCAGTAAGGCCAACGAACTAGCCACCTACTTCAAAACAAAAATCTCAAACCTCACCCTCTCCCTTACAACCCACCAAACGCTTCCAACACCTCATAGCACATACCAACTCACTCTGAATTCTAGACTAGAGTCATTCGAGCCCACATCAGCCATGGAGATTGAAAACTTACTTAAAAAAATTAAACCATCGGCACATCCCTCGGACCCACTCCCTACTAATTTGCTCACTGCCATCTCTAGCACCGTCGCAAAACCTATTGCAGAAATCATCAATACCTCCTTAGCCATGGGCACAGTTCCTAATCAGCTAAAACTTGCAATCCTCAAACCCCTACTGAAAAAACCAACAGCATCACCCATGGACCCAGCCAACTACAGACCCATTGCAAACCTGCCCCTGATCTCCAAACTGATGGAAAAAGCGGTAAATAAACAACTTTCCGAATACCTCGAGGAGCACAACATTCTTTCCCCGGCACAATATGGATTTCGCAAATCTCGAAGCACAGAGTCCCTTCTGCTTTCCCTCACTGATAATTTACTTTTGAACCTGGAGAAAAAACAGTCATTCTTACTGGTCCTACTAGACCTATCTTCAGCGTTCGACACGGTAAATCACTCACATCTCCTAGAACAACTATCAAACATAGGAATCAAAGGCACAGCCCTCTGTTGGTTCCAATCGTTCCTATCCAACAGGTTTTACAAGGTCAGAATCAACAACAAGGAATCTGACCCCATCCTATCAGACCAAGGCGTACCACAAGGTTCATCCCTCTCCCCTACCCTGTTCAACATTTACCTCCTCCCCCTCTGCCATTTGCTATCTCAACTCAAGCTTACTCATTACCTCTATGCAGACGACATCCAGATCCTAATCCCCATCACAGAATCAATTCAAAAAACCTTCGTCTACTGGGAGAATTGTCTTAAACCAATTAAACAACTACTCTCCAGCCTAAACCTGATTCTAAACTCCAGCAAAACAGAGCTGCTACTAATCTCACAAAACCCGAACAACCACCCACCTAGTCTGGCACAAACCACATCTTTAAACATGGAGCTCTCTGCAGACGTCAGGAATTTAGGTACTTGGCTTGACAATCAACTTAACCTTAAAAAATTCATAAACACAACCACCAAGGACTGCTTCTTTAAACTACAGGTCCTAAAGAAGCTAAAGCCACTCCTTCACTTCAATGACTTTCGCCTCGTTCTTCAATCCATTATTTTTTCGAAACTTGATTACTGCAACTCAATCTTACTGGGCCTCCCCTCCAACAGCATCAAACCCCTACAGATGGTACAAAACGCCGCAGCCAGAATCCTAACTAACACTAATAGAAGAGACCATATTACCCCCACCTTGAGCTACCTCCACTGGCTACCCATCAAACAGAGAATCATATATAAAACCTTAACCATTATCCATAAAACAATTCATAACGTCGCACCTATATCTCTACAAACCCAACTTCGTCTACAATCATCGGCCAGACCCATCAGAAGTGCCTACAAAGGCACATTAGTCGCAGTTCCCGCCAAATCAACGTTAAGAAAAAGAGCACTATCCACTGCGGGACCACATCAATGGAATGCGCTCCCACCAGACATAAGACTCGAACCCAATCTACCAGAGTTCAAAAAAAGGTTAAAAACCTGGCTCTTCAGGCAAGCATTCCAATTCCCAGAGTGAAACTAGGCACCTCCTCCTGTCTTTCAGATCCAACCATTGCAAGGTGTCACAAACACATTGACACTCAATTTCATACACGGACTTGATTATTCACAATATCTATTTATTTAAGTCATCCTTTCATATTATATTATTTAACCGATTACTTGCAGACTATTTACGCTACCAAAGTTCCTTGTAAAACGTGAACACGAATAATGTTATAATAATATTATATGTTTGTTAAATACTATTGTTACTTTCACTGTTCCTTGTAATAATGTTCAATAGTTGATTGTTAGTGTTCTATGTTCTATGTAAAAAAACCCCAGTCTAATCTACCAGACCAGGGCAACCTTTTCGTTACTTGTAAACCGGACTGATTTGTATTGCATACAGGAATTCCGGTATATAAAAATTAAAAATAAATAAATAAATAAATAAATAAATAAATCTTTGCCCTTCTTATGAATTATGGTAATAAGAATATTCATCATAGATCTAGGAAACCTATCTTCTTACAAAACTGCAGTATGCACTCTGGCCACTTTTGGAATGAGCTGGGAGATGTATTTCTCACAAAATCCCAGTGAATTCATCCTCTCCCAAACAGGTCATTGGTGAGGCCTCATTGGGAGTACTGTGTTCAATTCTGGAGGTTGTATCTCAAAAAGGATAGAGATAGGATAGAAGCAGTCCAGAGAAAGGCAATCAAAATGGTGCAAGGTGTGCACCAAAAGCCATATCAAATGAGACTAAAGGACCTGAAGGTGAAGAGAGACATACAGGATATGATAAAGAATTTTAAATACCTGAAAGGTATTGATCAAGCATAAAAATCAAACTTTTTCCAGTGGAAAAGGAATTGTAGAACTAGGGGTTCTGATATGAAAGCTCCAAAGGGGTAGACTCGGGAACAACATCAGGAAATATTTTTTCATGAAGAGTGGTGAATGCCTGGAATGCCCACCCAAAAGAGGTGGCAAAGACAAGAATGGTAACAGAGGTCAAAAGACAGGGGTATAAACACAGAGGTTCCCTCATGGCTAGAGGAAGTTAGTGAAAAACTGGGGAAACCTATAGTAAATTTTGGTGAAATATTTTGGCATGGGGGTAACCTACACGAAGTGGCAGTTACAACCAGCCAGTGGTGCATTCAAGGGACCCATTTGGGCATATCTTACAGTGAACGTAGGTTTAGCTATCTAGCTGTTTACATTACTTCAGTGAAGTTTGATCAAGTTCCCTTATGATGGATGTAGGACAGGGGCAGTTCACTCTTGTGTTTCTACAACCAGGGCAGGCCCCTCTGTGCACCCCCAAGAAGGAATGAATAAAGTTGGGAGGAGGAGATCTGGCCATCATCTTCTTTTATGGCTTGGATGGGGCCTCCTTACCCTTAGGGTAAACTGCAAGGAGCAGCAGTTACAGCCATAAATACCTTGCTGGGCAGACTGAATGGACCATTTTGGTCATTATCTTCGGACGTTTACTATGCTACCATGTTACTATTTTACTATTTCCAGATTTCATGCTCTTAATACTGTCTACCACCTTTTCCTCTGATATAAGTGTCTCTATTTTTTGCATAGTTAGGTAGGTATTCTTCCTATTCTCCTTCAATGCTCTGTGGGTCTGAGGTATTCTTATAATACTGAGTAAAGGCCTTACATATTGCTTCAGTGTTGACTAGTTCCTTACCAGATCATCTATAAACTTGTTGATATAACCTTTGGCTTTTTATATGTTAAGTCATTGGGTCAACATCTTATCATATAACTGCTTGATTCACCTTAAACTGTGTTGGGCCTCTATCATTATAAACTGTTCAATTTCCTTCTCTAGTGGATAATCTTATTTATTAAGCTAATCAATCTGTATTTTATTGTTCATAGATTCTTAATATCATAGTTCTTTGGTGTTGTCTTTCTCCTCAGCCTCCAGTTGCTTTCTATCAGGCCGATACAGTACAGTGCGCTCCGACGGAGCGCACTGTTAACCTGCCCTTGGACGCGCATTTTCCCTTACCCCTTATTCAGTAAGGGGTGGAAAACGCGTGTCCAACCCGCGGCACCTAATAGCACCCTCAACATGCAAATGCATGTTGATGGCCCTATTAGGTATTCCCGCGCGATACAGAAAGTAAAATGTGCAGCCAAGCCGCACATTTTACTTTAAGAAATTAGCACCTACCCAAAGGTAGGCGCTAGTTTCTGCCGGCACCAGGAAAGTGCACAGAAAAGCAGTAAAAACTGCTTTTCTGTGCACCCTCCGACTTAATATCATGGCGATATTAAGTCGGAGGTCCCAAAGAGTAAAAAAAAAAGAAAAAAAATGTTTTAAATGGGCCGGCGGCTGTCGGGCCGAAAACCGGATGCTCAATTTTGCCGGCGTCCGGTTTCCGAGCCCATGGCTGTCAGCAGGCTCGAGAACCGATGCCGGCAAAATTGAGTGTCGGCTGTCAAACCCATTGACAGCCGCCGCTCCGGCATCACCTAATTTAAATACAGAATCGCGCGCACAGGCGAGTGGCCTGTGTGCGCTGGGAGAGCGGGCGTTCGTCCGCTCTCCCGCGGACTTTACTGAATCGGCCCGTATGCTAGGTGGCTAAGGAAATAAAATAGCCCCTTGGAGTAGTTTTACAGTGTCATGTGTATTAAATCTGAAGATACATCCCCTGTTTCTTTTAGCTAATAGTACTCCTCTATAGCCTCAATCATAGTATTATCTATTTCTGTGTCTTTAAGCAAGCTGTCTGTTAGGTTTGGCGGCTTGATGGATGTCCTCCAAGCTGCCAAACTCATCTTCTTTTGCCATGCACAGCTGGGCCTTCCCCTGCCTGCAGAACTCGCTGGAGCTTGCATGCCCGGCAGGATGCCACTGGGACCGCTGCTTCTGCTTCTCCTCCCTAGGCACACGTGCTCCCAAGCTCACAGTACTTAAAGGGCCCACGGCGGGAAAAGGCGGCGGTGCCCTTGGATGACATCCCTGAACGTTCCCTGAACGTCTCTCCTCTTCACCTCTGCAACGGGTCTCCTGCATCATTGTGTGTAGTGTGCGTTGCTGCTCCTGTTCTTGCTTCCTGCCTCATCTCTCCAGCCTAGCTTTGCCTCGTCTTTCCAGTCTAGCCTTGCCTCGTCTCTCCAGCCCAGCCTTGCCTCATCTCTCCAACCCAGCATGCCTTGTCTGTCCAGCTCAGCCTGCCTTGTCTCATCTCCCTGCCTTCCCTCGGACTGACTTTTGGATCTGACCCTTTCCTGGACACTGACCATTCTTGCTTGCAACATGCCTCTGATCTTTGCCTGGAAACTGACCATTCTCGCTTGCTGCCTCCCTCTGATCCTAGCCTGGCCCTGGATCAACACCTATGCCACTGCCACCGAGACGCTCACCTAAGACCTGCCGGCCCACAGAACACGAGGACTCAACCCAAGGGGAAAATGGTTGGTATAGGTGAAGCTCCTATTCAGTCTCTCTTCAGCCAGCTATCGGTGAGAGTTACAGAGCCTACCCAGTAGGTTGAGTCAACCTCACCACAGCTACAAGGGTCCACAGATCTTACACCGTCCCATACGAACATGAGACATCTCCTATCTTTTTCTTTTCTAGAGCACAAAGTGCTCTCCTGCTACAGAAAATCATATCTAATCACTGGAGCATGTCATCTCTGTAACACTGCAATATTATATAAACACACAGCCCCCATACTCCCTCATCACTGATACACATTGTCATGTGTATCACAGTAATATTATATGCACACACAAGCCCCCACAAGCAGAGTTGCTTACCTGTAACAGGTGTTCTCACCGGACAAGCAGGATGTTAGTCCTCACATATGGGTGACATCCTCAGGATGGAGCCCAATCCCTGAACACTTTTGCCAAAGTTTCTAGAACTTTGACTGGCACCTACTGGGCATGCCCAGCATAGCACCAACCCTGCATCCAGCAAGGGTCCCCCTTCAGTTTCGTAATATAGCAAACTGTATGTGCGAAAAAAAAAAAGAAAAACATAGACGAACCCAACACCGCGGGGTGGCGGGTGGGTTTCGTGAGGACTAACATCCTGCTGTCCTGTGAGAACACTTGTTACAGGTAAGCAACTCTGCTTTCTCACAGGACAAGCAGGATGGTAGTCCTCACATATGGGTGAGTACTGAGCTGATTATGCCCGAGCAATGCACCAAATGCACCCAAAAACATGCGACAGGCACAACAACAGGGGTGGCATTCTGGTTAGGAGGGCAACCTGAACCCTAAATGGGTCGGTGGAAAGCTGTTGGGTAATTAAACTGAAAACAAGTTGCGTAGAACAGACTAGCCAAAGATGGAATCCTGCCTGCCAGCCTTATCTAAGCAATAATGGGCTGCGAATGTGTGGATAGAACTCCAGGTAGCAGCCTTACAAATATCAGCAAGAGGCACCGAACGGAGGTGCGCTACTGACATCGCCATGGCCCTGAGCGAGTGTGCTTTCACATAGTCTTGTAATGGAATGCCTGCTTGCTGGTAGCAAAAAGAAATGCAGTCCGCCAACCAGGAGGAGAGGGTTTGCTTTCCCACAGGATTTCCAAGTTTGAGGGCATCAAAAGACACGAACAACTGAGTGGACTTCCTGTGGGTTGACATGCGCTCTAGATAGAAAACTAGGGCACGCTTACAATCCAAGGAATGCAAAGCCTGTTCTCCTGGGTTTGTATGGGGCCTGGAAAAAAAGGTAGGTAGGATAATAGATTGGTTAATATGGAATTCCAATACTACCTTCGGTAAGAATTTAGGGTGAGTGCAGAACACTACCCTGTCATGCAGAATTTTAGTGTAAGGCGGGTAGGTAACCAGTGCCTGCAGCTCACTAACTCTGCGAACGGACGTGATCACAAGGAGAAAAACTACCTTCCAGGTAATATAGCGTAGATCACAGGAGTGGAGAGGCTCAAACGGAAGTTTCATGAGCAGTCCCAAAACCACATTAAGGTCCCAAGCAGGGGCAGGAGGGTGCAGTGGAGGTTTTAAATGGAGCAAACCTCGCATGAAACGTGAAACTAAGGGTTGTGTTGAGATGGAGACATCTCCTATACCCTTATGGTACGCAGACACTGCACTAACATGCACCCTGATAGAAGAAGTTTTTAGGCCTAACTCTGACAGGTGCCAGAGATAGTCTAGGAACCTCGCAGTGGAACAAGTGAAGGGTCTATGGACATGGAAGTGCACCAGACCGTAAACCTCTTCCATTTAGAGCAATAAGAACTTCTCGTTGAAGGCTTTCGTGAAGCCACCAGGACTTGGGATACCGACTCTGAAAAGTTAAGAGGTTGACGATTTAACCTTTCAACATCCAGGCCATCAGGGACAGAGCCTGGAGGTTGGGGTGACGCAGGTACCCTTCGTTCTGAGTTAATAGAAGGGGATCCTTCCCCAGAGGAATGTGCTGGCATACTGAAAGGTCCTGGAGGATTGGAAACCACACCTGACGTGGCCAGTGGGGAGCTATCAGGATCATTAATCCCTTGTCCTACTGGAGCTTCACGAGAGTCTTTGAAATGAGAGGAAGTGGAGGGGACGCATAAAGGAGACCGCTGGACCAGGAGAGGGCGAAGGCATATCTTGGTCGTGAGTGGTGACTGCGAACGAGGGAGCAGAAGTTGTCCACTTTGTGGTTGTGGACCGACGCAAAGAGGTCTATGTAGGGGTAACCCCAGCGTTGGAATATGGTGTCCACTATCGTGGGGTTGAGAGACCACTCGTGCGGATGGAAAGTGCGACTCAGCTTTCCGCCAAAATATTGTCCACTCCCGGCAAGTAGGTTGCTTTGAGGTACATCGAGTGGGAAAGGGCCCATGCCCATATCTGTGCAGCTTCCTGATACAGAAGCTAGGAGCCCATTCCCCCTTGTTTGTTGACGTACCACATTGCAACCTGATTGTCGGTTTGAATCAGTTACACGATGTTAGGTTCCATATTAGGAGCTACCACCCAGGAAAAAGATCTAGGCATCATAGTGGATAATACTTTAAAATAGTCAGCTCAGTGTGCTGCAGCAGTCAAAAAAGCAAATAGAATGTTAGGAATTATTAGGAAGGGAATGGTTAATAGAACGGAAAATGTCATAATGCCTCTATATCGCTCCATGGTGAGACCACACCTTGAATACTGTGTACAATTCTGGTCGCCGCATCTCAAAAAAGATATAGTTGCGATGGAGAAGGTACAGAGAAGGGCAACCAAAATGATAAAGGGGATGGAACAGCTTCCCTATGAGGATAGGCTGAAGAGATTAGGGCTGTTCAGCTTGGAGAAGAGACGGCTGAGGGGGGATATGATAGAGGTCTTTAAGATCATGAGAGGTCTTGAACGAGTAGATGTGACTCGGTTATTTTCACTTTCCAATAATAGAAGGAATAGGGGGCATTCCATGAAGTTAGCAAGTAGCACATTTAAGACTAATCGGAGAAAATTCTTTTTCACTCAACGCACAATAAAACTCTGGAATTTGTTGCCAGAGGATGTGGTTAGTGCAGTTAGTGTAGCTGGGTTCAAAAAAGGTTTGGATATGTTCTTGGAGGAGAAGTCCATTAATGGCTATTAATCAATTTTACTTAGGGAATAGCCACTGCTATTAATTGCATCAGTAGCATGGGATCTTCTTAGTGTTTGGGTAATTGCCAGGTTCTTGTGGCCTGGTTTTGGCCTCTGTTGGAAACAGGATGCTGGGCTTGATGGACCCTTGGTCTGACCCAGCATGGCAATTTCTTATGTTCTTATGTTCTTAGGATGACTTTGTTTGATAGGCAATCCTGAAAAGCCTTGAGGGCATATCTGATCGCCCGTAGCTCCAGGAAATTTATCTGGTGTTTGGCTTCCTGTGGAGGCCAGGTTCCCTGAGTCTGCAGGTCGCCTACATGTGCACCCCACTCGAGGTTGGATGCATCTGTTGTTCAGGTAATTTGAGGATCTGGAGCCTGAAATGGAAGGCCTTGAATGAGGTTGGAGTGGTGCATCCACCAGGCTAGTAACAAACGGAGTTGTTTGGTAACCTGGATAATGCTGGACATTGGCTGACAAGCCTGAATCCACTGGCCTTTTAAGGTCCACTGCATCACCCTCATAGCTAGGTGAGCCATCGGAGTGACATGCACCGAGGACGCCATGTGACCCAGCAGTATTAGGAAGTGACGAGCAGTTGCAGACACTCGAGTCTGTAGTTGATGCGCCAGAGATGCTATGGTAAAAGCACGATCCTGGGGCAGTGTTTAGGTCGGCCCCTATAAAGGATAGGGTTTGGGATGGAATTATCTTGGATTTGGGATAGTTGATCAGAAACCCTAAGGAGATCAGGGTGTGGATAGTAAGATGCAGGGAGGTTAATGCGCCCTGCTGAGTGGGAGCCCTTATCAACCAATCGTCAAGATAAGGGTAGACATCCATACCCTGATTCCTGAGGAAGGCTGCGACAACCACCAGGCACTTGGTGAACACTCGTGGAGTGGACGCTAGACCGAATGGTAGTACACTGTACTGGAAATGGCGAGGGCTGACCAGGAATCACAGGTACTTGCGATGAGATGGAGTAATTGATATGTGTGTGTAAGCGTCTTGGAAATCTAGAGAGCTTAGCCAATCTCCTCTTTGTAGCAGAGGTAGTAGAGAGCCCAAGGTTACCATTTTGAATTTTTCTCTCTGCAAGAATTTTTTTAGGGTGCAGAGGTCCAGTATCGGGCGTACGCCACCTGACGTTTTTGGTATTAGAAAATACCGGGAATAAAACCCCTGTTCCTGCTGAGAGAGGGGCACTGGCTCTATTGCTAATGATTTGAGGAGGGATGAGACCTCCTGTTCGAGCAAGGGAGAGTGGTTGGATGTCTTCCACGTCAGCCGAAGTGGACAGTCCGCTGGAACAGTCAGGAAATTTAGGTGGTAACCTGAGTGATTACTGCACGTACCCACTGGTCTGTGGTGACTGTATGCCAAGCGCTGTTGAAGTGGCAGAGTCGATTGCCGACCGGTATGGATGGAAGAGGAAGATGGCTTACACTCTCTAGGAAAGAGTCAAAATCCTGACGCTGGTCCAGGCTGAGAAGCTGGCTGAGACTTTTGAGGCTGAGACTGCCTGGATTGACCTTTTTGGTAAGGTCTGGAAGGGCGTCCTCTAGAAGCCGGAGGATAAAACTTTCTTGGCTTGTAGGTAGGCCGCTTTGAGTCACGTCTGAAAGTTCTCTTAGATACGGAAGGGAACTCAGATGGCACAGAGGAAAGCTGGCGCAGTGTCTCATGGTGGTCTTTCAACTGCAGCACAGTCTCTCAGATCTTTTCCCCAAAAAGATTATCTCCTACACAGGGTAGATCTGCTAACCTCTCTTGGACTTCTGGTCTTAAATCTGAGGATTTTAGCCAGGCCCATCTTCTTGCACTGATCCTCGCCGCAGATACTCTGGAGGCTGTGTCGAAGATATCATATGCAGTGCGGACTTCGTGCTTTCCAGCATCTAGACCTTTTTGAACCAGAGCACGAAGTTGAGGCTGGAGTTGCTCTGATAAAGAGTCCGAGAAATCCTGGATCCTCTTAAAAAGGTTTCTGTTATACTGTGTCATGTATAACTGGTAAGAGGCAATGCGGGATATAAGCATTGAGCCATGGAAGACTCGCCTGCCAAAAGCATCTAGGGATTTCTGTTCCTTCCCTGGAGGTATGGAGGAATGGGGTTTTGAACATCGTGCCTTCTTCTGAGCTGATTCAACAACCACAGAGTGATGATCCAACTGAGGCTTCTGGAACCCAGGAGCTGACTACACAAGATAGGAGGCATCTGTCCTGTGGTTGACAGGTGGAACGGAACCTGGGTGTTCCCAGTTTCTCTTCAGGAGATCAAGCATGATTTCATGAATAGGAATAGACATTGGGAGCATCAAGAAACTGGAGTACTTCCAGCATCTTGTGCCTAGAGTCCTCTTCTATCTGAAGTTGGAAATGAATGGTTTCAGACATTTCCTTGATGAAATTAATGAAAGACAGATCCTCTGGTGGAGAGCGTAGTTTTTCATGTGGGGGAGAGGGCTCTGATGGTAGATCATCCTGGTAAGTATCATCTGTCCAGGGATCATAAGGTTGATCTCCAGCACTTAGTGGGTGTCCAGTAGGGAGAAAAGGTGCAAATCCTGAAGGGCCAGGCCTGGGCATCGGTGGTATCGGAGGTGGCACAGAGGGCATCGATGGAGGAACCGATGGCATCGATGCAGGCACCGAAGGGACCGGTCATATCGATGGACGAGTCGGTGGTAAGATCCCAGACGGTGGATTGGGTATGGGTGATTCCTCATCATCTAACGATAATGGAATCGGAGTAGAAGGCACCGGAGGTAGTGGTGCTCTCGGTTCCTGTTCGATGGCAGGGCACCGATCAAAGCATCCAGTTTTCCCAGTAGCGGTGCAAGGGCTACGGGAATCAGATCGGTGACCGGCTCAGGGACCGGTACCAGCGTTGACAGAGGCTGGAAGCCCTGAAGTGCTTTACCGATGGCCTCTTGGATCATCTGATCCAATTCCTCGTGGAAGCCTGGGACGTGGAACCCCAGCTCCGGAGTAGGAGGCAGCACTGGCATAGCCGGAGGGTTCACCGGTGAAGGTGGAATCACGGATCCCTGCACCACTGAAGGTGGGGAACGCCTCGGTGACCCGGTCACAGAAGAGGATGGGGCCTTTTCTGTATGGGGCTTCTTTATCGGTGGCTCTATCGACACCGATGCAGAGGACTTGCCTGGATCGGAGGACTGAGCCTTTCGATGGCGGTGTCAACGCTTTTCACGGTGATCCCCTCGGTCCTTTTCTTGAGGAGGCAAGGAGGAAATCGACACCTTTGGAATCGTCGATGCTGGTCGGGCAGCAGCGGTGTCCTGGTGCTGGTGGAGGTCGATGGTACCGGCTCAGACGACGTCGAAGCTATTGATGGAGTCGGGGTTTTTAATTGAAAGAGAAACTCCATTTTCCCTAAACGAGCCTTACAACTCTTCGGTGTCATTTGGGCACATTTGGTGCAAGTTAGGACATCATGGTTGGACCCCAGACTCATAACACAGACCCTGTGTGGGTCAAAGATGGACATTGTTCGAGTACAGTCGGGACACCGACGAAACCCCGACGCCATGTCTCTGACAAAAATTTAGCCACAGTGTGGTCGATGGCCAGTAGGCCCCAAAGGAAAAACTTGACAGGAATTGACCGCAACAAGGGTAAAATTTTACCTTTCGACCGCGGAGTATGGATATCGATAGGGGAATCCCTATGGGGTAAGATTTTTTGAAAATTTTTTGAAGAAGTTCCATGAGGAAAATTCCTGTCAGGAATCTCAAGAGAGCTCCTTAACCCGCGTGGCTACTGCTGCGCGAAAAAAAGAAGACTGAAGGGGGACCCCTGCTGAATGCAGGGTTGGTGCTATGCTGGGCATGCCTAGCAGGTGCCAGTCAAAGTTTTAGAAACTTTGACAAAATTGTTCCATGATTGGGCTCCATCCTGATGATGTCACCCATATGTGAGGACTACCATCCTGCTTGTCCTGTGAGAACACTTTCATCACTGGTACACACGTGCACACAAGCGCCCATTACTAGCACTTGCTGCTAGTGTTTTCTGTATCAGTGTAATACACACAAGCCCCCACATGCTCGTCACTAGCACACAACACCTTCAGCATTACTGTAATATTATATACCATTAGCACACACTGTCCTCTATACCACTACAATAATATACATACACATACAAAACCCACATGCCCCTTCACTAGCACACAGTATACTCTGCTTCCTGTACCACTGCACCTGAAGACATTTTCTGTATGGCAATGCAATTATGCAGCAGAATCTCCCAGACCAGGTTTCAAATTTATGTCAATTCAACCTTTTTTTTTTTTTTATGTCTGAAAAGACAGAGTAAAACACGGGATACTGTGTGACCTTTCAGTGCCTGACAATGCCAGCTCTCCAACAGCAGCAGCAGCAGCAGCTTGTTCTGTCACTGCTCTACAGTATTCTAATGTCCAACACAAGATTTACTTCTCTCTCTCTCTTTATATATATATATATATATATATATATATATATATATATATATATATATATCTTCACACATACACTCGCCTATACATACAGGGAGCTGATCTCATTGTGATCCTTCGCTCATGATTTTGTTTAAGTAAGAGGGAATTTTTTGAATGAATTCATTCTGGGGAGGGTGGCATTTTTCAAATGTTTTCGTTTTCTCTCCCTTTTCGGCTCTCCCCATATCCGAAGCTCCAATGGACAAGAGATGGGGAAGCCGTCTGCCCCCCTCCGTGCATTCCTCCCTCCCCATGGCCAGCAGCAGGAGAGCACTGTTCCATACCCGTTTCTGCCTGCTGCCAACCAACTTCAGTCTGCAGTTGAACACGTAGGAGGCCCTGTGATGTTTGAGGCCTGCCGGTTCCTTCGTGGCTCAAACATCAGACTGAAATCTGTTAGCAGGAAACAGATGCAATATGATGTACTGCTCTTCTTCTGCTGGCCAGGGGGACAGAGGCAGGATCAGGGTGAGCAGTGGTGGGGGAAAAAAAAAAGTCTGATTGGTGAGGAGAGACAGGTCTGAGGACTGGGGAGAGGTTGGTAGGGAGTGAGCTCCAGGGACTGGGGTGGTGGGAAAGGAGAGAGAGAAAGAGAGAGAGAGAGAGAGATCTTATGCCTGATTCAGTTTCCATCTCCTGCTACTGGCTTTTTGTGTTTAATTGTATTTTTTCAAGACATTGATACAAATCAGGTGCCTGATGAAACAAATAAGAACTTCAACCTGCAGGTGGCACTGGCGCTACACAATAACAACTATGGCTTTGTTAACTTTTCTCACAATGGGCTCTCTTTTCCTAAACACACACACACACACCCTCTTCCAAAAGTGGCTGCGTGCCAATGTGACCAGGGAGAAATTTCAGGCTCTGTGCTTGGGAGATGCACAGCGTGACAACACTGATGGGATCCTTAAGTACAGTAGCTGCAGGACACTTCACTGAACATGGATGCGACCTTTAGCTAAAGACCCCCCATGTAGGCACAAGGTCACCCCTGTGTCCTTCACAGATACAGACTCATCCGATAACACAGACGCATGTGAGTTTCAAGGCAGTTCGGCTTTCTTTCCTTTTTTTTCTAGAGGCCAGTTTCAGACCTCTTTATATTTCCCCTCCTGCTTTCCTTCTTAAACTTCCCCAACACAGTGCCCATACTCATGAATATCCACCTGCCCATTTCAGTCTTCGGATATGGAGTGGAAGAGTAGCCTAGTGGTCAGAGCAGTGGACTAAGAGAACGCGTTCAAATCCTGCTGCTGCTGCTCCTCCTTGTGACCTTGGGCAAGTCACTTCACCCACCGTTACCCTCAAGTATAAACCTAGGTTGTAAGTCCTCTGGGGACAGGGGTATCTGAATGTAATCCATTTTGAAGTGACACAAAAGATGGAATATGAAAAAGAAATTATTATAAAAACATGCATGAAAAGGGCCTACAGTAAACACAAAAACATTCCTGCAAGTATAAAATATCTTTTGATCTGCAAGTATCTTGCCTACGCCTTGTATATTCCTGTAAATAGTCCGTTGCAGTTTTTATTTATTGCTTTAATTCCTCCACCTCCTGCTCTTTGTATACTCCTCCTTGTTCGCCCTCCCTGTTCATTGTAATTTCTACCTTTAAAGTTACATTGTAAACCGGTATGATGTATGCATACTAATACCGGTATATAAAAGTTTTTAAATAAATAAATAAATAAATAAATAAATCTGCCTCCGCTAATACAGCCATCTGTGAGGTTCGAGCAGTCACACCCCTGAGGAGAGCTTGTTTCCCTCTAGTCGATTTAATAAGAGATCTAACAGAATTATTTGAGAAAGACAGGGATGGATGGGGATGGCAGCGATAGATGGCACCATTCCCTGCAGGATTATCAAAGATCCAACTGGAACAAGCCTGGCCTGAGCCTTGCAGGCACCAGACTAGCAACAGGAGCTCTCTCCTCTGGGGCTGGGGCTGGCATTCTGTACTCTTCAAGCTGCAGGACCTTTGCAGAATTAGGAGGCGTGGTCTTATGATTAGCGCAGTGGGCTAAGACTCAGGGCATCCAGGGCTAAAATTCCTCCTCCCTCCCCCCCCCCCCCCGACATTCCTCGTGACCTTGGGCAAGCCATGTTATCTCCTGTTGCCTCAGGTACCTACTTAAGACTGTAAAAGTACTTTGGGGCAGGGACTTATCTAACCTCAATGCTGCAAGCTGCCTTCAGCACCACTTAAAAATGGGCTACAAAGCCTAATCCAAACATTAAATTATTATTACAGACAAGGTAAGCAAGGACACAGACAGATAATGCAACACCAGAAAGGTGCTGCTTGCTCAGAATGTCAGAGTTCTATTGAATGGTAAAGATGTCCCAAAATGCACACACACACGCACACACATCGGTCAGAAAAGAAAACACTAATCCAGGTGCTAGAAAGCACAAAGTGAGCTCAGGCAAGCTATGAAACAGATTAAGGGGCAGAGAATGCAGGAAGAAACTGGCAAAACAGTATGGAGAAAAGGATTCACACACTCTCAAACCCCCCCCCCCCCCCCGCCCCCTGTCATATTCTCAGTCCTCCTTGCCCTGCCCTCAGACTCCTTCCTTCATCCCATATCTGCATGGCTGGTGCCCCCCTCACCTGCCATAGCTGCATTCTCAGTCTACTTCTCATCTCCTTCAGCACCGTCCAAACCCCCCCCCCCCCCCTCATGCACCGTCGCCCTGCTCACTCCCTCGTCCCTCCCGTGCCCTCCGTCCCCTGCCATGGTGCCCCCATTTCCTACTTGTTGAAGAGGTTGAGTCCAATGCGATACTGCCGCCGCTGCACCACATCGTTGTTGAAAGCGGGCGAGTCCCAGCTGTGCCGCGTCTCTCGCTGGTACGTCTGCTTGCAGAGCGTGCCGGGCGGCTCCCGCAGGCTGTCCCGTGACGACGACCCTGAGCTGCAGTTGATCGTCTCGTTGGAGTTTGTGGTGCTGTTGAGACTGTCATTGTCCCCATCCGAGTTCTCCGGCTCAGGCTTCCCATGCCGGCCCAGGGTGGTGTTGCCGCCACCGCCATTGTTGCCGTTTCCTGTCACTGGTGGGGGGGCATCCGCATGCGGGTGGAAGTGGCGGTGGGGGTGTGGGGACCGGGCAGGGCCCTTGTGGTGGGCTTGTTTCAAGGTCCCATGGGAACTGCAGTTCTCCTGCTCATACACCAGCTGTCGATTGAGGGAGCCACGGTCCGAGCGATCACTCAGGTCCACTGAGCTGTCGCTCGGGGGTTCAATGGTCAGCAGGGGCAGATGGGCCCCTCGCAGGCGGTAGTCCCGACACTCCATACAGGGGGTGCTCCGGCGGCTGCCATTCTCCCGGCTGCCCTCCCGTGAGGATGTGGCCCAGTAGTCCTGCCGTGAGTTTGGCCCCCCGTGAATGTCCTGGTCAGAACTAGGGGGCCGGTCGATGGATATTGGGGAGACAGGAACCCCCTCGTCCATGTAGAGGGTGACATCACTGAAGGAGGTGGCAGTACTGTCTTCATGCTGCCCTTTACTCTCACCCTTCTCCACTAGCCCAGCTTCATCCCTGTGGTCCTCGCACGGCAGTGAGCGGCAGTTCAAGGCATCATCAATTGACTCTGCCAGCAATTTCACCTGTGAGAAGAGAAACTGTAGGGAGTCAACAAGGTAGACACCATCTTTCCTTTCCCCTCCTTCCCTCCTCCCCCAGATGCCTTCAGTCACCCACAAACACCAACCTCACCCTCCAGGACTGTGGCCAAGGGGAGGCAGGGGGAGCCATCCTTAATATCTTAACCTAACCCACTGCTTTTATGTCATCACAATGCAGACATCAGACAGAGGGGTTCCTGCAGCTAATAAGATTCTCCTTGCCCAGGAACTGGCAGTACTACAGTGCAACAGGAGTAAGATACCAAAATACCAGCATCAAAAGTCTCCTTCCAAGAATGGTGTCACTTGGGAAAACTCTGAAGACCTTCTCTAAAGAGAAATGAAAAGAAAAAATCTGGAGAAAATAAAACGCACCCAGCATCTTTCAGGGTTAAGTCTTTATGTTTACACTTTTTTAAAATTTAACTTAATTCTCTTTCTGACATATTAAACCACGGGTAAAGGAGTGTTTCTGCTTTCAGACAGTGATTTGGCCTTGGGAACCTGGCTGCCTTTATGGTCAGCTCAAGATCTCCAACTATCAGAACAGGCAATTATCCATGATCAGGCTGGCTGATAAGGGCACTGTCACCTAATCAAAGCCCTCCAGTGCCCAACAATTCTGCAAATGCAGAATTTGTCATTTTGTCACAGAATCTCTTTTGTTACATTTTCAGTCTAAATAAGGCCCATATTTAGCGCCACTTAGCCGGGTAAGTATTTATCCAGCTAAATAGATAGCCGGATATTTTGGGGGCAGGCAATGGGCGGATGAGTGCGGAGCTACTTATCTGGTTAACCTAACTGGATAAATGCCAATATTCGGATTTATCCAGTTAAGTTAACCTAATAAGTTATCCAGATATAACTTATCCGTTTAACTAGGACTTATTGAGTATATTCAGCATAGCCATGCTGCTGAATATCCCTTTTAAGTTGGCTAGATATGTTATATCGGCTATCTTAGGCCTGGATTCATCATTCCTCGCAGAATGATGAATCCTGCAAAAACGGGGGGGCGAAGGGGGGGAGGGGCGGGCCTGCAAATGCCTGCAGCCTTCACACCAAGGCGGTGCGCCGGCTACCGGCTTTCGCACCAAATAGCGCCACCGTGGAAGGTGGTGCTATTTGGTGCGCTGCTGCCAACGATAATGTTAGTAACATTATCGCCGGCAGCGAAGACACCGCCGACTCTGCCCTTCCCCGCCCCGACTCTTCCCCTCCCCCTAATTTGCATTCTATCTTTGAATATTGGGCCTATATATTTACACCAATATCAAATGAAATAAAATGACGTAAAATTGCTCAAAATCAAAAACCTTTTTCTGCAGAAACCAGTTCAGCATTCCCAGAGACAGGTTTAGCATAGATACCAATATACTGGGCTGGCAGACCAGTCATGATCATCTTAAAAAGGTGCAAAAATATATATTTTTTTTGTCTTCTATGAAAGACGTAGATTTCAGAAATAAATGTGTTTAAAAGCCTGGAAAGTTAAGAGATGAAAGGAAAGCATGTTTTCAGCTTAAGAAAAATTAAAATGTGTATCCAACAGAATACTTAAATTGTTAACACTGAAAGACTGATGTACTAAAGGGATTTTCTCATTTTGTGTTTATGTTTAGGCCTCTGAATGAATGTGGACAGATCATGAAAATCTGCTCTTCTTGGGGATTTTCAGTTAATTAGTATGGTAAACAACCTTCTCTCCCAACCAAAGGGATAATATTTAAAGAAAATCCAACTAGTTTTAGTGATTAGATTACCTATAGTTAAGGCAGCTGTTGTAACATGGTTTTAAATATATACTTCAGTGTTTTTCAACAGGAATTCCCCTAGCATCTCTAAACAGTTACAAATAATTTCAGGTCATTTGAAAGTTTCTAAGCCTGGGGGAATTTCCCTCCATCTTGTTACAACAGTTTCAATCGATACCATCCCCAGAAAAGTTATTGCTTTCTGGCATCGTACAGCTCTCAGTGTGTTTAAACTTTCTGGTGCCTGAACATCCACACTGATTTGCAGTCTCACAAGAACAGTGTAAGAGTTCAGGCATAGCATGGCTCAAATACACTGAAAGCCACACAGTGCCAGAAAGCACCAGATGTTTCAGGATGGCTGGTAGTGGCTCTGACCATCAAATAAGGAAAGGGGAGATAAAGAGGAGCTGGAGACTGACTGACGGTGAGGGATGAAGTGAAGGAATCTGATCTTCGGGTAGCTGCTGGAGACTCTGGTTGTGCTGCGGATATGGAGGAGAGGGGTGATGGCTGGAGACGGACTAACTCACCAGCTGGTTGGGGGGTAGGACATGGCTGGATACTAGCTGATGAGTGAGCAGGCAGTTGGCAACTAGGTGGTGGGGGCAGCTGGAGACTGAATGCTGTAAGGGAGAAAGTTTATGGGAGGGACCCAGCTGGGAAGCGGAGAGAGAGTTTTTGCATTTTCAGTCATCCATTCAGTTACTGTAGTGTTTCACACACACACACACACACACACAGGGTGGGACGGGGAGAAGGGAGAGAGGGTTAGAGTTCTGCAGAATTTCACAATGTAGAGTTCTTTAACCAAAAAAAAAAAGTTGAAACCCCTTGATCTAGTAATCGATGCCTCTCCATTGCAGGCATGGCGCAGAATTCTAGCAGCAGCCGTAGCAGCAGCACTAGGGCCCTCAAGAAAACTGCATTCTGAGCAGACTGGGGCACCTTTCACTGGACCAACATAAGAATTGTCCAGACAATGTTCTACATGACCTTTTGAGATTGTGCAGAGAACAGACCTATGCACGGTACTGAAAGCTCATGCAGAAGAGCATTTTTGAATAATGCTTAAGTCAGACCAATCAAAGGTACGGCCAACCTTCAGACACAGTATTTTGCCCTGTTTCAACAGCAATCCGTAGGAGGCTCGGCACTGCAAACATGCGTCAGGACGGATGCAGGATTTTAAAAGTCTCGGCAGTGGAATCCGGGGTATGCCCTGCCACAGAATCAAGCTTCCTGGTCCCAGTTACATCCCTGAAAATGCAGTACCAGATCCCTCACCTGCTTGGAGAAAGTGTCTTCCAGCTCCGTGATCTCATTGGAGAACTCCCCGGAGGTGGTGATGGAGTCACCATCCAGGCCACTGCAGGAGCCGCCGTACTGCAGGCTCCTCTCTGAGTCAGCCCTAGCGGCTGCTGCCACGCCCTCGTCCAGCGAGACGGGCTTGCCCTCGAAGTAGGCCGGGTTCTGGTTCTTCTCATACTCCTCGAAAGAGTACTGCATGCGCATGTTGGAGAGTATGATGCGCCGGGACATGCGACTCTCTGAGGCCGAGCTACGCAGCCGCTCGAAGTTCTTGTTCATGCGGTACTGGCGGAAGGCTGTCTGGATGGTGCGCGCCGCCCGCCGGCTTAGGAAGTAGCCGCCGTACTTGCGCTCCAGCATCTCCACCTGGTGGGGGGGTGAGAGAAAGAGAGAGAGAGAGAGGGGAAATGTGAGGAAGGCAGGCACAGGGACCATACACATGAGGCGCAGAGGAAGCACTGTCGTATCTGCAGTGCCCTTAGGTATATGCACATAAACCAAATCACCTTGATATCTAAACTGTATCTCTGAATGGTAGAATGCTATATATGTACTATTAATGAGCTCAATAGTGAAGGAAAAAAGGTTGGACAAGGTCCATTATTAAGGTGGGATAAGCAGCACGGAATCAATCTACCCCCTTGGGATCCTGCCGGGTACTTGTGACCTGGATTGGCCACTGTTGCAAACAGAATACTGGGCTTGATGGACCTGTGCTCTGACCCAGTATGGCAAATCTTATGTACTTATGGCTACTGACCCGTTCCCCAGAGAGAAAAGCAAACGACCAAAGAATACACCAACTTTAAAGGGAGTTAACATTCTCGGTGAGGCCTTTCTAAAAGAAAAAAAACAATACAGGAAAAGGAAGATCAATAAAGTCATCACATCCACTATTTCTAATGCTACAACAACTGCTGATTCCTATAGGGAGAGAGATGGGGTAGCAGTTTTTTATATCAGATCATGTGATTCTGTCTGCCTCAATGAGAGGTGCTGTTGCAAATTTAAGGTGTCAGATATATCTATTCACCTTGACTGGTCATTCAGCAGTGTATTGAAGAAGAACATTACATATTTACACATTGTTTTTATTAAACATATCTAATCTTGTGCATTATTTTCTATCTGATGAACCAAGACCACGCTAGGTGGCTAATCTGTATACTGAACTAGTGACTCTTTGGAGCTGTCACACAGGAATGTCTGAGGTTGGGGAAACGCCAAATTCAGAATACAACTTTTCATTCCTTTCCATGGCGCACTTTTAAGTATATCCACGGACAGCACATAGCTAGGGAAGTGCTTGGAGCATTAGTGTTGTGAGGGGTGTGCATGCATAGTGGGTGCTGTGAAGGAGAGCGTTCTGTCTGTGCGTCTGGAGAGTTCAAGCCACACCTAGCTTTCCGTCCTGTGATTTGTGGGCAGCTCGCCTGACACCACCTGGAAATATTAGCACTTTGTGTACGTGTGGGTGAATTTGTGTAGACTGTGCCTGAAGACCCAGGGTTTAGAGAAGCTCATGGCACAAACCATACCTTTTTGTCCTGTAGGTCCGTGGACAGTTCATAGCTGTCGGACAGCGCTTTGGAGCGCTTGATCTCCTCTTCCTCCTGCTTGCGTAGGGCCACGCTGGCGGGCTGAAGCCGGGCTCTCTGATTCCACGGCAGACTGGCAGATGGCGGCAGGTGGCAGGCAGAAGGTGGCAGCTGGTAGGATTCGTTCTTCACATCCGAGCTGCAGCGGTAGGGGGGCTGGTTGTTAGGACTGTCCACTATGGTTCCAGACTCGCTGCCCTGGGAGTCCCCCTCCACGCTATAAAGACAATTTAAAGGCAAAGTTTTGAACAATTTGGGCTGCACTGGGGGTGTTTTCCTGCCCCCCGCCCCCACCTTCCATCCTTCCTATCCAAGCCCCTCTGAGACTTCTAAATGTTGGGGCAGGGTTGCTCCATGACTGGAGGGCAGGACAAATGAGTAATGCATTAGGATATCAAACAGAACAGACTAACATACACCATCCGCGCAATGCTTCTAACCAAATTCCACTTAAACCTTTGC
Source organism: Rhinatrema bivittatum (assembly GCF_901001135.1). Lineage (NCBI taxonomy): Eukaryota > Metazoa > Chordata > Amphibia > Gymnophiona > Rhinatrematidae > Rhinatrema > Rhinatrema bivittatum. The sequence continues at coordinate 483,526,587 of NC_042615.1, forward strand.
AAACCGTGGCAAGAAGCTCAGGGAGAACAAAGGCAAGCAACTGTCTGTGCTCTCTGTGGACAGCTGCATGGAACCGCAGGAAGTTAGGGCTGGGAGGGACCTAAGGAGGACATCTAAAAACATGAAAATATAGGATTGGAAGGGACCTTCCGGGGTTATCCAGAATCACAGAAGGCTGGAACTGGAAGGGAGTTGAAAACGTAATCTAATCCATCTTCCTGCATCGAGGCAGGGTTCTGTGTTTGTAAACCATCCCAAACAGATATTTGTCTAACCTGCTTGCAAACCAGTTCCAATAAGGGAGAGGATGAAGTCTGTTGAGAGTAGATGTTATACTACACTATGAGAGAGGCACACAATAGCTCTCAAGCCCTATCACCTGCTCACTTTTGTCTCAAATAGCTCCTGCCACTAATGTCTAACCAGATACCCTTCCCTCTCCTCCAAGGTAGAATTACCCATAAATGTTTTCACCAAGGCGAAATGCTCATACTGCCCCCCCCCCCTTCGGAAGCTAGTTATACCTCCCCCTGACCTACCAAAATAAACACCACCTGCAGCTCTGAGGTGGCACCCAAGGGCCAGAACACCACTCACTAACTTCTAGCAGGTAAGGCTTTCAAAGCCAGTTCTCTCTCTGGCAACCCTCAAGGACCATCAGGGCAGGGTAGGACATGATCAAGAACCTGTACGGAGATTTTGGCAGACTTAACAAATTAAAGGGCCAAAAGTATCAGAGAACACTGCAACAAAGTACAAACAGGGCAGGGGTTGCTGAAAATACTGGAGGTTTGGAGTGTGCCTGCGATGGAGTGTACAAACACAGACTGACAAATCAGGTAAGATGAGGCAGATAAGAGGGTTCTAGGTGCAAATTAGGAAAAGGTATTAAAAAAAAAAAAAAAAGAGAGGAAGCATAAAAGAGGGTGTCCCTTGGGAGGAGCTCAGGGAGAGGGAAGGATCGAGCACCACCTAGGTCAACCAAATCCAGCTACAAAGGAAGACACTGTAAGGCAGAAAAGGAGGAGGGAGCGGTAGAGTCCCAGCATGGGGCATGAGGAGATCGAGAAGCCCAGCAGCAACGTAGACCACACATGGCAAAGAACCCAAGAAGGCAGGTCATGCTGAAGGAGCAATGGACCCTACAGTGCCCGGGAGGGGCACTAAAGGAGGCTGGAGCTGGAACTCAGAAGGGCCGTAGTAGGGCCAACCAAAAAAAATACCACAGGCCAGCACTTCCCTGAGACCAGAGGGCTGGCCCAGAAGTTAGACAACCCTGACAAGCAGAATTAAAAAGGCTGGAAAATGGGGTGTCACAATCTCTTCCATGACAAATGGCAGCAGGGATGGGATTTTAGAGACTCCAAGCAAACTGGAGATTGAATGGAGACTTGAGCTGCCACAACAGATGCACCCGACTGCATGAGAGACATGGTAAGGTTATTTACAGAACATACTGCTGGGTCCTTGAAGTTCTACTTCCCCTTCTAGGAAGCCAGGGTGCACCTCACTCACATGCAGCACTCACCCTTGGGGTGGGGATGGGGTTACAAGGGGTTTATTTTAGGAACCCTCTTCATAAAAAAAAAAGGGAAGTTTGCACTTTGAGGTTGTTGTTTTTATCATTCTACTGCAGGGGAGGGAAAAAAAACAATGGAGTCAGAGCAGCTGTTAAAATAATAGCTAAACAGCAATATCTCCAACAGCAGACTTAAAAAAGGATTTTACCTCAGCTGGCACAGCAGCTAAAAACCCAACATCAGACCAACCAACAGCTCCTACAATAGGGTTGGCCTAGAACCCCAACCGGAAGCTGTTATTATTAACTTACTTGTTTGATTTATATTCTACATTTCAGGCACTTCAAAGTGGATTACATTCAGGTACTGTAGGTATTTCCCTATCCTCACAATCTAAACTTCTACCTGAGACAAGGGTGGGTGAGGTGACTTGCCCACGTTCACAAGAGCAGCAGTGGGATTTGAATGTTGGCTTCTCTGGTTCATAGCTCCTTGTGCTAACCACTAGGCTATTCCTCTAACCCTAAAACACTCTCTCCCCAACCCCTCCAGGTATTTTCTCTCCACCCCTCTCCCAGCATTCTTCCCCTTACATCCATTCTCTCCCCTCTCTCCCCCCCCCCTGGACATTCTCACATTCTTCTCTCCGCCCTACTCCCCTCCTTCCAAGCATTCTTTCCCTCCTTCCCTCCTTTCTTGAAGCCGCAGGGAGCTGCTCAATAGATAAGAAAACTGCTGATGAAGCTATGTCCTGAAACAACAGGGAAGGGGTGGGAGAGGAAGGTGGGCAATTTTCAAGAGTGGATATAATAGATGCAAAATCCACTGGTACTTTTTCCCTGCAGACTTTCCACCAGTTCTCAAAGGGAAAGCACGGGCATACTTTCTCTTTGAAAATTGCCAACAACTTCCCGAGCGTGTGTCTCTTGGATCCGCCATCTTTTATCCGCATGGCAGATTCAAGAGACACACGCTGAGGAAGTGTTGAACCATGATTCATTCACGAGAGCTTCTATTTAAGAGAATGATGAGTATTAAGCCTGAAGAATTAAACTAACAATCAGTCAAACACAGCTCTTGATGAAGCACCAAAACACAATTCATGTCAACTTGGGGTTTTTGACTTCAACAATTTTACAAAGCAACTAATATATACAGATAAGTGCTGGTTTTTCTAGAAACTCTTTTTTTATATGCAAAAAAAATATTTTTGAAAAATTTGTTGAGGCATATTATTAAAAGTGTTTGAGCAATATAACATCTGGGTGGTTGACAAAATGTTTGTGTAACCGCTAATAAGTGAGATACCATACGTTCTCTAAATTTATGTTGGTCTCAAATGGGTTGCCAATAATAATATTGTCTGGTTCATACCAAGTGGAGTTACCTGTGGGCTTTTTCAAATATTAATATACATTGCCATGGAGGATTAGGTTTATTTTGTTAGTATTAATTAGATGCAGATTAAGTGTATTTTGTTAAAAAGAAAAACTGCAATTGGTGTTTACATGTGATGTATTTGTTAATTATTTGTTTTTATATTGTGTGTTTTTATTACGATTTTTTCTTGGGACCTGCTTAGATGTTATGATAAATAGATAGATAGATAGATAAATTATTTATTTATTTTGACATTTTATATACTGTCATTCCAATTGAAGATCACAATGATTTACAAAAGTAACATTCATACTATAGATCAACACAAACAACAGCTCAACACAATCGAGAGTAATTTAAATCAACAGTGATGTTCTAGTACATTTCTCACTAAAGGTCTGGGGCATTAGGTTGGTAGTACGGAAAATCTGTTTCAGTAATTTACACAGTGTCATTGAGTTGTCATTAGATACTTTTATCCTCGTGTTACTAATTAATATCTTTGTCTTTATTATTGCAGAATCTGCATTCTGCTAACTTAAGTTAGGTTATAAGCATTTTTGAATAACCATGTTTTTAGCTCACGTTTGAATCTCTTTCCTTCTGATATCAGTCGTATTGTCTCAGGTAGAGAATTCCAAGATAATGTAGGGCATAAATGTTTTTAATAGATTAATAAGTCACAGTGGGAGCACAGATGGGCCAAGCAAAATGGGCTGGCAGGGTTCCCTCCAGACAATTGTCTGTCAGAGCCAGGAACTCCAGAACCCTCAGCGCAGGACAGAGCAGAGCTTCAGACATTAGACTTACATGTTTGGTTCCTAGACTTCTGGCATGAGAAATGTAAAGACCAAACCAGCTATAGTCCCATTTATATATTAGTGAGGGGAGGTCACAAACAAAGCAGAACTACCAAGTTTCCTACACTTTGAAGTAAAGGATGGGCTACTGTTCTAGGTAATATGAAGAGTAATATGAAGAGTACAAACAGTCTCGGCAGAGGGCTCTAATGAAGTTGGTTCATGCCACTGAGGTGTAGGGTATGTAGGCTATACATTTGCTTCCAGAGGTCACACACCCCTTGCAGCAGAAGGGGACCAGAAAGGCTCACCTGCATACCTTATTCAGAAGCCCCCAGGAGAGGACTCTAGAGGTCACCATGAGCTATCCGGGCTTCAGTGTCCACAGCCCTTGCTTCCAAAGACAGCAGAAGAGGACTGGAACACATTCGTCTCAAAGCTCTTTGCTATAGATTACTAAAGATTTTATAAAGAAGGAATTTAGTTCAAAACAAGAGTCAATAAGGTGGGTACCTATGCAGTTAAAAGTAGATTAATTGTAGTGTTTTGAGAGTCATTGACAGACAAATATAAAATAAATCAATAGACTAAAAGTACTTTAGATTACAAAATCTACAAAATTTAGGTACAGATAGTAGTCCAGCAGTGAGAGGGAGGCTTTCCAGTCCTTTTGCACTGAGTGCCACATGTATGATTATCTCGCAGCAGGTGAGAGGTCGTATGTGTGCATTAGATACAAAGAGCTCCTAGCCCTCAGAGAATGAGGCCGATCTCTGGAGGCTTGAGTGGCAGACCTGAAGCAGCTAAGGAAGACAGAAAAGTATATAGAGGAGACTTTCAGGGACATAGTAGAGTAGTCCCACCTCCAACCTGGCAGCCCCTGTGCGGTCTTGGCGTAGAAAGACAGCATCACTTTGGTGAGGCAGGAAGCAATCCTGTAGCTAGGACTTGCCCTCAAGGTGATGTAGTATCCTCTTGCACCAAGAACAGGTCTCCAGGGGCAAGTGCCCAGGAGGGAAGGGTTAGCATGGCCATTGTTGTTGCTGATTCGATTATTAGGAATGTAGATAACTGGGTGGCTAGTGGGCATGAGGATCATTTGGTAATTTGCTTGCCTGGTGTGAAGGTGGCAGACCTCACGTGTCACATAGATAGGATTTTAGTTAGTGCTGGGGAGGAGCTAGCTGTCTTGCTACATGTGGGTACCAATTTCATAAGAAAGTGCAGGATAGATGTTCTGGAAGCCAAACTTAGGATTTTAGGTAGAAAGTTGAAATCCAGAATCTCCAGGCTAGCATTCTCAGAAATGCTCCCAATTCCACATGCAGGACTCCAGAAGCAGTTAGAACTCCAGACTCTCAATGCATGGATGAGACAATGGTGCAGGGAAAAACAGGAAATAGCTCTGCCAAGTTAGATGCAAAGCACTGATAAGGAAAGCAAAGAGAAAATTTGAAAATAAGTTTGCTGTGGAAGCAAAAATTCTTAATGAAAGCTTTTTCAGGTACATTCAAAGTAAAAAGCTTGTAAGGAAGTCAGTTGGACTATTAGATGATCAAGGGGTAAAAGGGGCACTTAAGGATGTCAAAGCCATAGGAGAGAGGCTAAATGAATTCTTTGATTTGGTCTTCACTGAGGAAGATGTAAGAGAGATACCTATGCCAGAAATGATATTCAAAGTTGATGATTCAGAGGAATTGGAACAAATCTTGATGTTTACCTGTAAGATGTAATAGGACAAATTGACAAACAAAAGAGCAGCAAATCACCTGGAGCAGATGGTATACATCCCAGCTTGCTACAATTCTTTGAGTGTGTAAATAAACATGTTGATAAAAGTGAGCCAGTAGATGCAGTGTATTTGAATTTCCAGAAAGTATTTGACAAAGTCCCCCATGAGAGACCTCTTAGGAAATTAAGAATTCATGGGTTTCTGGGCAGTGACTTATTGTGGATTAGGAATTGGTTAAACGTTAGAAAACAGAGAGTAGAGCTAAATGGTAAATTTTCCCAGTGGAGAAAGCTGAATAGTGAAGTGCCCCAGGGATCTATTCTGGGATCACTGCTTTTTTAAATATTTATAAACAACCTGGAAATGGGAACGACGAGTGAGATGATCAAATTTGATGATGACACAAAATTATTCAAATTTGTTAAATCACAGAGGATTGTGAGAAATCGCAAGAGGACCTTGCAAAACTGAGAAACTGGGCATGCAAATGGAAAATAAGTTTAGTGGACAAGTGCAAAGTGATACACTTAGGAAAAAATAACCAAAATTATAGCAACACAATGCAAGGTTCCACATTAGGCATCACCATTCAAGAAAACGATCTAGGCATCATCATTGAAAATACATTGAAATCTTATGCTCAGTGTGCAGTAGCAGCCCAGAAAGCAAATCGAATGCTAGGGATTATTAGGAATGGAATGGAGAGTGGAAAATATAATAACTCTGTATTGCTCTGAGGTGTGATTTCATCTGGAATATTGTGTGCAGTTCTGGTCACCACATCTCAAAAAAGATATAGTTGCACTAGAAAAAGTACAGAGAAGGGCAACCAAAATGAGAAAGGAATGGAACAATTCCCCTATAAGAAAAGACTAAAGAGATTTGGACTTCAGCTTGGAGAAGAGACAGCTGAGGGGAGATATGATAGAGTCTATAAAATAATGAGTGGTGGAATGAGTAAATGTGAATTGGTTATTTACTCTTTCAAACAGTACAAAGACTAGGGGACACACAGTGAAATTGTAAAAAATAAGAGAACATTTTTTTTTAACTCAATGCATAATTAAGTTCTGGAATTCATTACCAGATGATGTGGTGAAAGCTGTTAGTGAGCTGCATTTAAAAAAGGTTTCGACAAGTTCCTGGAGAAAAAGTCCATAAACCATTATTAAGGTGGAGTTGTAGAAATCCATTGCTTGTCTCTGGGATAAGAGGCATAGAATTTATCTACCCCTGGGATCCTGGGCTTGATGATCTGATCCAGCATGGCAAATCTTAAGTTCTCATGATCTTCTGGATCTGTAAGCATGTTTAGGAGTTGTGTGTCAGATGACCACACTCTCAAGGCTTGCTCCCACTCCACTAGTTCTAGTCCCCATAATAAGCACCTCTTTTAACTGAATCAGGGGAGATGTATTAGGACCAAATACTGACAATGCTATGTGCTAATAGCAGTTGTGATTAAGCTATCCAGTATCATTGGGCCATACTTTTGCTCTCTATATCAGTTAAGATTATACCTACAGGGTATGGGTGGAATCTGTGAGGTGTGAGTGCTAAGTCTGTTTGCTGGGTGTGGTGATCAGTTGGGGAATTCAGTCTGATTACAGGGGTAGGTGATGTTCTTTAAAAGAGGATATGTATAACTACTGTATCGATCATTACCCTGTTGGTATTGTTATTTTCTGCATATGTCTTCATGCTTGTGGAAATACACGTCTTCGCAATAAAAATGATTTTGCAAAAAAAAAAAAACAAAAAAACGATTGTACCTACAGAATTCGCACATGGGATTTTCCCAAGTGATACTGACCAATCAGGGGATAAAGTTCTTATTGCAGTTTCTCAGTGAATTATGCCATTTCCTGGGGCATATAGTGTTACGATGCCGCTTACAGAGCCTATCCCATGAGCAGCCTCTCACCTCCTGTGCTGTGCCGTGCCGTGCTGGTTGGGCCGGCGCCCGACCGCCTTCTTTTCAACTTTGAGGCGTGAAGCCGCCGCCACTGTCCACTGCGGGAAGGCTGCTATAGCTGTCTCTCTCCTCTGCGGCGTGGGGACGCTGCCAATGCTGTCCATGGCAGGAAGGGCCGCTGCTGTCTCCTCCTCTTCGTGGCATGGAGCCGCTGCCTGGACACTTGTCTTCATGGCCCTAGTGCCACCGCTGCTATGCCTTGCTCCATCCATGTGGCAGGAATGCCACCGATGCTGCTGCTCTGCTCCTGCCTGTCCCTGGGCTCCTCTAGGCGGGCGAGTGCACCTCAGTACTTTATTTAAAGGGTCAGCGGCAGGAAAAGCCCCGCAGCCCCAACAGATGATGTCATCAGTCTGTGCCTTGTCTAGCCCTATAAAAGGGCTCTGTTTGTTCTCCTCGGGGCCTTCGCATGGATTCTCACAGTTGTCTGTGCTTCCTTCACCATGCAAGGTTCTTCGAGGTCTCCGTCTGTCTTGATGGTCTTCATGTTCGATGTTCCTGGTCTCCTGTGAATGTTCCTGGTCTTGTTCTTTGTTGGAGCTCCGGTGTCCCTGATGTTCCATGTTCCTGATGTTCCTTGTTCTTGATGTTCCTAGTTCCTAATGTTCCAGTCCTGGTCCTGATGTTCCAGCTTCTGGCTCTTCGTCCTGCTTCCAGGTTTCCTGTTCGTCCACCTTTCCTGGTGGGCCACCATCGAGGTCCGTGACCAGCCCATGGGGGGCTGTGTAGGGCACTTCGGGGCATAAGGCCTGTCTTCACGTCTGCAGCGAAAGTCTCCGGAAGGCCCTTGCTTTTAATGCCGAGATCTATTCCTGAATCCTGAGTCTTGAATCCTTGAATCCTGTTCCCGGTCTTCGGAGTTCCTTGTTCCTGCTTCCGTCCATGCCCTAGACTCAAGTCAGAGCCTCTCCGCTTCACCGTGGTCCACGACCAGCCACGGGCAGTTGTGTAAAGTGTGCCTCGGTGCAGACCTCTCCTGAATCTTCGTCATGTTTCCGGCTTTGGATCTTCATCTTCTTGTCTGGAGTTTGTTTCCGGCGTGGTCCGCGACCAGCCATGGGCGGCTGTGTAGGGAGTGCTGCGGTGCAGTACTCTCCCTGTACTAGTGCCTGAATCCTGAATCCTTGTCTGAGTCTTCCAAGTTCTCAAATCCTCGTCTGAGTCTTCCCAGTTCCTTGAGTCTTCATCTGAGTCTTCCCAGTTCCTCGAGTCTTTGCCTGAGCCTTCCAAGTTCCTCGAATCCTTGTCTGAGCCTTCCAAGTTCCTCGAGTCCTCGTCTGATTCTTCTAAGTTCCTCAGTCCCATGTCTCGTCATGTTCCTGCCCTCAGCCCTCAGCCTCCGTCTGCCCTCAGCCTCCGTCTGGCCTCACGCACTCGTCGTTCACAAGGGCTACTGAGTGGCCGGAGGGCTACTCTTGAGACCAGCATTGTGTTGCTGGGTCTCACCTGTGTGTGCAGGTCCAGTGGAGGCCTGAGCCTGCCTTGTTCCACGTCTCAACCCTGGTCCAGCCTTGTTCCAGCTCCAGTGCTTGGACACTCTCACCTCCCACGGTGTGTGTCTTGGGGCTCCTCCTTGAGCTGTGCTGTGGCCCAAGAGCTCACATCCCCCTAGAGCAAGCGACCATACCCCCGCACTTGCAACATATAGTCTAGCCACATTTTCATCTACCATCCACAGGTAGATAGACTAATCAAATGGTTTAACCAGATTCTGAAGAGGATGCTCCATATATTCATCATGACAAATGTCTGAACCAGGGACAATTTCATCCCCTTCCTGCTCTCTTTGTGGTTGAGGAAGTACTATAAGCCTTGACTGGGTTTTCATCCTTTGACTTAGAGTGTATGGGAAACAACTGAAAGGTCTGCTAGGCACAGTCAAAAAATGTGGTTGGACCCAGACCACAGATTATGAGCACCTTAAGACACATATTGGAGAAGCAGAAGAAAACAAAACAAGTATCTCATCTTGCTCAGGAAAATATATAGGAAGCCCAAATCCAGTAAGAGAAATATTTCAAACGAACTGTGAGTTTGTAAGACTAATGATCTGAAAACCAGAACAAGTTATTGGCTAAATGGAAATGGCTGTGTGAAGTGAAGATGAAAGAAGCAGATTTATCATATCATTGGAACACCCAGAAATACCTTTAGCCCACAATATAAACAAGGTGGAGCTCGTGCCCACCGTCTCCAAAAGGGGCAGGAAGGTCTCTGTGGTGCTGAGAGGTATGCAGGTGCCTGGACAAAAAAGATCATATGAGAATTTTGGGACATTTTCTCCCCATAATCAAGATGTGCTCAATTAATTCATAACTGAAAATTGACCACACCAGGCCAAAATGTTTGACAGTAAGCTATAGATATTCAGAAGGTTCCCGAGTCATTATGGAGAAGGAAGTTCAAACTATATTGCAAATGGGGAATATTGAGGAGTCACAGAGTGAGTGATTCAGCTCCATATTATTGGTACCAAAGTCAGATTAAACACTATTTTGTATTTACTTCTGGAGTGTCAATTGAATTTCAAAATTTGACACCTTTCCTACCTTCCATATCTACAAGCTGTTGGGTCATGTGGGTCATCCCAGAGATATCTCTATCCTTGGCCTAAGTAAAGAGTATTGGCAGATTCCCCTTGCTGAAGTGTTGTGTTTGTGGCATTGTGGACCCTTGGTCGTTGTGGAGATGACTCCGCCCATGGGGAGGGGCCCGATGGGGAACCACAGCGATAGGCTGAACTCAAGATAGCAGACACAGTATGGATGAAGGGCTTTATTGTGCTGCAGTGGATAGATGATGTAGGCAGGAAGGTAAGGCACTGATCCACGAGGTGCCAATACGTTCAACAGGCTCGGATGTATAATCTCACCTAGATGTTCACGATAGGCGGGAGCCCGCAGTGCGGGTAACGCTGTGACTGGTGGGTGGAGCTGGAGCACCAGATTGTAGAGGTACTCACAGGAATGAAGGCGTCTTCTTGATGATGAAATGGTGGGACTGAAGGTCCGTGGTGCAGGATACATAGGCTGATAGGCCCTCGAGGAGCGAGTACCTGATAGTCCGATATCCTGAAATGGAGAAGAGAGAGAAAGACCCCCAAGGAGCGGTTGTCTTAGTTAGTAGAGACCCCAAAGGGTAGTTGGAATCGAGAGACCCCCGAGGAACGGGTGTCTAGAGCTTCTAGAGGAGCGAGGCCCTTGGAGTGAAAGCTGCGTCTAAGCGTGCAGCTTAGAGCGGTCAGAGTAGCTAAACCGAAGTCCTTGCTAAGTCAAAGGTGGTAGCGAAACGGAGGCTTGATATACTCTGAGGTATTGATGTCATGCAGTGGGGCTGCCCCCGAGGTTCCCGCCATGACGTGTATTTGAGCGTAGGAAATGTGTGCGCTCGCACCCTAGAAGGCCACGGGAGAGAGCATGGAGGACTGGAATGCCCATGCTAGGTTGGAGATGCCGAGACCCTCGGCACTTGGCACCGGAGGCAGCCATCTTGCCCAAGGAGAGAGAAAAAGGAAGAAAAGAGGTAAGGCAGAGCGGTCGCAGCCGTCTGCAACCATCGGACGCAACACCGAAGATTCCCTTTTCAGTACAATCAGAGCTGTATTATTTTCAAGTGTTACCACCTGGCCTTCATAGAGCTACAGCCACCATCTAATGGCTCATGAACCTAGCAACAGGCCATACTAACACTTAACACTGCTTATGTGGATGAAGTGATAATAAACATCACCAACTGGTTGACCCACTTGAAGCAAATGGCAATGGTTCTGCAATCACTAAAGGACGTGTACTTAATAGCCAAGATTTTAAAGTGCATCTTTTTTTTCATTTTATTTATGTTTCTAATTTACATAGCCATAATCACATGACACAGAAACAGCAAAAAATACAAATCATATGTAATAAAAAAATTAACAAGAAACAATTTTCAGAGCCTCAGACCAGAATCCAGAGTGGGGGAGTGGGGGAGAAGATACAAATATCAAGGGAGAATATTAAAGAATATGCTTCTTAGTCATGGCATAATACTACTCTTAAATGCCATTGCCTGACTTTACTAATGGAGACTTCTTCTGATCAAGGAATAAATGCAATAGATCAGAGGCTAAGAAAAAATATCTATCACCAGCATATGTGACTATGCACTTATACAGGTATCTAAGCAAAAATGTAGCACCTATAAATAACACTTCCTGACGCATAGAAAGAAACAATTTTATTCTCTCCCGAGTGCATTTTACAATATCAGGATAGATCCAAATTCCATAAAAAAAGACTGAGCATTATGAAAATAAAACTTTAAGATCATATTCAAATCTTGCTCAAAAACACATTTTTATTTATTTATTTAGTCATTTTATATACCGTCATTCCAAGTAGAGATCACAACGGTTTACATCATGACACAAATATTATAAGTAGCCAATTACAGTAATTCAAAGTGTTCATATATCATACATTTAGCAATGAAATGAGAGCATACAAGAGGGGCCTCCCCTCCATGAACTTTCCCATCAGGTGACATTAGCATATATGGGTCCCTTCTGAACCCAAGGTACCTGGTCAGCAGTGGAAAGGCAGTTTCAAATGAACCTGTTGGAACTACTAGTGATTAGACACATCTGACAACCAAGTAGCCATGTTCTATGCCAACAAGCAAGAGGGCACGAGATCATGGACTCTCTGCCACGAGACCATAAAAATATGGGAATGGGCATGCAACCGTCAAGCTGTTCTGCAACTGACCTACCTTCCAGGAATTTCCAACACATTAGCAGATTGCCTCAGCAGGGTGTTTCGCCTTCATGAATAGTCCCTATAATCACTCTATTGCTGACCAGCTGTTCAACCTTTGGGGGGAATCCCTCAATTAACCTCTTTGCATTAGAGGAAAACAGAAAAGTAGAAAGATTTTGTTCCATTCTGCCCAGCTAGCTTAGGTCTGTTCAAAGTGTTTTTCTGTGCACCTGGAATTCAGATCTCATATGCTTTTCCATTGATTCTGCTGATAACCAAGACAATGCAAAAAGTGAAACCAAAAGAGTCTCTCTGTCTTCAGCTTCATCAGTGGAACTCTCTAGTAAGGCAGACGCATTCAATGGAGAATCTGATATCAAGGATGGAATGCGTCCTTCCTTCTCTGAACTGGCAAAAAATAAGCTTTACCAATAGGTGGACAGGTCTCGGCTGGTAAATACAGAATTTCAGTAAAATATTTTTTCAACTGATCACTAACAGGAATCCCAGATATCTTTGAAAAGCTTAAAAATCACAAATTCAATCATCTTGAGAAATTTTCAAGCTGTTCAATTTTCCTATGAACAGTTTTTACCTTGAATTAAGGCAACATATACTTTCTGAATTTCCTGCACTTGTTTTTTCATATTATCCACCTTAGTATCAATCGAATATAGCTTTGCGAATGAACCTAACGAAGTTTAGAAACCATTTTTACTAGTAAACGAAAATCAGAAGCACAGTTAGATATTGCCGAGACCACATGCACTAATACAGTCCAGAGAGTATCGAGAGAAACTTCTCCCGGCCTTACCAGCAGATCTAGAGGGCAACTCAGGAGAGAAACAGAAGAGTCTCCAGGTCAAGAACTTCACGGGTCACTGCCCTCATCCCCCATTTATCTGATGACCTCTCGCCAAAATGATTCTTCTCTGGCAACAGCCCCTCCCCAAGACTACAACCGTCACGTCATCGGCCTGCGATGGTCTCAACAACACTGCAGTCACAGAGCACCCCAGATGGGTTGGAGGAAGGCGTTCAGGGGGACTCAAGAGTAACATCCAGCAGATCTAATGGTCCCTTGGTAAGATCCGCAATGGAACTTTCACCCCCTTAACATAACAGATAACAACAGAAAAATACTAACCTGCTATTAATTAAGTTGACTTAGAAAATAGCCACTGCTATTACTATCACCGGTAACATGGAATAGACTTAGTTTTTGGGCACTTGCCAGGTTCTTATGGCCTGGATTGGCCACTGTTGGAAACAGGATGCTGGGCTTGATGGACCCTTGGTCTGACCCAGTATGGCATTTTCTTATGTTCTTATGTTTAACCAACCCATGCAGCATGCCCAAGTCCACACTTCAGGAATACATCCCAGTTGCCAGTCAATGCTTATACGATATTGCTTCTTATTCAGGACAGTTTATATTATCCTCCTCATTGTGGGCAGATGAGCCTACAAGATTTTCCATTTAGTTCACACCACAGCGCCCTTTTCTTCCTACGTCTATCCACAAAGATGTATAATAATATAAATAGTTATTAACACTAGCATCCTCTGCATAGCCTGCCAGACAGACTCAGCTAAGTGAATGCCTGCATTTCTGAGGACTTCTAGTTATTACTGTACTTGCAACCAGACAGACAGACCCAGCTGTTTTTGTTTTTTTTTTAGGTGTTCTTTCTGCAAGAAAATGCCTTATGTCCTGGTCATATCTATCCCGATCCCCCATTGTACTATTTCAGAGCCAAATACGTGGGGGCACTGTGGCAGGGGCAAACTGAGTGCCCAACATCCATAGTTATAGAGCTTGCAGATGGATACACCTGTCTGCTGACTTGGGGAGACCGACTGCTAGATGATGCTTTCCTTGGGGAAACCGTAGTGTGCCAGCACTGGAGCTATGGAGCTAGCGGTTGGCCTATAGCATTATGCGCATGGTCGACTTGGACGGTAAGGAGAGGACACTGCCAGCTTTTCGACCAAGGCTTCAAGATCAAAAGAACACCAATTTAATCTGTACGCTTTCTGGGTGTATAGCCTTTCCAGTTTGTCAATTTCCCATACAGCACAGACCAAGGAAAGCAGCATGTGAATACAGACTTTTTAGCCTGCAACAGACGGAGCCAAATTAGCATCATATTTGTGAATACATATATCCTGAGGGAGGAGGTATGTGACAGAGCCTTAATGAATACAGACAAGCAAACCAGAGAAGGCAAAGAATAAAACAAGACCCGCAAGGAGAAAAAAAAAAAAGGAAAGGTACAGATTAAATTGTACAACACAAAAAAAAAAAAAGGGCGGAAGAAGGAAAAAAAAAGGGCATCCCTGGGGTGTGCAGCCTGGGGAGATAGCAGGACCAAGTTTTGTTCATGCCATCCACGCCCAGCTGGGCCTATAAAGGCACAGATAGCAAAGAGGAAAGAATGGTACAATCCCAGTGAAGGGTGTGAGAAAGTCAAGAAATCCAGAAGCAACCTAGCGAAAGGAGCCAAAGGACTTAAGGAAGCGGAGCGGACAGAAGGGACCTATGGACCTCCAGAGAGAGCAGGGTCCAGGAGGGCCCTAATGGAGGCCGAGGCTGGAACTCCAGGCAAGGGGCCTGAAAGGCGTGCAGAAGTACCCGAGAGACCCAGACCCAGCTGTTAAAATGCTACTGCCAGTGCTTCACCGAGACCAGACACCCCCGAGTGGAACCGACAGGTCTGGAAAGAGGGAGCCACGACTTGCTCTGTGTGCGTGAGCTAGCAACAGTAAGACTATGACCGATTTAACAGCGCTGACGTCTTGCACTCTTATCATCTGGGGAGCTTCTTTCACTGGTGAGGCATGTCCCAGCGCACCCCACGGAAGGCTTTTCTCTGTCATTAATGTAGTGCACACACTGTGGCGGAGCTACGGGCTGTCATTTTATACAGGAAGGGACTATGCGTTCCCTGGGAGATAAGCCTCCAGTGCTCTAACAAGGCTTGTTTTTTTTCATTCTTAAGTAACCTTATTTAGAAGTGCTGGCCTCTGAAACACCAAATGCCTGTTAGTTTTATTTAACAAACTCAAAATAGCAGGGGAAAGACACTAGTGCCACTCCAGCTAAATAGAGTGCTGGGAGATCAGAGTGGGTGAGGAATAAGGCAGCAGCAGCAGCAGCAAAAGGGAAAGTGGGGGACAATGAAGTCAGGGGGAGGAGAAAATGAAAGATGGAGAGAGAGAGAGAGAACAAAATATGGAGAGACAGTAAGAGAAAGAGAGAGAGCATACCCTGAAGAAAGAGAGATCTAAATTAAGGGTCTTCTGTGTAGTAAACCCCTCAGTAAAGTCTAGTACTAAAATTGTTCAATAGCATAATTCAATCTAGTCTCCTATATGGGAGGGAAGTTTGAGGTCCACCATTAAACCAAAACAACACAGAATGGCACAGAAGCTCAGAAGAAACCCTCCAGTTCTGCAAACAGATTTTTTTGCATCCACAGAAACTTCCCCAATGATGGGTGCAGAGCAGAACTAGCACACTTCCCCCTTATTACTCACCCTACAAAAAAAAGAATATTCAGATTCTGGTGTCACCTCATTTAACAGCAACATGGACTCCCTCCACTACTTTTCAGCACTTTGTGCTGCAAAAAACATCCTCAGCATCTATGTAGCAAATCTGCCATACCATAACAGCACTAACTCTCAGGATTCAAACAAGAACAATCCCATCTGTGAAGAGGCAGAGCTGCAAATACTGCAACAGGGCCTAGAACACCAATATACCCCTTATTGAGAGCTGTAAATAAGAAAATATAATAAGCTGAACTGCTATAGATACCTACATAGAAATTACATGCTAGCAGAATCCCTTCACCTCGGTCATACACTCAGAATACAGACAGACCCTCACCAAATATAGACTAAGAGCCTGATGTACAAAAGGTTTTTTTCCATTTTATGTTTATGAAGAAAACGTTTAGCACAAAGGCCCCTAAATGACCACAAATTAGAAACAGAAACATGTGGACAAAATCTGAACTGGAATCACCAAGCCAGAGCCAGTCTCTGCATGCAGTGCACCACTGGAGAACTAGAAACAGGAATGCATTTCCTCCCGTGCTATGCAAAACACAAAAGCCAGAGGAGATGCACATTTCCCCAAGCCAGCAAAAAAAAAAAAAAAAAAAAAAAAAAAAGACTTCCCACAAAAGAATGAGCCAGAAAAACTCCACATAATCCTGGGGGAAACAGGAGAAAGAGCAACTACAGCAGAAAAATATGTTGTATCCTGCCAACAGGCCAGAAGTGTAATCTGAACAGAGACAATATTAAGTATCACCAGAACCCGGGAATTGTCTTTGTATTGTGTATTAATTTCCTTTTTATCAATTTGAGGACAACTTTCACAGGGATTTAGTTGGGTAACCAAGTAGTTACCCAGCTAGATTGGCCTGATTGGTAATTGTGCCCCCCTGCAAGCCTGAAGTACATAGGGAACTTTCACACCATTTGTGTTCTTAGTCGGATTACAAAAATGCATCTCCGGGAGGGGGGGGGGGGGTAGGTCAGGGGAGTAAATAACATGTATATTTCACATGCACGAGTAGTGTTTTACTCCTGTTCCACCACCCGCAAATAAAGCAGGTGCAAAGTGCCACTGGCCCTTTTGTTCCCACAAACCTTGCAGGTAGTTTTTACAGGAAATCTCTCTGCCTCGATTCCCTCTGAAAATCAGCTATAAGGTCAATGGATAGGAAAACACCTCCCTACTTTGCAGCAATGCGGCTACTAAATATTGCCCTCTTTATGTAAAACTTTGGCAAACACATGTACAAACTGCTGTGCCTATAAACTCTCTTGATATCTGAATGCGGGAAAGAAGAGAAAAAAAAAAGAGTGATAGCAAAGACATGAAAGACGGAATAGGGAGAGAGGGAAGGAAGAAAACAAGGAGAAAGTGTGGGAAAAGGATGTGAAAGGAGAGTGGCAGCGCAGCCGAGAGGGGAGGAGGAGAAAAGGTGGACGAGAGAGAGAGATGGCAGGCGCACGCCTCCCTGGGAGCTGGCGAGGTCTGCGCGGCAGCGGGCGGCAGTGCTGAGTCCCTCCTTGGGGGACAAGGTTGCAGCAGTAAGGAGGGGGCCGCAGAAAAGGGTGCTCCTGCAACATAGCAGGAGCCAGCGGGTACACTGCAGCTGGCGGGGGACACTCCTGGGTGGAAATCCCCCCACACACACATATATACCACGGCCAACCCCGGCACCAGCCAAGCAACTTCCCTCACCGACATGCCGCCCCTTCCCGCAAACAGCTGCCAGGGTGCACCATGACATGCAGATACTGATTTACAAGAATCGGATCTCCTTGTGCCTTACTTACTTATTTATTTTATTATTTTATTTTATTTTAATAGCTCATATCCCGCCCACATTCAATACCGTTCGCAGTAGGGCGGGCACGGAGCAAACATACATAACCATAAAAAAAAAAAAGAAAAGAAAGGTCTCTATATATTCGAGATTCTTACGGGCATGTAGATATTTACGCATACGTCTAACATTTGAAATCACACCTACCCGGGCGCGCACAGTCTAATGCCCAACATAAACCTATACAGCTAAAAAAAAAGGACCTGTGTGTTCTCAGATGCTCCTGTACACTGAGTTATTCTTCTGTAGGGCATCTTGCTCTCCTCACCCTCCTTGATACGCGGGTTACGTCGTACAATTTTATATTAAGAATAAACACCTGTTCCCCACTGTCCCCCGTTTTGGTAATGGATAGCTGAAAACGTTCTGTTCGGGAGCTGGGTGGGGAGGGTATGTTGTGCCCCAGGCCCCTGCAGACACACTCACATGTAGAGAGCTGCCCTGGGTGAAAGCTTCTGTTGCGGCTGACGCTGCTTCCTCCAGCGGGGTTTCTTCTTCTGCTTCATCCTTCTCCCTTCCTCCCCCCACAGTTGTCCTCTACCCTGCCACAGGCCCAGGAAGGAAACACTTCAGCTGCCAGGACCCACTGCAGGCCCCAAGGGCCACAGGAAGCCAAGTGCTGTGCGCCACTGCCCTTGCAAACATGCAGTGAAAGTGCCTGCCTGCCTGCCAAGCCAGGGGAGCTGGAGGTGTTTGTGTTTGTGGTAAGACTCCCAAGTTTATTGCTAAGATCCCAGCTAACGCCCTCTCTCCCTAGTCCCTCCTCCCTAGCAGCCCTTTGCTAGCTGGGTCCCTCCTCTTCTATTCCTCCTTTCTCTCTTTCAGTCTACTCGTTGTTACACCTGGATCTTCACAAGCACCTCTGTGATACTCAGAGCTTGGAAATCTGACACAGACTCAGATTCAGGAAACTTTACAGGCTTCAACATTTGTAGATGTGTTGCCAAGTGATACATAACAAATATACAGTAGATATAACACACACACACATACACACACAAACCCCCAGGGCTAGCAGGAAACATATTTCCTTATTCCACTTACACTAGCCCAGTACAGAGAATTCTCACATATCTTGCCCTTATCCAGAGACATGCTGCACACCAGAGCACATTACCAAACAGTACAGAGAAGGGCTACAAAATAGTACAGAATCTGACCATTAGCCCTACGAAATGAGATTTAAGGACTTAAATATGTACATCCGACAGAACAGAGGGGTGGGGAAATACACTGGAGACATTCAAATACCTCAACGGTGTATGTAACGCACAAGAGTCGAGCACGTTCCGGTGGAAAGGAATTCCTAAGAGAAGGGGTCATGATCTGAGACTCACAAAGGGGTAGAATCAGGAGTAACATAATATTTCTTCACAGAAATGGGGGACGCAGAAGTGGAAAAGCCTCCCAGAGGAGGTGCAGGAAACCAAAACAAAAAAGCCTGAGATAAGTACAGAAGATCCTTGAGTATGAGCATGTGAGAGGAAAGCGTGAGAATGGAGAAATCACTTACCTGATAATTTCGTTTCCATTAGTGTAGACAGATGGACTCAGGACCAGTGGGTTATGCGCTCCCCTGCCATCAGATGGAGACAGAACAAGCTGACATCACAGTGTGTATACTCCTGCAGTGACCCCAGTTCTCTTCAAAAAAACAACTGTGGACAGACTAGCAAAAAACTTGATTAAAAACAGTTAACCATAACTGTACTCGACCAACTATAAACACTGAACTTGAATAAGAACATAGGTACCCCATTCTAGGGACTGGATGAACACTTACCAGTAATCCCTTGGGATCTGTATCCCTACAAGACGACCATGAACACAAGCAGTCAGCAGCCGAGGGCGGAAAGCTGAGTCCCTCTGTCTACACTAAGGAAAGCAAAATTATCAGGTAAGTAATTTCTCCATTTCCTAGCGTGTAGACATAGAAATGATGGCAGAAAAGGACCAAATGGTCCATCCAGTCAGCCCAGCAAGCTTATGGTAGTAACTGCAGGCCATACAAGCCACCTTTATAATTATCAGTTTCCCAGACTGTCAAAGTCAGGGCCCTTGTTGTTTGCTGTTTGAGTCCAAATCCATGTTACCTCTTTTCCCCCTGCCATTGAAGCAGAGAGCAATAATTGAGTTGCATCAACAGCATAAAGGTTTATTGGTTAAGGGTAGTAACCGCCACACCAGCAAGTTACCCCCATTCATTCTTCTTCATTCCCATCCTCTAGCCTTACGGAATCCACAGTGTTTATCCAACGCTCCTTTGAAATCGTTTACTGTTTTTGTCTTCGCCACCTCCTCTGGAAGGGCATTCCAGGCATCCACTACCCTTTTTATGAAGAAATATTTCCTGACATTGGTTCTGAGTCATCCTCCCTGTAGTTGCATTTCGTGACCCCTAATTCTACTGATTTCTTTCCAACAGAAAAGGTTTGTCGATGATTGTGCATCATTCAAACCTTTCAGATATCTGAAGGTTTTTATCATATTACCCCTGCACCTCCTCTCCTCTAGGGTATACATGTTTAGGACCTTCAACCTCTCCTCATAAGTCATTTGATAGAGACCTATCATCAATTTGGGCAACCTTCTCTGGTCCATCTCCATCTTGCCTCTGTCCTTTTGGAGTTACAGTCTCAAGAACTGAACACAGAGGACCTGCACAAGGGGATTATCACCTGCTTCTTCTTACTGGTTATTTCTCTCTCAATGTAGCCCCGCATTCTTCTGGCTTTTGCTATCGCCTTGTCACATTGCTTCGCCGTCTTCAGATTGCTAGACACTATCACTCCAAGGTCTCTCTATTGTTCCATGCTCAACAGCCCTTCACCCCCCATCACATACAGCTCTTTTGGATTACCACACCCCATATGCATGACTCTGCATTTCTTGGCATTGAAACCCAGCTACCATATCACCCACCGTTCAAGCTTCCTTAAATCATGTCTTATTCTCTCTACTACTTCTGGCGTATCCACTCTGATGTAGATCTTAGTATCATCTGCAAACAGACAAACTCTACCTTCTATCCCTTCCGTAATGTTGCTCACAAAGATATTGAATAGAACCAGTCCCAACACCGATCCCTGTGGCACTCCACTTAACACCGTTTTCTCTTCAGAGCAGGTTCCATTTACCATCACATGCTGTCTTCTATCCGTCAACCAGTTTGTAATCCATGCCACTACCTTGGCACTCACTCTCAAACTTCTCATTTTATTCACGAGTCTTCTATGTGGGACTCTATCAAAAGCTTCACTAAAATCCAAGTAAATTACTTCGAGCATTCTTCCCTTATCCAATTTCTAGTCACCAAATCAAAAAAATCAGATTCGTCTGACAGGACCTTCCCCTGGTGAATCCATGCTGTCTTTGATCGAGCAACTCACTGGATTGTAGGTAGTTCACTATCCTTTCCTTCAGCAGAGTCTCCATTAATTTTCCTACCACCAAGGTGAGGCTAACCGGCTTGTAGTTTCCAGCTTTCGCTCTGCTTCTACTTTTGTGAAGCGGGACCACCATCGCTCTTCTCTAATCACTCGGCACCACTCCTGTTTCCAAGGATCTATTGAACAGGTCACACGGTGGATGTTAGGGTTGTGGACCCAGCTCAGCTGGGGAACCCCCACAGGAACAGTCCAGGACTTCAAGGACAGACTAGTCTAGGGGCTCTTCCTCCTATACAGCCACCTTCCCCGCAGGTTGAGCCCTTGGGTTCTGGTGGACGGCAGCAGTTGAACAAGGGAGAGACCTAAATGCTAAAGCTGGACTGGAATCCATAGTGGAGGCAGAAGTCAGGCAGGAACAAAGAGGCAGGCTGCTAGGCTGTAGGCTGACAGGACTAGAGAGAGGATCCAGAGGAGACTTGGGATGCAGGCTGCAGAGCTGGAGGCTGTTGTCTGGTGGGTCTGAAGCTCAGGCAGAAACCAAGGTCTAGGATGGAACACTTGGACAGATCCAGCGAGTCAGAAATGTTCCCGACTGTACGGCCATTCTCACAGAGTGCAAGATTTCCATGCGAAAATGAATCACCCACAGATGATGGTTGATATTCTTAAGGTCCAGGATGGGACGAAAGGAACCTTCCTTCTTGGGCACAACAAAATTGATGGAATAGCGCCCCATATTTTCCTGAGACACAGGCATGGGAACCACAGCTTGCAGCTGCAGGAGCCTCAGAAGCGTAGACTCCACTGCCTGCTTCTTCTGCAGGTGACAAAAAGACACCATGAACACATCCCAAGGAATGCTGCGAAATTTCAGTGCATAGCTTTTCTGTACTACTTTCAGGACCCATTGATCCAACATGATCTAAACCCACCTTTGATAAAAGAGAGATAGGCATCCCCATATCTCCTCCTCCCGGTGGGTCAGCAAACCTAAATTGCGAAGCTCGGGACTGGCCACTGCCCGAACCCGTTCCTCTCTTGGATTGATGGGGACGAAAGGACTGAAAACCACCAAAAGACCGAGTCCTCTGAAAAGTCGGATTCCTGTAGGGACGAAAATATTTCAAGCCTCTGAGACAAGCCCTCACAGAAAAGAGGCACTGTAATTGCTTCTTATCCTCCGGTAACTGGGGAACTGGAGCTTCACCCCACTTACTAGCCAGTTTTTCCAACTCGCTCCCAAACAAGAGTAAGCCTTTAAAGGACATTTTCAAAAGATTAGCCTTGGAGGCTGCATCAACTGACCAGTTCCACAATCACAGCTGACATCTGGCCGCTACCACTGAAGCCACTCCTCTGGCCGAAGTACGGACCAAATCACAACCCGCATCTGCCAAAAAAGGCAGCCGCGGGTTCCATAATTGCTCTGGAATGCATCCCCGAATCATCCACCTCCTGACAGAGAAGCAAGCAAGAATGTGCCACAAGAGCACAACATGAAGTAATCTGCAAGGTCATAGCCACTGCATCAAAGGCCTGCTTAAGAATAGACTCAATCCGCCTATCATGCACATCCTTCAAGGCCGCTCCTCACTCCACGGGGATAGTTGTCCATTTAGGGTCGCACAGGCAAGTGCAAACTCTTTGGGAAAATGCAAACATTCCTTCACAGCTGGATCCAGAGGGTATAGGCCTTGCAATGCCCAACCCCCTTTGAAACTTGCCTCCGGGGTGTCCCATTCAAGGTCAATCAATTCTTGAATAACCTCCATAACAGGAAAAAAGCAAAAGACTTTATGTAAGGAAATCAAAATTGGATTCTTCTCAGCTCTGACATAGACTTTGCCCCGGGTACTTCCAGCATCTTCAAGGTCTGGGAAATCAGGGCCGGAAGTTCATCTTTATGAAAGAACCGCAACATAATTCGATACGTCTCCAAACCAGGAGGAATTTCCACATCTTCTAAAGAATCAGGATCCGACTCATCATCCGTGCCATCCGGGTCCGCACCTGGGATATCTGTGGCGAACCGAGGCATACCACGGCACTTAACCGTAGGACTGGAAGAGGGAGGGGCCACCGGCTGAGGGTCTGACCTGACAGGAGTGGCGAAGTGTAGGACTGCACTTGTACAGACTTGTAAACCCTGAAAAAAAACTCCACCCACGAAAAAGCAGCTAGATCCAGAACAAACCCAGAAGGTACTGGAGCAAGTCCAACTGAACTGCCATCTCCTGTGGAACAGCCAGTCAAGGGAGTACCAAGATCTCGTGCACTTCCAGCCAACGCCAGAACCAGGCCATCATCAGAGTAGGAAGATTCAGGCTTAGCAAACTCTGAGGAAGACAACTCTCCCTGCGCATCTGAACAGCGCTGACATGTTGGAAGACAGGTCAGGCTGAAAAGCCGTAATATGACAGGCAACACAAAGAGAAAGGCGCTTAGACTTCTTATTTACCAGCGCCATGAGCAGCGGTAACTCACGTTTGAAAAATTATACACATAAATTTCAGGCGCCCCTGAATTAAGCTCAGCAAGGTGCATGCCAACTAGTGCACCTAACTAGAATGGATTACCATGCTCAAAAAAAGTTATGTGCATAAAAATTGTGCCTAATGCGACGTGCACAACATATGCACAGAGCCGAGGCACTGTGCACACCGATGTCCTGTAGAGGGCAATAAGACACGCACAGGAGCAAGTGAAAATGCTGCAACGGCCTACCATGCGGTGCGCAGAGAAAAGCCTGAAATGCAGGGCCTAGTCCACCAGAACCGCTCAACCAGCCAGGCTGCACAGGTCCCTTAGCCCCAACAGGAGCAGGAACAACGTTCGTATGGCTCGTCGAGCATGGAGACCGAAGGAAGGCTTAAAACCCCCTAACTGTATCTGTAAGCAAAACTTTTGTTTTTGGTTTTTTTTTTAAACTTACCGGCGCTCATTGCTTATCAGCTGAGTACAGAGACGGTCTCCAGCTGCAGGGGGAGAGGGCAATTGCCGTCACTGCTGCACTCGGCCTCCTGCACCTGTTGCCTTTCAGCTGCACAAGCAGCTAAGTCCATGCCAGTAACAGGCTACTGGACCAAGGCACACATCTGAGGGACCACGGAAATCACCCCAGGAATTTCTCAACTGGGGGGACGGACCTTTAGGTATCAACGCAGGAGAACGGAGCTTTCGTTTCTCAATTTAAAATTCTCCTTCCAAACTTCCCAGGAATCCCCATAGGCAGATGCACTCCCACCATCTGCTAGAGTATATATATTGTGACATCAGCTTGCTCCGGCTCCATCTGCTGGCAGGTGAGCATAACGTACTGGTCCTGAGTCCATCTGTCTACACGCTAGGAAACGGGTAGACTTTCATGGGCCCTTGTGATCCTTTTCTGGCATCATTTTGTAAGTCTCTGTGTATGGTATTATTGCCCATTCCCAACTGCATCCCCCCTTTTTTTTTTTTTCTGTTTCAAGAGGAGGAAAGTCTGGTCTGTGCAACCCGGGGCTGGACAGACTTTACATAGGCTAACACTTCACACGGCAGAATTATCTATTCCACACTCCCTCTATCCAAAAGGAAAAGACAGCAAGGAAGGGAGAGAGAGGAAGGGAAGGAAAGATGAGAGAAGAGGTAGATAAAAGGAAAGATACAAGCGCACTTAAAGGAGGAAGAAGAAAGTGACGGACAGGAGGGAGACGAGAATGGAGAGAAGAGAGAGGAAAGGCACAGAGAGAGCGACACACACACACACACACTCGGAGATATACAAACACACACTGTATTTATTTATAGGCATAAAACCTCCAGTCCCTCGTCAGCAGGCAGGAAGGACGGTTTGCCAGGACTGTTCTTCTTCTGCCTGGTTTTTCCCACGCTGTTGCCTCAAATACTGCCGGCAATTTTTGGGAGACGGCATAGTTTGGCTTGCCAGTTAAACATCTCTGAGGGGGACCCCCGCCAGCCACAGAAAACACACACAAATAGCAAATAAAAATAAATAAATAAAACCATCTCGCCCAACGATTCCCCTCTGACAGATATGCATATACAGTATATAGACATTACATGAGCAGACACACATGTATATAAGCGCAAATATCGATATGCATGCACGTATGCCAAAATCCCAAGGAAAAAACAGTGGTGATAATACTTTTACATTGATTGAAAATGCAGCACACTATATAAGAGATCATAAGAACTTTCAAGTACAACAAGGGAAAGATAACACATATCAAACCGCTGAATTTATAATCAACTTTTTTTTTATTTTGGTGATATTTTTAACTTTGCAAATTTAATTAAAAAAAAACCTCCCCCCCAATTCAGGATAGGATGAGGTCAAAATTCAGTGGAAAAACTTGCAACTTAATATTGTCACATATATATGTTTATGACAGGGCACACGCATAGTGAAGTGATATGAAGACTTGGGCCCTAGCAATGAGACACTGATTTTACAACCAAAGACTCAGGAATACTGAAGCTTCTCACACAGCTCCAGTGAGATCTTATCGCTTTTGCCAGTGAACCCCTGCTCTCCCAAGGATAGGTAGCAGCACGCGGGGCTCCGCGCAAACCATAAATAAGCTCCTTATTGCTTTTTACGCCTCTCTAGTTTCAGTCTTAACAACACTGTACGATATGAGGATAATTCTCCGACAGCCCGAGTAGCGGTAACATCTGCCTGTGCATCGCACACTGCACACGCACACAGGGCCAGATTTTAAAAAGCATTTACATGCGTAAATCTGGGTTTTACGCATGTAAATGCACTTTACTCGAGTAAGTGGGCTTTTGAAAATTGCTACAATATATGCCATTGAATCGTCCATAGGATTTATTCACATAAGTGCACTTTACGTGAGTAAATGGCTTTTGAAAATTACTACAATAGTAGTTACATTTATGCGCGTAACTCCTTTGAAAACTACCCCCACTGTCTTTATCAAGAAGTTTCAAAAGTGAACTTGCACGCGTTAAAGTCTGCGGGCAATCAGAGAGATCCACGCGCGTAGTGTTCCACCTCCTCTTTGGAGGGTGTGACGTACGCACGTGGCTTTTTAAAATCCAAAAGTATGCAGATGATCGCCAGCTCCGCTCCCCCAGGATGCCACTGCTCAGTTTGTGTAAAAGTAAAGCAGTGAAACCGGATTATGCAAGCACTTTTATGTGAACAGAGCCCCAGACAATTCTGCGACAGCCATTTACGAGTAGAAAACCAGGTTTTATGCACAGAAATAACTTTGGGAATGACCCCTCCTCCCATGAGCTTCCTTGGGGGGGGGGGGGGGCTGTTATATAAACCTTCTCCCTGCTTTCAGCTTAAGCCCCTTCTGAAACCAAGATGGGGAAGTGACGCAAACTAGGGAAGCCGGAGAGCCCATGGAGGGGGGATGAGGGAGGGGCATCTCGGCATCAATACTGCCAGCTAAACACAACGCGCAAAGGGTAGGCCGTGCTTGCATTAGCCCTTCTCACTACTGTAGGAATATCCTGAAGCAGCTGGATGAAAGAACTCATTCTGCCGAGTCTAATCATCAAGCAGCAACCATGCACAACAGTGGTATACTGATAAGCCCTCAGATCAGACAGCACAGGTCTTTGATTCTGCACTGAGGAGCATTAATAGGATCTTGTAAAACAAGTGAACCCTGTTCCCCCCATCCAAGCAGAAACTCATCCTCCAGGTTCAGCCTCCCTGCCCGCACGAGCTCAGTAGAGCTGACAAGTGGCCTGGTTTCTGGAGGGAAAGCTTTCAAGCTATCTCTTTTTTTTTTTTTTTTTAAACTCACAACCAAGTGGACTGTGGGACTTTATAGTCCCTGCTTCATCTATGGCTGGGGCGGCCAACTCCTCTCCTCGTGAGCCACAAACGGGTCTGGTTTTCAGGATACCCACACTGATTATGCATGAGAGAGATTTGCACGCAATGCAGGCAGTGCATGCAAATCTTTCCCAATGCATATTTATTGTGGATAGCCTGAAAACCAGGCCTGTTTTTTTAGTCTTGAGGACAAGGGCTGGCCACCCCTGATCTATGGGAAATCAGCGCCAGTCCAGGAGAGAGGGGTGCCAGCATGGCCATTTGGCTAGGGCCTACAATGTTCAAGGGGGCCTCCTTTTGTTGGGCAAAATTTAAAAAAAAAAACAACTAAATATATCTATTTCTAACATGTATAAATAGAAATTTCAATTGTAATTGAAGAATTTGCTAACAAAAAAGCTCGTAAAGCCTTCTTAAATAAATACAAATTATTTGGGAA
Source organism: Rhinatrema bivittatum (assembly GCF_901001135.1). Taxonomy (NCBI): domain Eukaryota; kingdom Metazoa; phylum Chordata; class Amphibia; order Gymnophiona; family Rhinatrematidae; genus Rhinatrema; species Rhinatrema bivittatum. The sequence continues at coordinate 483,553,793 of NC_042615.1, forward strand.
ATTTAGAAAACGATTTATCTCATTAAGTATCACATCAGAACCTTACATAGGGGCCTACTTTTCTTAGCTGGCACGGGCCTAATTCCTGCTCTCTCTGGCCCAGATCAGCACCACAGGTACCAGAATACACTGGAGGAGTTGGGGTGAAGGGAGGTAAATAATCGGTCTTAAGTTTCCATCTTTTAACACCTGGAGGTTCAGCTGTGTATACAAACTGGAAAAGAATCCCAGAAGTAGCAGAAGGGACTTCAGAGTTCAATGCAAGCTATGCAGAAGACCCCATGCAACTAACAGGAAGGAAGGTGGTAGCATCACATTGCTCAGGATAATGGTATGTAAACCTTGAATTTAGGGCCTGCAGCTTCATAGCTTCTTAAATCATAACTTTCAGACTTTCCTATATTCCCAGAAGAAGGAGCGCACCCACTGAAACTGACTCTAATCCAGTGGCTCCCAAACCTGTCCTGACCCCCATAGCCCACATGAGATAGATTTGTATATATTGGGTCTCAAAACTATGAAAATATATTTCATGCATATTCACGGTCGATATCCCAACTGGTTGAGCAATCAGTAGGACATGGCAAAGGCCAAAGGCTGACAGATGGACGTATACATGAGCCAGGGCTTACCCTAGGAGGAGTGTGGGGGGCCTGGGGCAATTCAGCTGGAGCAGATCCCCCCTCCCCCAAAGACTGAAGAATTGGGGAGAGTTGATTCCCCATCTGAGATAATGAAAAAGAAGGTGGGGAGCATTGCACCTTGAATACTGTGTACAATTCTGGTCACCGCATCTCAAAAAAGATATAATTGCGCTGGAGAAGGTACAGAGAAGGGCTACCAAAATGATAAGGGGAATGGAACAGCTCTCCTATGAGGAAAGACTAAAGAGGTTAGGACTGTTCAGCTTGGAGAAGAGATGGCTGAGGGGGGATATGATAGAGGTGTTTAAAATCATGAGAGGTCTAGAACGGGTTAATGTGAATCGGTTATTTACTCTTTCGGATAATAGAAAGACTAGGGGACACTCCATGAAGTTAGCATGGGGCACATTTAAAACTAATCGGAGAAAGTTCTTTTTTACTCAACGCACAATTAAACTCTGGAATTTGTTGCCAGAGGATGTGGTTAGTGCAGTTAGTATAGCTGTGTTTAAAAAAGGATTGGATAAGTTCTTGGAGAAGTCCATTACCTGCTATTAATTGAGTTGACTTAGAAAATAGCCACTGCTATTATTAGCAATGGTTACATGGAATTGACTTAATGTTTGGGTACTTGCCAGGTTCTTATGGCCTGGATTGGCCACTGTTGGAAACAGGATGCTGGGCTTGATGGACCCTTCGTCTGACCCAGTATGGCATGTTCTTATGTTTCTGGCCCACTGGTGCTCGAGCGATGTCAAATGTCCAAGGAGGGGATTTCGCAGGGTCTTTAGAAGCATGAAGTCTGGGGAAGTTGATCCAATTTGTCCCCCCCCCCCCCCCACCTCCCACTCCCCCAAAGATAGCCCTGCACTCAGCAGATGAGTGACGGACAGATTTGTACCATATACCTCCACGTCATAGAGGACAAACTGAGCCAGCCCTAGGTTTACTCCACTGCATGTGTAGAGAAGCACTTCTCATTTACTTATAGAGCTCCATAAGAAGAGCAGGAGTGTATGTCTGTGCGTGCAGTGGAGTTAAAACCAGGCGTGCCTCAGCTTGTGCTCCATGATGTGGAGTTATATGGTCACCCAGGACTGCCTACCTCACAAACAGGCCGATACAGTAAAGTTCGCGGGAGAGCGGGTGAGCGCCCGCTCTCCTGGTGCGCACACAGGCCAGTGCCCTGTGTGCGCGATTCAGTAAACTAAAATATGTAAATTAGGGCCGGCGGTAAAAAGAGGCGCTAGGGACACTAGCGCGTCCCTAGCGCCTCTTTTTGGACAGGAGCAGCGGCTGTCAGCGGGTTTGACAGCCGACGCTCAATTTTGCCGGCGTCAGTTCTCGATCCCGCTGACAGCCATGGGTTTGGAAACCGGACGCCGGCAAAATTGAACATCCAGTTTTCAAGCCGCGAGCCGATTTCAATTTTTTTTTTAAAACTTTTTTTTAACTTTCAGGAACTCCGACTCAATATCGCCATGATATTAAGTCGGAGGATGCACAGAAAAGCAGTTTTTACTGCTTTTCTGTGCACTTCCCCAGCGCCGGCAGAAATTAACGCCTACCTTTGGGTAGCTACTTGCTAACTTCATGGAGTGCCCCCTGGTCCTTCTATTATCTGAGAGACTAAATAACCGATTTACATTAACGTATTCAAGTCCTTTCATGATTTTGTAGACCTCTATCATAATCCCCCTCAGCCATCTCTTCTCCAAACTGAACAGCTCTAACTTCTTTAGCCTTTCCTCATAGAGCAGCCGTTCCATGCCCCATATCATTTTGGTCGCCCTTCTCTGCACTATGTCCTTTTTGAGATGCGGTGACCAGAATTGTACACAGTATTCAAGATGCGGTCTCACCATGGAGCGATACAGAGGCATTATGACATTTTCTGTTTTATTTGCCATTCCTTTCCTAATAATTCCTAACATTCTGTTTGCTTTTTGGATCGCCACAGCACATTGAGTAGACAATTTCAATGTATTATCCACTATGACGCCTAAATCTCTTTCCTGGGTGGTAGCTCCTAAGATGGAACCTAACATTGTGTAACTACAGCAAGGGTTATTTTTCCCTATATGCATCACTTTGCACTTGTCCACATTAAACTTCATCTGCCATTTGGACACCCAATCTTCCAGCCTCACAAGGTCCTCCTGCAATTCCTCACAATCCGCTTGAGATTTAACTACTCTGCATAATTTTGTGTCATCCAGATCATTTATAAATATATTACAAAGCACCGGTTCGAGTACAAATCCCTGAGGCACTCCACTGTTTACCGTTTTCCACTGTGTATATGACATACAAAATTGCAACTTGTGCATGTACTTCCAAACACTCCCCCTGAACGCCGGGAAATTCCTCTAATCTACCCTTCCCTCCCCCCACCCCCATTAAGATTTATGAGCCATACTCCAAGGATATGCATAAGGTTTATAAAATACATGTACATGCTACTTACATATATGCTATTTTTACATGTGCGTAATTCTTTGAAAATTTCCTCCCATAAGAGCAACAATAGAGGGTGTGTGTCTATAAATAGTTATTTACCCATATACAAAGCCATTATAATATATAAAGGCCTAAAAGCAAGGATAAGGTCTGATGGAGTGGATGCATGCTGATTATAGCTTGGGAGGTGCATGGAGGGAAGGCTGCATGTATTTTATACATACAAGATATATATATATATATATAGTGCATTGTGATTGTTGTAGATATTACATATAACATTCTATACTGTGCACAATCCCATTACATTACTAGAAGATATGCATTTTCTTCTGCACATACAGTATGTTTACAGCAGAGGATATTACATATTATGTAACTGCAGGCATCGTATATTTTTTTTACATCCTGTCCCGATTCTAACAACCCGACCCGAGAAAAGTGCGTGCAAGTGGCGGGATACTGAGCCCACACGCTCCTCCTGTACCTCCTGCCCGGACACTGCACGGCGGGCGGAGGGGCAGGGGCAGGGGGGGGGGGGGGTCTCTGTAGCTGCTCAGCCGCGGCCGCGCTCTCTCACCAGTGCCGGAGCTTCTGCTGGAGGAGGCTCGGGCTCTTGTCCGAGGCGCAGTGCAGGCACCACATGTCTGCGGCGCTCCCCGAGCTCTCAGCGCTGGCTTCTGCCGCCGGGCTCCCGCTCCTCTCCTCCGGCTCCGTCCCGGCTCTCCTCCGCCTCCCGATCCATGGCGCCCGCCGCTTCTGCTGCTGCGCGGGGAGGAAGGGAGGGAGTGGAGGGGCCGGAGCATCCCCCGCCCAGCGAGGCGGGGGCAGCACCCGCCGACCAGAGCCCGGCAGCCTGCCCAGCCCCAGCCAGACTTTCGGCCCCGATGAGAGCTTTGCAGGCTCCTGTCCAGATCCAGCAAAAAGTCCGGCATGGACCAGAGCGCTGCAGCTTCCCAACCACAGCCTGGCTCCAAGCCCACCCTGACCAGAGCTCGGCACCTAGCCCACCCTGGTCACAGAGTTCAGCATCCTCCCTGACCAATGCCTAGAGCCCAGCCCAGGCTTAACCAGAACCCAGCACCAAGTGTAGCTAGCCCTAATTACTGCTCTATACCCACTACTAAAATCTAGCACCTATGGCTGCCCAGACCTGACAATAGCTCTCTATCTAAAACAAATAGGGTCCTGCACCCAGTCCTGTCCAGCCCAATCCCAATCAGAGCTCCACACCCAGTCCTGTCCAGCAACCATCTCCAACAAGAGTTGTACAGCCAGCTAGTTGAATCTAAGACTGCATCTACTTGATCAGAGTCCTGCACCCAGCCTGGCCCAGACTAGAGCCCAGCACTCATTCAAACCCAGACTTAACCAGAGCTTAACATCCAAATCAGAATTCATCATCCAGCTTCATCCAATTCAGCAATGCACTGACCTGAATACAGCCTGGGAATACAGCCCAGTGCCAACCTAATCACTGCCCAGGACACCGTCCAGCCAGCACGGTATCCACCTACCGTAACTTCTGCTCCCTGACCAATCTATCCCAACACAAAGCTTACACAACCAGAGCCCAACACCCAACCCAGCACTTGTCCAAGCTCAGCACCCACCTGATCAGATACTGGCTCCAAATCTCAAGCCCAATGCCAGAATCATCTTTCCAAACACACCGGAGCTGTTCATGATCCATTGCCACAGTTGTACATTCTACAGGTCTAGTCCTACAGAGAACCAGAGTCTGTATAATCCCTCAGAATTGTTCACTCCTAACAGAATGTGTGTGTTATAAATACCAGGGTCTGCGTACTCCCTGGCACCGCTGAACCCAACATGATGTGTCCTGTGCAGACTGTGGTGACTGTACAATCTCCGACACTGCAGCCCCTAACAGGATCTGTCCTGTAAAGATCAGGAGCAGTGAAACTGCTTACCTGTAACAGGTGTTCTCTGGTGACAACAATGGAACAAGCCTTGCACCCGGGATCGCTGGTGCGGAGGAGGGATCAGCCCAGAGCTTTCTTAGAAGCCTTGCAGGCATGCTTGGTGGTTTCCCACATGCTGCCAGGCCCGCGGCTGCTCAGTTTAATTGTCAGTTAAGCTTAGAAGAAATAAAAGGAGCTAGAAAGCAACTCCTTAAGGAGAGATGGGGAGAGGGGATGGGTGACAACTGCTGCCATCGGATAACACCCATCAAAGGTAAGAAATTTCACTTGTTCTGAAGATGAGCTGGTGAAATGGAGCCTCACAAAATACAAGAAAACATTTTAAAAAAACCCTGTTTTGTGGTGAAGACCTCCTGTTTTGTCTTTTTCCCATTTTTTTGAAATGCAATACAGCAAATAAGAAAGAATAAGAAAGACCATATGAAACCATAAAATATGGGCCCCGGGGAAGGAATCGAGCTCTACTCCACAAAGAGGCCTTGAATGATGGGCAGTCGATCCCATATGAGGCCATCCTGAAGCATTAGTGGCCAATTCCGGTCCTCAAGAGCCGCAAACACGCCAGGTTTTCAGGAGATCCACAATGAATATGCATGAGATAGATCAGCATACGCTGGCACCATTGTATGCAAATCCTGAAAGCCTGGCCTGTTTGTGGCTCTCGGGGACTGGAGATGGGGTGGCCATCCCTGGACTAGTGAACGTGTGAATTGAACTCCACATTCTATATACATTACAAACAAGCATCAATGGGAAGTGGTATTTATTGTAGAGAAGTGACTGGATTTAAAAGCAACCTCAAAAAGCTGAGTGTTTAGAGTGGACTGGAATATGTCCAGAAAGGGAGCAAAACACATGGACTGCACAGTAAGGTGAAAAGCTCAGAGTTGGTGGTGGACGAGAAGGAAACAGATAACAGCGACTTGCTCAAAGTACAGAACTTAGAAGGAAGAGTGCAGGGAAAGAAAAAAGAGAAGATAGGTAATGAGGAATTGCAGCGTGAATGTGCTGATGAGTAAGAGAAATTTGAATCATATGCAGCAGAAACGAAAGGGGAGCCGCTGGAGTGACTTAAGAAGAGTTACATGATCATAGTGACACTGAAGGAAGACAATCATGCTACTGAATTTTGGATAGATTGTAGTGGAGAAATATGGTTCAATGCACAACCTGTGAGGAGCAGGTTGCAGTAATCTAGGTGGGAGGTGATAAGAGAGCAAATGAGCTTTTTGGTAGCGTTCTTAGAAAGGAAGGGTCGGAGTTCATTTTCTAGTAGGTTTTATTTTGAAAATCTGGGAGATTTGCAGGAAAAAAAGGTTTTTATTAAAGACTGTTTTCCACTGGCACCATAACAGGGAATCTGGATTTCAAGCTGGAATGGGGATCTAAGACATTTACATTGAGAGAAGACAAAGGAGAGAACTTTAAATTACTGTTGGGGTAGATATTCAAAAGCTATTTAGATGGATAACCGAAACGTTATCCATCTAAATGGCTTATCAGTGATATTCTGCGACTTATGTGGCTAAATTCTAGCTGTATAACTTTTTTTTCTGGCTAGAATTTTGCCAGATAGGTCAGGAGCGTTCCTGGTGCAGGTGGTAGGCATTCTGGATCAGGGAGGAGCAGAGTTAGCCGCTGCAGGCAGGTCTAAAGTTAGCTGAATATACCTATCCGACTAACTTAAAAGTTAGCTGTGCCGCTGAATATCCTGCTTAAGTTAGCCGGATAGGTGTGGCTGAATATCGGCCCCTATTATGCATATGTACAACTTGTGCATTTCCTTCAGAAAAGGGAGAAGAACCTATTACGCCCGTCGGTCGCAGACGGCTGCGACCACTGATGCTCACCTCTTTCTTTGCTGCCTTGTCACCTATGGGGAGAATAGCGGCTTCCGCCAGCTACAGCCAACCTTCCTGGCATTCCCGGGACAGTGTGGGTGCTGCCGACTGCCGACTTGCCTTTGGGATCACATAGGTGCGGGCACGCACGCGCGCAGAGGTCAGTCTTAAACACGTCATGGCGGGAACCTCGGGGGCGTCCCCTTTGGATGATGTGTTCACCTTGCTGTACTTAAGCTGACCAGCCCTGCCTACTGACGAGTTAGCAAAGAGTTCCCTCGTTGCTGAATTCCGCTCATGTTACGGACTTTCTGTTCCAGCTTCTACACTTTGGCGAGACGCTCCTCGGGGGCCCTTCCTTGTCTCTGGCTATCCGCTCCTCGGAGGGCCTTCTGCCTAGTCAGCTGTCTGTTCCTGTTCCCAGGACCTCTGCTGGAACTACCACTCTGCGAGTACCTCCACCGCTTACCTCATTGTGGGACCGCTTCGGTGTACCCTGCGCTGCAGGCCACTACTGCCACATCTACAGGACCCTCGGTGTACCCTGCGCTGCAGGCCACTACCGCTACATCTACGGACCCCTCGGTGTACCCTGTGCTGCAGGCCACTACCGCTACATCTACGGACCCCTCGGTGTACCCTGCACTGCAGGCCACTACTGCCACATCTACAGGACCCTCGGTGTACCCTGCGCTGCAGGCCACTACCGCTACATCTACGGACCCCTCGGTGTACCCTGCGCTGCAGGCCACTACCGCTACATCTACGGACCCCTCGGTGTGCCCTGCGCTGCAGGCCACTACCGCATCACCAATACAGAGAGACTTCATCGGCGTACCCCGCTTCGCGGGCCACTACCGGATCTCCACATCCGAGGTATCCCCCTCTGCTCTGTTCTGTTTACTTTCTCCTGCACTCCCCGCTCCACGGGCTGTGCCTTTCTACCTCTGTAATAAAGACTCTATTCCACAGGTGTGTCTGACATCCGCTGAGACCACGCCCACCAGCTGTGAGCCTCACAGGGCTCCTCCCTGTGGGTGGTACCATCTCTCACCACGGCCCAAGGACTCACACACCTACAAGTCATAACAGAGCCACACATAAGCAATAACTGAAATAATGATTTAAGATGTATTTAAGTATAAGCATTTTAACAAAGGAATAATATTCAAAATATACAGTTTTTGGGAGGAAATCTAAAAGAGAAATTGCCTGATTACAGTGATAGTGATAAACTGATAAAAAGATTTGAGCTCTCTCATCAGTGAAGAGCAATGGATGACAGTTTGGAAAAACTCAAAACATTCAGCAAGATGAGTTGCACATTTAGAAAACATCCATAAAATAATAATGAGGTGGCACTTGACACCTAGAAAAGTTAAGTAAATTAAATAAGGGTAGGGTGGAGGTTGTCCACCTGCAGGAGAGGCTGGACCAAAAAACCATGGTACACCCCAGTCCTAAAAAAAACTCAAACGCGACCTCAGACTCCTCGAAAAAAAATGGCGCAAGAACCCCTCTCTCACCCAACTTGCCCTTTACATATCCTCCCTACACACATACAGATTTACCATCCTTAAGACTAAGCGCAACTACTATTCAGCAAAAATTCATGACTACCAATATAATCCCAAGACCCTTTTCACGAAGCTTACCAAAATGGCACCCCCACCTACTCTAGATGAGGAATCCAAACGTAAATCCTCATAGGTAAACACAACTCAGGTTTGACAACTACTTCACACTTCCTACAAATCGACAACATCTGCATCCAACTGAAAAACACTACAAAAGACCTCGGAATCTGGATTGACAACGAACTCAACTTAAAAAAGAACATCGCAGCTAAAACGAAAGAAGGCTTTCATAAACTCCACATCCTGAAACACCTAAAACCACTTCTCCACCACCAAGATTTCCGAACTGTGCTGCAATCCCTCATCTTCAACAGCCTCGACTACTGCAACTCTCTTATGATCGGCCTCCCAAAATCCACCATAAAGCCACTCCAAATGTTACAAAACGCCGCTGCCAGAATCCTTACTGGCAAGAAGAAATCAGATCAAATCACCCCCATTCTGAAAAGTCTCCACTGGCTACCGATAGCACAAAGAATTGAATTCAAAGCTTTGACAATTGTCCACAACGCAATATTCAAAGAAGCCAACTCCGCCCTCAATGACATGATTCACCTTCACAAAGCGCAACGGACTACCAGAACAGCATGCAAAATGAATCTAGACATACCTTCCCTCAGCATAGCTAAACTGACCAACACGAGGAACAGAGCCTTCTCCATCGCAGGACCCAAATTATGGAACACCTTACCACACTACCTAAGTTCACTTAGTGACATCAAATCATTTAAAAAGGAACTTAAAACTTGGTATTTCAACCTAACTTTCCGTGATGGTGTCGGTTAAGCCGCCCGCAACTTCCTATTTCATTCCTCTCCTATGCATATCACGCTCTAACCTCCTCGAATGTCCTCCCCCACCCCCTCCACCTCGTTATCCCTTCCCTCTCAATTCTGATCCACATCTCCCCTTTTCCCACCCCTCAGATCAGCCTCTCCAATACAACAAGTCCTCTTGTACCCCTCACCTAACAATGAACTCTGCTTAAGTTCTCCCCCTTTTTAAATGATATTTTCGTCTGTTGTAAAAATGTTCATTTCCAGTTTGTAATCGTTGCTCTCTTTAAACCTATGACCTGAACACCGTTCCTAGTATAATAAGTTGTTCCAATGTTATTATATTGTACTATGTTGTTACCATGTAAACCGGAGTGAAGGCAATCTGCTATACTTCGGTATATAAAAGCCTCGAAATAAAATAAATGTGAAGAACTCGCTCAATTTTTCCACAACAAAATAGCGAATCTCATGCTTCGCTTCTCCCCCCCCCCCCCCCCCTCCAATTGTGCTTTAAAGGTTATAATCTATCAAAATGAGAATGTATTCATTAAACAAATGCTGCATATTCTGGCTAACATTAGATTGGCAGGGTTTTCAGTGCCTTGCAAAGAAGAGAACTACTAGAAGATGATGTAACTCTTGTGCACATGAGGCTGATGTTATTTGTGAAATTGTAATGCTCATTTGCATTGGTTTTGACCCTTATTTAGCTCTTTACTCTGTCATTTTTGAAGTTTGTTAAGATTATGTTATCAGGTTTTATGATAAGTTCTATTGATTGGCATTGTTTTGTTCTTATCGTGTATTCTGCTGAAAGCAATTTTTATTGGATTAGCAGGCTATAAATGGTCTTAAATAAATACATAAATAATCTGATTTTTCCTCTGCGGGTAATGGTTAAATTGTAACAAGCAACAAGGCTCTAAAAATACAAAGTTGAATGTATAACAAGCATTGAAATATATGTTACAATTATAATTAAACTCAATAAAAATAAAATTTAAAAAAAAGGTAAGAAATGTAAGCTGCTACCCAATTAAGGAGCATGGTCTTAGTTACTGCCAGGCCTGGCCTTCTGGGTTTCTGACAGATGGTGACAGCTCTTTTGCAATCCAGTAAATGAAGTGCAGCCTCTCCCCTATGTGCATAACACTATAGGAAGATTGTTGGAAAGACGATTGATTAAGGTAGAAGTAGTCAGGAATCTGTGATATGTATGGAGCACCACCCTGTTCCAGTGGAATTTAGTGGCTAAATCACTAAGGACTGGAGCTCACTGACCATATACTAAAATGTGACTCTCCACCAAAAGTGTGACCTTCTTGTGGGGGTTTTCAGTAGCAGACTTAGAATCAAGCTGATATGCTGTGAAAGTGCCCTGCTGATATGCTATGACATGGTTGCCGCATCTCAAAAAAGATATAGTTGCGATGGAGAAGGTACAGAGAAGGGCAACCAAAATGATAAAGGGGATGGAACAGCTCCCCTATGAGGAAAGACTAAAGAGGTTAGGGCTATACAGCATGGAGAAGAGACGGCTGAGGGGGGATATGATAGAGGTCTTTAAGATCATGAGAGGTCTTGAATGAGTAGATGTGAATCGGTTATTTATACTTTCGGATAATAGAAGGACTAGGGGGCATTCCATGAAGTTAGCAAGTAGCACATGTAAGACTAATCGGAAAAAATTCTTTTTCACTCAATGCACAATTAAGCTCTGGAATTTGTTGCCAGAGGATGTGGTTAGTGCAGTTAGGGCCGGATTTTAAAAAGGGTTACGAGCATAAGGTATGTGCGTAACCCTTTAAAACCCCCTGTGCGCGCCCCGGGACGCGTGTAAGTCCCGGAGCTTGCAAAAAGGGGTGGTCGGGGGCGTGGGCGTCGGTTCGGGGGCGTGTGGGCGGTCTGGGGGCGTGGCCGAGTGCCCCGACACAGTGGCTTGTGTCGGGGCCTGCCGCGCCAGAAGAGAGCCGGCGCGCATAAGTTACTACTGCCCAGAGGCAGTAGTAACTTTTGGAATAAAGGTAGGGGGGGGTTTAGATAGGGCCGGGAGGGTGGGTTAGGTAGGGGAAGGGAGGGGAAGGTGCGGGGGGGGGGGGGGTGGAAGGAAAGTTCCCTCCAAGGCGGCTCCGATTTCGGAGCCGCCTCGGAGGGAACGGGCAGCACACGCAGGGCTCGGCGCATGCAAGTTGCACAAATGTGCACCCCCTTGCATGCGCCGATCCCGGATTTTATAAGATACGCGCGGCTACGCGCATATCTTATAAAATCTGGCGTACTTTTGTTCACGCCTGGTGCACGAACAAAAGTACGCGCGCGTGCTCTTTTTTAAAATGTACCACACAGTGTAGCTGGGTTCAAAAAAGGTTTGGATAAGTTCTTGGGGAGAAGTCCATTAACTGCTATTAATCAAGTTTACTTAGGGGTAGATTAAAAAAATTGCGCAATCGCGTACTTTTGGTCGCGCACCAGGCGTGAACAAAAGTACGCTGGATTTTATAAGATACGCGCGTATCTTATAAAATCCGGGGTCGGCGTGCACAAAGGGGTGCACATTTGTGCAACCTGCGTGCGCCGAGCCCATGCGCGCTGCCTGTTCCCTCCGCCCCTCCCTTCCCCTACCTAACCCACCCCCCTGGCCCTATCTAAACCCCCCCTTACCTTTGTTGGCAGATTTACGCCTGCTAAAAGCAGACGTAAATCTGCACGAGCCAGTGGGCTGCTGGCGCACTGTCACCCCGATGCGGGGGCTGGTCTGGAGGCCTCGTCCACGCCCCCGGGCCGGCACCACGCCCCCGGGCCAGCCCCCGAAACGCCGCGGCATGCCCCCGAAATGCCGCGTCGTTTCGGGAACGTCCCCGACACGCCCCCTCCCCGCCCCTTTTAGAAAGCCCCGGGACTTACGCGCGTCCCGGCGCTCTGCGCGCGCCGGCGGCCTATGCAAAATAGGCGCGCCGGCGCGCGAGGGCCCTGCGCGTAAATCCGGCCGGATTTACGCGCGCAGGGCATTTAAAATCCGCCCCTTAGGGAATAGCCTCTGCTATTAATTGTATCAGTAGCATGGGATCTTCTTGGTGTTTGGGTAATTGCCAGGTTCTTGTGGCCTGGTTTGGCCTCTGTTGGAAACAGGATGCTGGGCTTGATGGACCCTTGGTCTGACCCAGCATGGCAATTTCTTATGTTCTTATGACACTGCACAGTCTCCCACTGAAGCAAAAGCTGGCCTGAGTTGAGTCACTGCATTTTCACCTCAGGCAGCATTAGGGAATCCTGCCTGCCAGCTGTCCCTGTGGTGGGACATTTTTCTTTGCAGGCTCTGGGTTTGCTGCTATTTTTGGCTCCTTGGCCCCCATCCGGATATCACTCCTGGGCCAGCAAGACAAAAGGTATGATATCAATCACAAACAACACCCAAAACCACACAAATGTATATTCCAGTAAACCTCTGTTTGTAACACACAAAATAATCAATGGTTAAACTGGTATATTTTTTATATCATATCACATAGCCATCAAAACTTGTGGGATCCTTACTCATAGAGTCAGTTTCGCAATCAAACTCTCATTTGGTATAGGGTCACTTTACTTTATTTTAATCCACTATATTTTGTTCACTTTTTATATTATTTTTTGTTAAGATAAAACAAGTCTCTCAATGGAGACCACAGCAGGTCAAAGTATTGTGTTTTGTGTGGTTTAAAAAAATAGGGTAATGTTTTACACAAACACTCCGAGTATTCTGGGGACATCAGGTTGTTGATGTTGATCATGATACAAGTGGGACCAGTGGATCCCCCTGCTGAATGTTTTCAGAGCTCACGATGAATGAAGTTGTGGTTAATATTTTCATTCTATGTAATTAGTAAATATCACGCGTTTTGGATCTGGCCGTGAATGAGGACTCCACATGTGAAGATGTAATTAGGGCAGTGTTATGCGCCGTGGCAAGATATCTGGATGTGAAAGAGGACTTCATATGCGATCGATGTCGCACAGAGGGCTGGGTGCTAATCACCTGCTGGACCTGTTAGAAGACTCCCCTTACGTTGAAGAATGTACCCGGTTATGAACTGTTACGGGTTTTTTATGTGCTGACGGGGGAGAAACGAGTGACCTTCCCGGCGATTGAAATCTGCTCCGAGGCTATAAGGACTTTGCCGTTTGCATTTTAAGGATATGCGATTGAATTCAATTTTTAGTAGATGTGCAAAGGCAAAATTTGAAGTTGGTTGTCTGCCCGCATGAGTACGACCTGGTTGAAGACTGGGGGTGTTTCCGTATTTTCCGGTGATGAGTTTAAAAGGTTCCAGTTTGCCGCCATGTTTTAAATGTGCGAGTCTGAATTCAGACCGCGTAAGAAGAAGTGGACGAAGAAATAGCCAGTTGGAATTATGCTGATGGAAAGAATATAAATTTCTGTGCATGTCAAAGTTAGGAAATTTGGAAGGAGTCATTTCCCCTGAAGCAGGAACTTGCGGTTCGAAACACGATCGTGTCCGTTGAGAGACTTGTTTTATCTTAACAAAAAATAATATAAAAAGGGGCAGATTTTAAAAAAGTACGCAAACACATACTTTTATTCACACACCCGGCGTAAACAAGAGTACGCCGGATTTTAATAGATAAGCGCGTAGCCACGCGTATCTTTTAAAATCCGGGGTTGGCGCGCGCAAGGCTGCGCAAAATCGGCAGCCTGCGCGCGCCGAGCTGCGCAGCCTGCCTCCGTTCCCTCCGAGGCCGCTTCGAAATCGGAGTGGCCTAGGAGGGAACTTTCTTTCCGGTACCCCCCACCTTCCCTTTCCTTCCCCTAACTAACCTGCCCCCCCGGCCCTAACTAATTTCCCCCCTACCTTTATTTCAAAAGTTACGCCTGCCCAAGGCAGGCGTAACTTGCGCGTGCCGGGCCGGCTGCCGGTGTGCCATGTTCCGGTCCGGGGGCTGGTCTGGAGGCCGCGGCTATGTCCCTGGAACGCCACCGATGACGTGCCGGCCGCGACACGCCCCCCCCTCCCCCCCGACACGTCCCCCCAGGAAAGCCCCGGGACTTAGGCGCGTCCTGGGGCTTTGCGTGCGCCAGCAGCCTATGCAACATAGGCTCGGCACGCGCAGGGGGAGCTTGGGGCAGGTTTTCGGGGTGTACGCGTGTATCTTATGCTCGTACCCCTTTGAAAATCTGCCCCAAAGTGAACAAAATATAGTGGATTAAAATAAAGTAAAGTAAAGTGACCCTATACCAAATGAGAGTTTGATTGCGATACTGACTCTATGAGTAAGGAAGGGTCCCACAAGTTTTGATGGCTGTGTGATATGATATAAAAAATATACCAGTTTAACCATTGATTATTTTGTGTGCTAGCAAGACAAAAGCCAGCCTGGCTGGGCATGGCAGGATCACTGCCAAAGGGGGCAAAGCTTAAGAGCTTTGCCCCTTAATAAGCCTCTTTGCAGAACCCTGAAGGCTACATCTGAAGGCAAGGGTGTTTTTGTGGAGGGTGGTCCATTGTTTCTTTTTGATTTTTTAATCTCTTAATATTGTAATGTGTTTTGGGGGGGGGGGGGGCAGTAATTTACTTCTGGGTTTTCGCAATCCCTGATACTATAAGGGGAACTGGGTACAGGTCAGTAACAATGAAATGAGGATAGACAACGGGTGAGGTTCTGGTGTGGATATGTGTTTTGAACGGCAATAGCACCATATTCATATTCTGTGGGGGAGGTGATATGTGATTAGATTTTGCTGCAATGACAGCGGTTTCCGTTACCCATTCCCCTTCAGAATGAATACCCTATTTCCCTTAAATGAGGGAACAGGAGAACAATAGACCTAAGATGTGGCGTAGCAGAGGGTCAGTACCTGTGGTGATCCATCCAATGAGAAGGCAGAGGGATTTGGATAACCAGGAATTTGGTTTAATTAATGCATGATTCATCAAAAATAAGATCCTTTTAATTTATTATGACTTATTGGATGATAAAATCTTTCATATTTTATGTATTCATCTCTGCACAGCTGTCTGGTTTTTTTTTTTTTTTACAATAATTCAGGTAGGGTAAACAGGATAACATTATAGGGCAGATTTTAAATGCCCAGCGCACGTAAATTCTGGAGCCTGTGG
This sequence comes from Rhinatrema bivittatum, assembly GCF_901001135.1. Taxonomy (NCBI): domain Eukaryota; kingdom Metazoa; phylum Chordata; class Amphibia; order Gymnophiona; family Rhinatrematidae; genus Rhinatrema; species Rhinatrema bivittatum. Next base: position 483,569,216 of record NC_042615.1, read on the forward strand.
GTGACTTGCTGGACACAAGTGATCACGAGGGGCTGGCCACTCTCCCGTTGCTGGAGAGCATGTAGCACTGTAACGCTTCATATTAAGGGCGGTGTTTGATCATCTAAAAAAAATCCTCTTTGGATTGAATCGGAACAACAAGCCTTTTGGTTCTGTGTTTTTGAAGCAGCAAATGTGCCAGCTGGAGCGCAGAGGGAAGAAGTGTAAGATATGTCGAAATGTGGATAGGCTTTGAACATGCTGCTTTATTGGAATCCTGGCAGGACATGTCAGTTACTGCGGCAGTCCCTTCTTGTAACATTTACATTAGAAACCGATAGGCACTGGGGCCCTTAAATCTTTTTTTTTTTTTTCCCCGAAACAAAGATGTTAATTTTTATGAAGCTAAGGTTAGGGTCTACCCGGATTTAGGTAGATGGACCCAAGAGAAGCGTAAAGCTTTTCTTGAATTTAGACAATGATTAACCAAGAAGGCTGCTGATTTCTTTTGAAAGTTTCCAGCAAAATGTTTAATAAAGTACCAAGGAGTTTCTCATGTAATTTTTTAATCCTGTACAACTTCAGAGCTTTAATGAAGCAAGATCTGTAGCTGGGGTTAAAGCATTACTCGTGGAGGACTGAATGTTTTTTGTTTACTTGATATTTACTGTTTCTGCTTTTCTCTTTTTTTTTTTATTTCCTCTGATTTCCCACTCCCCCCAGCAATGGGCTTGAATATCTGATGGGTTAAATTGTTCCTCTATGCATATGTAATACTGATTTTCCTTTTTTGGTGAATGAGCTGTGAAGATAATTTCTGTTGTAGGAATTTCCTGTTTAGTTTGTGAAAAGTCTAGAAATAAAAAAAAAAATCCTCAGTATTTGGCCCTGTGTAAGGCTCAGAAGAGAACCTATAAGGTGGTTTTGCGTAAGGCTAAAAAGTTATACTATTTCAGTCAGTTGAGTATAGCTGTTGTTAAGAACGTGGCTGTGACCTGATCCTCTAGCGGCTTAGTTGAAACTGATCTTTTATGTTATGAAGAGTTTGCTGAATTTTTTGAAGGGAAAAGTATGGCTATTAGGGAGAGTATAGGCATTTGACAAACTCCCCCATGAGAGAGTCCAAAGAAAATTAAAAAGTCATGGGATAAAAGGCAATGTCCTTTTGTGTACTGCAACTGGTTAAAAGATAGGAAACCAAGTAGGATTAAATAGTCAGTTTTCTCAGAAGGGTAAACAATGGAGTGCCTCAGGGATCTGTACTTAGACCGGTGCTTTTCAATATATTTATAAATGAGCTATAAAAGGGAACGATGAGTGAGACGATCAGATTTGCAGATGACAGAAAATTATTCAGAGCAGTTAAATCACAAGCAGATTGTGATAAATTGTAGGAGGACGTTGTGAGATTGGAAGACTGAGCATCCAAACGGCAGATTAAATTTAATGTGGTCAAGTGCAAGGAGATGCATATAGGGAAAGTGCAAAGTGATGCATATTGGGGAAAAATAACCCATGCTGTAGTTACCACCCAGGAAAAAGATCAAGGTGTCATAGTAGATAATACATTGAAATTGTCAGCTCAGTGTGCGGCGGCAGCCAAAAAAGCAAACAGAATGTAGGAGCTATTAGGAAGGAAATGGTGAATAAAATGAAGAATGCATTAATGCCTCTGTATCGCTCCATGGGGAGACCGCACCTTGAGTACTGTGTGCAGTGCTGGTCACCACATCTCAAGAAAGATATAGTTGCAATGGAAAAGATACAGAGTAGGGTGACTAAAATGATAAACCGCTCCCCTATGAGGAAAGGCTAAAGAGCTTAAGGCTGTTGAGCTTGGAGAAGAGACGGCTGAGGGGGATATGATAGAAGTTTATAACATTATGAGAGGACTAGAACAGATAAATGTGAATTGGTTATTTACTCTTTCAAGGACTAGTTTGCAAGTAGCACATTTAAAAATATTGGAGAAAATTATTTTTCATTTAATAGAGAAACATAGAAACATGATGGCAGAAAAAGACCATATGGCCCATCCAGTCTTCTCATCCATCCAATTATTTAGCATTATAATTCTCATCACTGCTTTAGAGATCCCTTGTATTTATCCCATGCTTTCTTGAAATCAGATTCTTTTTAGTCTCCACCATTTCAACTGGGAGGCTGTTCCACACATCTACCACCTTCTCTGTAAAGAAATATTTCCTAAGATTACTCCTGAATCTACCCCCTTTCAACCTCATCTCATGACCTCTTGTTCTAAAGCTTCCTTTCCATTGAAAAAGGCTCACCTCCTGTCTATGGAAAAATGTGAGATATTTGAATGTCCCTATTTCACTTTTCCTCTGGGGTATACATGCTTAGATCTTTAAGTCTATCCCCATATTTATTTATTTATTTATTTTAAGTTTTTCTATACTGGCATTCGCAATAAATATCGCATCATGTCGGTTTACAATTAACAAGTGTAGAGGGAACAAAGATGTATGCTTTAGAACAAAGACCACATTTTAGTAGCCACCCTCTGGACCGACTACATTCTGTTTATATCCTTTTGAAGGTGCGGTCTCCAGAATTCTACATACTGTTCCAAGTGAGATCTTACTAGGGACCTATATAGGGGCAATATCATCTTCCTTTTTCTGCATTTTGTTGCATTTATGGACCCTTAGGCCAAGGCAGCGTTGATGCAACCTGCATAGAGGAGCCCTGCAGGTCCCCACCATTGGCATGTGGACTTGGATGAAGCAGAGGCCCAGCTGTCGCTTTGCCTTTACCAGTCCAAATTCCCCTCAGGTTGAGCCTTTGGGTGCTCGGGCCGGCAAGTCTTAGGTGGGGCCTCTGCTGTTGGCGAAGAGATCTGTCGAGATGGCTATGTCGAAGTAGGCGATTATTAGGCCTATCCAGTGGCAGGCAGCGGTCTAGCACATCCAGGGACAGGCTGTAGTCACTGGCAGGTGGAGGACAAGCGTATCCAGAAGCAGGCCAAGGTCAATACCAGGTATCCGTCCAACAGGAATGGCAGGAAGGTGAGGAGAAGCACAGGAGGCAAGGAATACTGAAGACAATACTGAACCTGAGGATGAGACACTGAAGACAGGCTGGGCTGAAGATAAGATGCTGTAGCAACGTGCTCTACACAAAGTAGTGGGCATCGAGGCAAAGCAAGTAAGGGTCTTTATAGGCCAAAACATTAGATATAATCAGGGGGTACCACGGGGCTTTTCCCGCCACGGGTCCTTTAAATTAAGCAGTGTCGTGCATGGAAGTGCTGGACCAGTGGAGGAGCGTCGGCAATGTCCAGCCGCATGGGATTGCTGGCGGCATTCTGCCGCATGTTGGCCTGGGTCTGGAGGTAAGAGCAGCAGTCCGCAGACCACTGTTAATAACAGCTGAACATTCCTCTCCCTATGCAGCCAAGCATTTTTCTGACTTTTACCGTTGCTTTATCCACCTGTTTAGCCACCTTAAAGATTATCAGATATAATTACCCCCAGATCCTGCTCTTCCTTTGTGCTTAGAAGAATTTCACCTCCAATACTGTATCTTTCTCTTGGGTTTTTGCAGCCTAAATGCATTACTCTGCATTTTTTAGCATTAAATCTTAACTGCCAAACCTTAAATCATTCCTTGAACTTCACTAGATCCCTCCTCATGTTTTCCACTCCTTCCTGACTGTCCACACTGTTACAGATTTTGGTATCATTGGAAAAAAGACAAACCTTTCCTGAAAACCCTTCCATTATGTCGCTCACAAAAATGTTGAAAAGAACTGGTTCAAGGACCAATCCCTCAGGCACACCGCTAGTAACAACTCCCTTGTCAGAGAAAACTCCATTTACCGCCACCCTTTGTTGCCTCTCACTCAGCCAGTTTCTAACCCAGTCAGTCACGCAAGAATCCATACCAACAGCACACAATTTATTTATGTGAAGGATGGTGTGGGTGTGAACCCTTTATGCCTTGAAGTAGTTGACGCAGCCTCATAGGTGAACCTATGAGGCCTACCCAGGCAGTTGGCGGACATGCCATGAAGCAGGACAGACTGGAACTTCACCTTCATCAGCTGCTTCCCCCACAGTCTTGAGCCCTTGGATTCTGGTGGCTGGCAGGTCTTAGGCGGGTCCATAGGTTGGTGATGAGACCTAGAGTCCAAAGGTACGCCGGGGTAAGGGCAGGCAGCAGACTAATGGAATTGGAGTGAGGCTAAGGTTGGGGCAGGTGGCTAACAAGAATGGTCATGACCAGACAAAGGTTAGGTCCAGGTGGCTGGCAATCAAAGTCAGGTCCAAGCAAGAGGTCAGGTCCAAGAGGCAGGCAATCGTGGTCAGGTCCAGGCAGTAGACAATTGTGGTCAGGTACAAGCAAGAGGTCAAGATCCAGAAATTCAGGCCAAGATGGACGAAGACACACAGAAGACACTGTATGAAGTGGGAAGGACAAGGCAAGGCTCGACAAGGAAGGCTGGAGGAGACAAGACTAGAGAGACAAGGCTGGACGAACCAAGGCTGGATGAGGCAAGGTTGTAAGATGAGGCAAAGCAAGGCTGGATGAAGAAACAGGAAAGCAGGACATCAGGAACCAGGAATACTAGACAACACACACGACAAGACAGAAGACCTGTTGCTGAGATACCATTGATAGTCCAAGGCTGCTTTAAGTAGTATGGAGTGGATGACATCATTGAAAGGCACCAGGTTTGGGTTTCCTGCCCTGGGCCCTTTAAATATAGACGAGTGCCTAGAGTGAGGTCTGAGAGGAATAGGAGCATGGTGGGGTCTGGATGCTGCACCTGTGTGCAAGCTGCTTGGCATGGTCTTAATTGGAGCAGTGTTCCTGCCACCTGCGAATTGAAGCGATGTTGGGGTAAGTGAGATTTCCTCATAGGGCCTTCCCACGAGCTGCACATCATATGAATTTATAAGTATTCTGTACGGAACTGTGTCGATGGCCTTGCTGAAATCAAAGTACACTACGTCTAGAACTCTCCTTTGATCCAACTCTCTGTCACTCAATCAAAGAAACTGATCAAATTAGTCTGACAAGATTTACCTCTGTAAAACCATGCTGCCTTGGATCTTGCAATCCATTGGATTCCAAAAATTGCACTATTCTCTCTTTTAGGAGTGATTCCATTAGTATGCTCACCTCAGACTAACTGGCCTGTAGTTCCCAGCCTCCTCCTCACTTCCACTTTTATGAATAGGAACCACATCAACTCTTTTCCTGTCCTTTGGAACTACTCCAGACTTTAAAGAAGCATTGAAAAGGTCAGCCAGCGGAGCTGCCAGGACATCTCTTAGTTCTCTTAGTATCTTCGGATGTATCCTATCCGGCCCTATCGCCTTATCTACTTTAAGTTTAGTTAGCTCCTCATGAACACCCTGTTCTGAAAATCGATTGAGATTTATCTCTCTTTCAATTTTATTTGTGTTTGTTTTATGTGGTCCTGCTCCAGGCCCTTCCACAGTGAACACTGAACAGAAATATTTGCTCATCAGCCTCTACATATTTCACCTTCACCTTTCAGTTTCACAATGCCACTTTTATACTTCTTTTTATCACTAACATATCTAAAAAAAAGTCGTTCCCCATTTTACCGTATTTGCTATTTTTTTTCTTCCATTTGCATCTTTACCCTACTGACTACTTTCCCAGCTTCTCTTAGGTTTTCCAGATATCACCGCCTGTCTTCCTCTTTCTGCGATCTATTATAGTTTATGAAAGCTAACCTTTTCAGCTACTTCTTTAGAAAATCATAATTGCACTACGGGTACACGTACCACACAGGAACCTTCGTTCAGCAAACAAAGCTCTCTTAACCATTCCCTCAGTCAAGACAGCGAGACTAACCCAGGTAAGAGAAAGGGCATTGTCTTTAGCAGGACCCACACTCTGGAACACAATGTCTTTGGAGATCAGATTACAGAGAGACCCCAAAACATTCAAGAGAAGTCTAAAGACATGGCTTTTTAAACCAGCCTTTTATAAAGAGACCGGAGGACAGAAAATACACTGGAATAAATAGAAGAGCACCGGCACACAGCACTATTCTCATAAATGTGCATTACAATATTTTAACAAATTGAGTACACAATGAATGTAATAATATAACACAGTAAATGTGATTTTTTTTGACCTGTAAAAGTACCTTCTAAGTACACCTGGCCAGAACCTACATCACTAAACATTTGTACGTATTTTTATGATTTAATGAAACCGAAACTTAATGGCACCTGTTAGAATGTACTATAGTACGCTTACTCCAAACTTACTTATGTGCCTACATGTAAACCGTTGCGATGGTATATAAGTTAGCGATGGTATAGAAAAGACTTTAAATAAATAAATAAAATAAACAAACACTCTCTTTTTCCTCTTCCCTTTATTTACATTTCTAACAAAAAGATTAGTTGCCCTTATGATATTTCCTTTTAGTTTTGCCCACTGTCCTTCTACTTCCCCTAGATTTTCCCATCCAGCTAACGACTCCTTGAGGTACTCCCCATTTTAAAAGGTTAGTTTTCCTGAAGTCTAGGACACTCATCTTAGAATGAACCTTCATCTCTTGAGTTCTAATACTGAACCACACCATCCGGTGGTCACTGGTTCCCAGATGATCATCCACTACTACATCAGAGATACTGTCACCATTGGTAAGCTCCAGGTCCAGTATTGCCCCCTCCCGTGTAGGTTCCATAACCAGTTGACAGAACAGTTCTTCTTGCAGATAATCCAGGATCTCCCTGTTTCTAGAAGACACTGCATTTGGAATATCCCAATCAACATCTGGAAGATTAAAATCCCCTACAAACAGCACCTCATCTTTTACAGCAATCCTGTGAATACCCGCCATTAAATCCCTAACCATCTTTTCTGTCTGTGATGGAGGTCTGTAATTTACACCAATATAAATATATACTCCATTCCCTTTTTTCAGATTAACCCACAGTGCCTCCTCCTTACCTCATAAGCTCAGCAGTTCTGTTGCTTTAATACTTTTCTTTATATATAATGCCACGCCTTCTCTTTTTCTTCCTATCAGGTCTTTCCTGAATAGATTATAGCCGGGTATAACTATATTCCAGCCATGGTTTTCCATGTACCAGGTCTCTGTGATAGCTGCTAAATCTAAATCATCTTCTTCCATGACTGCCTCTAGATCTGGGACTTTATTCCCCATACTATGAGCATTAATGTACATAGCTTTCCAAATATTGCCTTTTTTCACATTTCACATTTCTATATGAATATTTAATGTTTTATTTATCTTAGGGTTTTGTTCACCCATCCCTGATGATTATAGTTTAAACTTTCAAATACACCAACACACATCCGATCTACAACATTCACTGACGCTGATAAAGTGAAAACATCAATTTCTTGATTAAGAGTTGGTGACCATCATAATAGGCTTCATCGATATAGCTGACACTTTAGGACTCTGCCTTATATTTAATCATAGGTCACTATTGCTGATTATTGTGTGCAAAACTTTTTTTATATGCAACAATTAAAATGTTCACTCATGAACTCCTTAGCTTTTTCTCAAAATGAACCAGTTCTTCCATTAGAGCTTTTTAGACGGTCAAATATCTCCACATTATTGCTTCCAATATTTTCTTCTGAATCCGTTTAGTACTGGCTGTTCTCACCGCTGTACTCTGGTCTCCCAACACAGGACCGTGTTTTGGACATGCTTGTCCTTTGTCAAGAGTAATACTAATATAGCAGTATGGTAGGAACCATATATTTAAACCGCCTGGGTTTAAATATAAGGCAGAGTCCTAAAGCGACAGCTATATCGATGAAGCCTATTATGATGGTCACCAACTCTTAATCAAGAAATTGATGTTTTCACTTTATCAGCGTCAGTGAATGTTGTAGATCGGATGTGTGTTGGCGTATTTGAAAGTTAGTAGTTAGTACCAACTATCCAGCATAAGTTTTTCACTCTCTGTTTCTATATATAGTTGACTCTTGTGGCTACAGAGGGGATTATAGTTTAAAGCCATACTCAGTAGATTTGCCATTCTGTGTTGAAAGACATTGCACCCTTCTTCGACACGTGGATCCCATCTCTGCTCAACAATCCTTGAAATATCATCCCATGATCAACAAATAATTAAGCTCTGTAATTCACTGCGAGAGGATGTGGTAAAGGCAATCAGTGTAGCTGGGTTTAAAAAAGGTTTGGACAAGTCCCTGGAGAAGTCTATAAACTGCTATTAATCAAGTTCACTTACGGGATAACCACTGCTTATTACTAGCATTATTAGCATGGGATTTATTTCATGTTTGAGTACTTGTATCCTGGATTGGCCATTGTTGGAAACAGGATGCTGGGCTTGATGGACCCTTGGTCTGACCCAGTATGGCAACTTCTTACAGGGACAGTTTATCATGGATTCCAAGCGATTGGCTAATACACAGGGATATTTAAATTTGAAGATGGATGCAGCAGATCACTCAGAGGAGAAAGAATTCCCATTTGGAAGTGGTGAGGGTTGTTCAAGGAGGAGCATCACCAGGAATTCTGAATGCGAACAGGTCACTGCTGTTGAGGGAGTTTAAGGGAACAGCACTTCCAGAGAGGCTGCTGGAGTGGTCAGCCACCCTACCTTTATAAAATCAGGCTGGGTCATAGATCTGTGTGGCAGTGGCAGTTTCTGCTTAGACTTTTGTGGGAGAAGGACATTTTTATGGTTTGTGGTTTTGCCTATTCCCAGGATGAGACCACATGGTTTGGGATATAAGGTAGGTGGGAGACTTAACTCCTTCCAGTACACCACCTGTCTGACTGGATTGCCTCTAGTTTTGTGTTCTTATGATTTTGATGATTTTTGGAGCTCCTTGTGAGTCCCTGGTTCTTGGTCCAGAAAGGGATTACAGGGATGTCCCTTTTATAGGGTAGATCAGGCTAGGGAAGACTCTGCCTGCTCCATCTCAAAATCTGTGGTTGATGGCTACCTGCTGCAGGAGATTTCCAGTTTTGTATATTTGGGTAAAGAGTTTGATTCTCATGGATCTGGGAGGAAATTTTTTTCTGTCACTCTTCCTGCCCTAGACTGGGGAAAGCTGGAAGAGATGATTGTTCCCTGATGCCAGGACCTTTCATTCAAAAGATCGTGTTTGCCATCAGAAAAGGAGAACTATGAGTAAGACTTTCTTGTTACATTTGGAAACCTCCATCCAGAGTCTTTACTCTGGAGAGAAGAAGTACAGTATATGAAGGAACTGTGCATTGTTTTATATCCCCTATTTTGTAAGAAGATTTCTGTCTATAACGAGGATATCCCTGCCCATCTGGGAAGGTTTATTTTTCCATGCCCTGAAGGGTGAACTTTTTCTTTCCCAGGCCCATCTACTGAGGGACACTTGCACAGATAAAGAAGAACTGGAGAACCAAGATACAATTTACTGCATCAAGAACTAGTACATATATTCTGCCAGAAACTCATTTTTGAAGAATTGCTGCAGTAAAGGTTTTTTGGAAACCCATCCTGAGAGTCCAAAGTATTTATTTGGCACTCATATACCTTCTAAATACACTGAAGGAGGAACTCTCTAGGAGGGAGAGAGAGAGAGTCACCCTGTGCAGGGTATATCTGCCAGATGGTCATGCACATTTTAATAAAGCCACTCACTCACAACCACATGATCCTTTGAGCCTCTATGGAAGTGACTGATGAACTGGCCACGGTATCCAAAGCTTCATATACAGAGTGGATCAGTTTTTTTTTTACATTCTTCTACATTTTCCACTGCTTGATGGAAGTCCACCTGGCGAGAGGAAGTGTCACTGACAGGCTAGGATCAGAGCTGATGGCAAGTGGAAGTTGTGGCAAGCAACGTAGGACTCTGGACACAGAAGAGCCTGTGGCATAGTCGTTCAAAGCAATGGTCAGCGCACGGAGAAGGCAGGCATAGTTGGTCAAGGCAATGGTCAGCGCATGGAGAAGGCAGGCGTAGTCAGTCGAGGCAATGGTCAGCGCACGGAGAAGGCAGGCGTAGTCTGTCGAGGCAATGGACAGCGCACAGAGAAGGCAGTCGTAGTCGGTCGAGGCAATGGTCAGCGCACGGAGAAGGCAGGCGTAGTCAGTCGAGGCAGAGGTTGAAGTTCTAGAAGCAGTCCAAAGAAAAAACTGTCAGAGCTTGCCTTAAATAGTCCTGGTGATTGACGTCACCCGGACGGGCCCAGCAGCCTCAGCGTGCCACGGGTCCTTTAAGTCTGGGAGAGGGGCACGCGTGTGCCTGAGGAACCCACAAGAAGAGGCAGCCAGTGGCGTATCTGCCGTGAGAGGAGCGGCAGCGGTGTCGCCACCGTGCCATAATGCTAAGGGCCGCCAAGAGGAGGGCAGCACAGGAGGCACTCCCTCCACGTTGCGGAGAAGCCCGCGTTTGCTCCTGGGAACAGCAGCTGCGGGAGGTAAGGAAGACCGGCCATGGGTTCCATGGCCGGCCAACGTAACACCCCTAAAATCTGGGGAAGCTTAAACCCTATATTTTAGGTCAAGCTTTCCAGCCACCAGAAGGCATGATGTCAGTGTCTGCCACATCTTCATTTGCAGGTCTCTGATGAGTCTATGCACCAGAATGGATGAAGTCTGCTGAAGGTTTAAGAAACACCTGTTTGTGAATTTTGCTCCTTCTTGACATTGATGGACAGAGTCTTCACCAGCTTATCCAAAAAATGTGAGTAGCAGAAATCTTCTGGATGAGAGGTTTGCTAAGACAGTCTGGTAGGGGATCCGAAGAAATCCTCGAGGAACCTTCCTCTTCCCCTGACCACTGGGGTACATTCAGGCTTGACTCTGATGAAGATGACAAGAGGAGGAAATATCTGCTGATCCAAGGGGGAAACATCTGGCAGGAACTCGGTACCAACCAATCCCCATCTCTTCTTCAGATCCTTGAAGGGACTCCCTTAGAGAAGGTGAATCTAACACTTCAGGGAGGAGCAGGACCATCCTTAGGTAGGGGCGAACAGGAGTGACCACCCTGGGCCCTGCACATTACCACGATAGCCCCATTCCTATCACTACAATTTCAGCATTCTAGGGACCTGCTGTGGTTTATTCACTCTGGGCCCTGTACCCTACTAAGGTAAGCTCAGAGGAGGGAACTTACTCCCAATGCCAAAAGCCCCTAGGGCTCCTATCCAATCTTAAGAAGGCAAAGAAATTCTTCATCAGTTCCGACAACTCTGTTCTCGCAGGCTGAGGGTCCCTTTGTGTTGGCGTTGGAGGAGAGGCATCCTCTTAAGAAACCCAGATTGGTTCATCCTCATTAAGGGTTGTTGACTCCGGTGGCAGCAAGTGGAATCTTGAGACCACAGTTGTAACTGTTTTAGCAGCCAGCTTAGAGGCACACCACACTAGTTGTGTGGACACCTCTTACTGGCAAGTGCCAGATCTGATTGGTGCTACTAGTGAAACCTCTTTCTGCACCATAACAGGACTCTTCTGTTATGCATAGAGGTATTTCACTGTAAAGAGGAAGCAGCCTTAGGAATCTGCACCAAGGAGGCATTGATGAAATGAACAGATCTGGAAAAAACAGATGACTTAGATCCATGGGATTCTTACATACCATGAATGATAATGGCACCTGTGCTGAGGAGGCAACCTCGGGATAGAGATCTGCTCCACTCACATTGAGCCCCATACCAATCATGCTGGCTTCTTTAGTACTGAGGGAGATGGCCCTGGAGGGGAACCATCACACCTCTTTGTCACTTTTTTCCACTCCTCTGCTGGCGCCTTAGTCTTCTGTTCCATATTTAACCCCGACCTGTGACAGATCCAGGAACTGGTGCCAGGTGGTGGAAAAGAGGGAGAAGATTCTTTCTTGACTTCTTGTGCTGAGATTCTGTCATCTCACTCTGAGAAGGGAAGCAGTTCTGCTGCTTTACCTCGTGCTATGGCTTCGGGCTCTTATCCAAATGCATCTTCCACAGGACCTCCATTTTCCAAGTGTGATACTTTTGCGCCCTTGAGGCATCCTACCATGCCCAAGTAGTGAAAGCAAGCAGAATATGTATCTGTAACAAACATCTGGCACTCACAAATGCCGTTGACTGTAGTCATCTAGGCCCTGGGCTTTTCCATGGTGAGACCGTGCCTTGAGTACTGAGTGCAATTCTGGTTGCCGCATTTCAAAAAAAATATATAGTTGCACTGGAAAAGGTTCAGAGAAGGGCAACCAAATGATAAAGCGGATGGAACAACTCCCCTATCAGTAAAGGCTAAAGAGGTTAGGGTTGATCAGCTTGGAGAAAAGACAGTGACAGAAGGAAGTGCAAAATTAAGATTGTAAGACTGAGTGTGAACAGGAGCAGTATGCAGAGGTTGACAAGAAGAAAGCAGAATTGCTAAACAAATATTTCTGTAATGTATACATTGAGGAAGGGGTTGGAGTAGTACCACATAAAACTGCCAGAAATAGGACTGGAAGTGAGAGTGACCTCAAACAATTTTCAGAAGACTGTTGATAAGGAACTAGCAAAATTAAAAATAGGTAAAGCAATAGGGCCAGCCTGGATACAGCTAAGAGTATTAAGTGAACTCAGGAAAGTTCTGGCAGCTCCAGTCTCTGACATTTTCAATATTTCTTTCAGTCATGAGTGATTCCTAGGGATCTTCATTTTCAGTTTTTCTTTTATTTCTCCCAGGAATTTATCAGTTGTAATGGAAGTGAACCCTTGTGCTGTGACATGGTTGACACAGCCTAGCAGGTGAACCTATTAGGCCCACCCTGACTGCTAGTGGACACTCCCTGGCCTGGGATAAGCTGGGCAGCCCTGTTCCCCGCAAGTTGAGCCCTTGGTTTCCGGGGGCCGGCAAGATTTAGAAGGTTCCTGAAGATGGTCAGAGAGAGAGAGCCCAGAAAGGGGCTAAGGTCAGGGCTGGCAGCAATCAGAAAGATACCAGATTCAGGCTGAGGGTCAGGGCAGGCAGCAGGCAGAGTATAGTCAGGGTTCGTAGCATAGGTCAGGTCCAGGTGGCAGGCAAGAGAATAGTCAAGGTCCGTAACAGAGGTCAGATCCAGATGAGCAGGCAGAAGGTTTGAACAAGGCAAGGCTGGGCGAGGCACATGCACTGCACTGGGCAGAAGACCTATTGCTGAGGCATTGGCATAAGCATGGCGGGCATTTAAATACTACACCTAGTGACATCATTGGAATGTGCCACTGGAATTTCCTGCCACAGGGCCTTCTTGTGTCAATGCATGCCTAGGGGACCACATTGGTGGCCAGGGGAGGAATCGGCAGCATGGAGAGTAAACATGGCCGGTCGTGGGATCGTCCTGCAGGGGGGGGAAGGTATTTATTACAACAAAAACAAGAGAAATCAGTGGAAAAAATGACTTGCCATTATCCAAGTAAATATCACTTTTGTTCTTATTGCAATGAACACTGATAAATTCCTGGGAGAAATAAAATAAAAACTGAGAACAAAGGTCCCTAGTGATTCCAAAAGATTGGAGACAGGCAGATGTGGTTCCTTTTCACAAACATGGAAGTAAGAAGGAGGCCAGTTAGTCTGGCCTCTGTGGTGAGCAAATTAATGAAATTGCTGCTAAAACAGAGGATAGTGCAGATTCTGGAATCAAATGAATTGCAAGATCCGAGGCAGCATGGTTTTACCAGAGATAGGCCTTGTCAGATGAATCTGATCAATTTCTTTGACTGGGTGATCAGAGATTTAGATCAGGGGAAAGTGCTATATGTCATGTACTTGGATTTCCACCTAGGTGACTTACAAATAAACTGAGAGCCATAGATATGGGTCCTAAAGTGACTGATTTAGAAACTAGTAGAGTGGGAAGCGACAAAGAGTAGTGGTAAATGGAGTTCATGCCGAGGAGAGGGGAGTTACCAGTGGTGTTTTAAAGGGATTGGTCTTTGATCCGTTTCTGTTCAACATTTTGTAAATGATATTGCAGAAGGGCTATTGCAAAAGTTTGCCTTTTTGTGGATTACACCAAAATCTGCAACAGGGTGGACACTCTGAAAGGTATAGAAAACATGAAGAGGGATCTACTTTGAGGAATGGTCTAGAGTTTGGAAGCTTAGGATTTAATGCTAAAAATGCAGGGTCATGGATTTAGGTCGCAAAACCACATTCAAGCGATATAGTATAGGAGGTGAAGTTCTTCTGTGCACAAAACAAGAACAGGATCAGGATGTGATCACATCCGATGATCTCAAGGTAAACAAACAGGTAGGTAAGGAGATAGGAAAGACCAGAAGAATGCTTGGGTGCACCGGAAGAGGAATTAGCCAATAAGAAAAACGTTTCTGGTGAAACCTCATTTGTAGAACTGTTGCATAATTCTGGAGATGACACCTTCAAAAGGATATAAACTAAATGAAGTTGGTCTAGTGGGCAGCTACTAAAATGATCCACAGTCTTCATCATAAAACATATGGGGAGAGATTTAAAGATCTTAACATGTGCACCCTGGAGGAATGAAGGGGAAAGGGGGAAATATGATAGAGACATTTAAATATATCCAAGGAATAAACGCACAGGAGGGAGGCCTCTTTCAATGAAAAGAAAGGTCATGAGGGTTAAAGAGGGGGTAAAATCAGGAATAATCTAAGGAAATATTTCTTTACGGAGTGGGTGGTGGATGCTTGGAATACTCTGAGTGGAGAGGTGAAATGGAATTGCTTAGCTTGAATCCGACTGCTCTGTCTAAGAATGTAATTCAGAAGCTGTGCCTTCATACACACAGGGTTCTCACACTGACACACATCATGTGACTGCGAACAAGTGTGGGAAAGGAAGAGGTAAATAGCAGATGTGCAGAGTCACAAGAAAAAGCCAGCTGTTTTGGGAAAACTGTATGCAGTCTCTCACAATATACTTTCAGGTGCGCAGACAGAAAGGGGAGCATAGTTTGTACACTCTGTTAAACATCGAAACTTTGTAAACCGTTGTGATGGCGAAACCGAACGACTGTATATAAAACTCGATAGATAAATAAATAAATAAATAATTGAGGGAGAGATTTTTTTTACAGTCCTGCACAACGAGAAGCAACAAAACCATGCTGCTCATCTGGGCTCTTGTGACAACAGAGAGAAGGGATTATGGCATTGCTTTATTATTCTAACTATTGCCTTTACTCTGTGTCTCCGTGATACCTTTGGTGAGTTGTTGTCTACTGGGCATATAATAAAACACTGCTATTCTGGAATCTACTTTCTCCTGACTCAGAGTGTATGTGTGTGCTTTGGGATAGCGGGTTCTGGCCAGGGGGAGGAAGAGCCTAGCGGACAGCACAGTTGCTTACCTGTAACAGGTGTTCTCCTAGGACAGCAGGATGTTAGTCCTTACACATGGGTGACATCATCAGATGGAGTCTGGCAGAGAAAACGTATGTCAAAGTTTCTAAAACTTTGACTAGGCACATTGAGCATGGCCAGCATGCCCTATACCATGCATCCACGCAGGGTCCCTCTTCAGTCTTGTAACATAGAATTACAAAAAATTTAAAATAAAAAATAAGAGAAGCCCAACTCCACAGGGTGGTGGGCAGGTTTCGTGAGGACTAACATCCTGCTGTCCTGGGAGAACACCTGTTACAGATAATCTACTCTGCTTTCTCCTAGGACAAGCAGGATGGTAGTCTTCACATATGGGTGAATCCCTAGCTACAGGCTGCTTCCCAACACAAAAGGGGACCGACCAGCACCAACCACGTGCCAACAGGCACATCAATACCAGTGCTGTTGGTAATAGAGGGGGAGATAGCCTAAACCCAAACAAAGGGCCCTAGGCAGGGAGAGTTGGGTTCTACACCTCAAAGCGATTCCGAAGTACAGACTGGTTGAAACTACTATCATGTCACCCATCCCTATCTAGACAGTAGTGATATCAGGGCCGGTGCAAGGGTATTAGGCGCCCTAGGCAAACCTTACAGCCTGGCGCCCCCTCCCCATACACAATTTTATGCATTTATAACAACAGATTTTACATGAAAAATGACATTCTGAGGTAAAAACAATATACACGTTGTTGTGATAGTTACATGTACTGTTGTGATGCCAACAAGAAAACTTTGCAACTTGGATTTCATATGGCATCACACCTATTGTAACATGTTTCGTGTCAGCATGGTCCTCTCATATCAACACAGTACTATCTACCAACACTCAAACAGTAGCAACCCTACCTATGAAAAGGAATTCCACAAATATTACAGCAGAATCTAAAATATCAATACACTTCCTATCAGGAAAACAGAACAGGCCAAGCTACTACAGATCCCTATAGAGAAACCACATGCTAAAAGAATGCTTCATCTCAGTCTCGCATGCAGAACACAGACCCTCATCAAATACAGAATAAAGCCACCATAAAATATAAATAGAAATGTGCAGACAAAAACTGAACTGTAAAACGCATCACGCCAGACTCTATACAGTGCAACAATGGAAAACAAACATTTCACCAATCCTCATGAAACAAACAATAAAATCAAGATATATAAATAATTAATCATAATAGTAAAATCATACTAATAAAATAATTTCAAAACATGCAAATTTTGAAAGCTTTCCCAAACACCAATAAAATATTTCAAAACAGCAAACACATAAACACCACCCTATAATTAAAAATAAGGATAAAAAAATCTCCCAAACTCATACCTGGGAACTTTTGATTTTCAGTCTGAGCTTGTCATGTATTAATGGGAGGAGACAGTGGCTGACATACAAAGACTTTCTCCTCTCTCTCACATACACACACTCCAACACAGGCATGCTCGCTTACTTACACATATTCATACACACACTCACCCCCACATGCTTTCACATACACATACACTTGCTCTCTTTCCTCCATATGCTCTCACATACACATACACTTGCTCTCTCTCCCCTACATGCACACACACACACACATTCTCCCCCATGCTTTCTCAAACACAAATGCTCTCTCTCTCCCATACGCTCACTCTTCCTCACATTGTTGCGGCTGGACTGCTGTGAGGGTAGATGGTGGACCCTTGGGCCGGCCTACCGGAGATGACAGGGCAGGCCGGGAGGTGGAGACACGATCTGGCAAGGTTTCACCCGGAGCCTGGGACCCCCCCGGAGGGAGCCCGTAGGGGCCCGGGCCCTTGGGACTTGGGCACTGCTGCGAAAGTCCAGAAGGGCTAGTGCGTAGGGAAGGCAGGAGGCCCACTAGCAGTAGGGGCGGCTCGAAGATTGCCAGAGAGTCACAGAGAAAGGCCAGGTCAGGAAGCTGGCCCAGAAGGGACACTCGGGGCCAGAGCAGGCAGGCAGAGGTAAGAGTTCGTGGCAACCTGGGGCAGGGTTGGCGGCAGGCTGTAGTGAGGTCGGAAGCAAACCGGAGTCACGGCAGGCAGCAGGCTGCGGCGAAGTCAGAAGCAAACCGGAGTCAGGGCAGGTAGCTGGCTGTAGCGAAGTCAGAAGCAAACCGGAGTCAGGGCAGGAAGCTGGCTGTAGCGAGGTCAGAAGCAAACCGGAGTCAGGGCAGGAAGCTGGCTGTAGCGAGGTCAGAAGCAAACCGGAGTCAGGGCAGGTAGCAGGCTGTAGCGGAGTAAGAAGCAAACCGGAGTAAAGGTAGGTAGCAGGCTGTAGCGAAGTCAGAAGCAAACCGGAGTCAAGGCAGGCAGCGGGCTGTAGCGGAGTCAGAAGCAAACCGGAGTCAAGGCTGGAACCAGGGATTCAACAGGAAACGCAAACTGGAAGCAACTAGTCAGCTAGGAACCTCATTGCAAGGCAAGGCGTTTAGTGAATGACTGAACGCCGGTTATATCGGGAGCAGAGCGTGACGTCAGCCGAGAGGGCGGAGCCGGGCTTCCGGGAGCTGGACACACAAGAAGAGCGTCTTCGCGCGTGTGCGCGAGGCCGGAGGAGAACAGGCCTGCAATGGCGTCTGCCACGTGGGAAGCGCGCGAACGGAGGGCCCCCCGGGGCCTGGGCCAGGTGGAATCCTGCAGCTGCCGGAGCGGAGGTAGGCGGGCCTGAGCCTGATCAGGAGAGGGGCGGTCGAGACCGCAACACACATGTTCTCTCTCAAAAACACATACTCTTTTTTCCCCCCACATGCTCTCGCTCCCCACATGCTCTCATATACACATGCACTCACACATGTTCACACACATGTACTCTTTTCTTTTACTCTCCCTCCTAGGTGTAGGCAGCAGCAGCAGCAGCTTTCTTCTGGGACTTCCACAGCATTAGGAGGCCTCCACACTCTTCCTCATTCAGTAGATATGCTGCCTCTCTCCTGCTGCGCGGCCCGGCCGATCGCTGCCTCTCTCCTGCCATGCAGCCCGGCCGATCGCTGCCTCTCTCCTGCCACGCAGCCTTTGATAGGTGTAGAAGGTAATCAGTTTTTGTGTGAGGCAGGAGAACGGATCTAGGACCTTTCTAGTGGAAGATTTTCTAGAAGCCACTAGGACCCGAGACACATCTTCTGAAAAATCAAGCCACTGCAGAATCATCCTCTCAACATCCAGGCTGTGAGCGACAGGGCCTATCTAGGTAATGCGTGACGTCTGCCACCTTCGCACCAGGTAGGCATGTTACCAGGCGATCCTCAAGACCACCAGCCACCCAGTTGTCTACATTCCTAATAATCGAATCACCAATATGATGGCCGACCTAACTCTTCCCTCCTTGGCGGTAGCCCTGGGAGACACATCCTCAGTGCAAGAGGACAATGCACCACCTGGAGAGCTGGTCCTTGCTACAGGATCATTTCCTGCTGCACCAGGTTGTTGCTTTCCAATCATGAGACCTTCCTCCTCCAAGACAGCACCAGGAATGCCAGACTGGAGTTGGGACTTGGCTACTATATCCCTGAAGGTCTTATCTATATACCTCTCTGTCTGCCTCAGCTCCTCCAGGTCTGCCACTCTAGCCTCCAGAGATCGGACTCGTTCTCTGAGAGACAGGAGTTCTTTGCATCAGATGCACATGTACAATTTCTCACCCACGGGTAAAAAAATCATACAAGTGACACTCGATGCAAAAGTCTGGGAAGCCCCCCTCTGGACTGCTGCCTTCATCTTAAATTTGTTCAGTCCTAGTTAAGATTTAGGTTGCTATGGGTGTAGGATTGCGTACAATTAGCATCTTTCAAATGTATTAGTGTATTCACTATATATCTGGTAGTGACCTACAGGGAATGATCAGCTCTTCATAAGGTGTGGAGAATTTCAGAGCTTAAGTTAAAAGGCTGATTTAAAAAAAAAAAAAAAATTGTTTTAAGTGTGAAAGTGACATCTGCCTATAAATTAAAGGATGAGCTGGGGTGGGTGGGAGAGGGAAAATACAAAACACACAAACTTCTGTTTGTTGCTGCCTTTCTGACTACCTATTTAAAACACAATCACACAAACTTCTATTTGTTGCCTGACTCTGCCTCACAGTCTAAACTGTTGGCGGAGAGATGCTGGACGGTCTCATGCTAATCCTGCAACTGGGCCACCGCATCCCTCATCTTATCTCCGAAGAGATTCTCTCCTGTACATGGCAGGTCAGCGAGTCTTTCCTGTACCTCTGCTGGAGATCAGAGGCCCACAGCAATGCCATTCTGCAGGTGCCGATTCCCACTGAAGACTCTCACTGCTGTCTCAAAAACATCATAGGTTGACCGAACCTCGTGTTTTCCACACTCCAGGTCCTGACGCACCAGCAATAAGAAGGTGTTTTGTTGCTGTTGAGGCAACCACTCAGCAGCCTCCTGCACCTGCTTCCAGAGGTTGCCCAAGTATTTGCTCATGTAGAGCTAGTAGGAGGCGATATGGACAATTAGCATGGCCCCCTGGAACACCTTCCTCCCAAGAGCATCCATCGCTCTATGATCCTTCCCCGGGGGCACCGAGGCATGAGTCCGAGAGCACTTGGCCCTCTTGAGGGCAGATTCAACCTCTACCGACTGGTGTGACAGCTGATGCTTTTCGAATCCGGTAGCCTATTGGATGAGATAAACCCCATCTGCCTTTCTGTGTACAGGAGGTACTGTGAAGGGGTGCTCCCAGATCCTCAGCAGCAACTCCCTAAAGATCTCGTGCACCAGGACCACCACAATCTCCATAGGAGCCTCTACGAACTGGAGATTTACAGCATCTTGTGCCTGGCGTCCTCCTCTGTCATCAACTAAAAGGGATGGATTCAGCTATTGTCCTCACAAAAACTGCGAAGGTCAGGTCCTCTGGTGGAGACCTTCTTCGTTCCTCTGGAGAAAATGGTTCTGAGGGGAGACCCTCCGAGACCTCGAAGGAGGATTCCGTAGAGTCATCCTCCCATGGGTCATACAGGGCTTCATCCTCATTTTAATCCACAGGGGATGGGGCCCTAGGTGCTCGGCCTTCATCCAGAGGCATCAGCACCGGTTCACTGGTGCTGGCCCTGGAAAAGCTGGATGGGGGGCTGCAGGCCTCGGTGCCCCTGCCAGCCTCAATGGAGCTTCCTCGGAGGAGGAACTGGCAATGAGCACTGAATCAATCAGGGGACGCATCGGTGCCCCGCCGGGCATCCATGACCTCCCGGGAACTGGCACCAATGTGCACAATGAGCTGTTCCAGCAGCGGTTCCAGCAGGGAGAGTGCGGGTATTGGTACTACCGGCCGGCTCAAGACCCTACAGAGCCCGTTCGACCACCAGCTGGATTCTGCGCTCCAACGCCTCCTCGAAAGCTGCCAATGCTAAAGCTGACTGGGAGGCAGAAGGGGTGGCCAGATCTTCCTCGGTGACTGACACCAGCACCAGTGGTAACTGTTGCAAACCCTTGGTATGGAGGATGGGGACTTCTCGCCACTAAGGAGGTCATCACGGTAAGCGCCGGCGCCATCCTGAGCACGGCATTCTACATTGAAGGTGACCAGTGTCGATGCTTCCTCAGCTTTACTTGGTGCTCGGCCTGGTCTTTCCCCAGTGCCGAGGTTGATGACGATGAACCCGATGTCCTCAACCTGGAAGAGACCATCGTGGGCCGGTCCCCAGCACCCCTATCCGCCGGCAGCATCGACGAGACCAATGGCCCTGCCGATATCAATGCTCGGTATCCATCAGTGCAGCTCCAAGGTCCTTTGCTGCCGATGCCAATGTTGATGGCTCGGACTTTCTTGACCCGAAGAGCTTCTCAATCTTGTCGAGCTGAGCGAGATGCCCCTTTGGGGTCATCTGGTTACACAAGCAACAACACCGGATGTCATTCGATGTCCCCAGGCAGAGGATACACACCTCGTGTGGGTCCGTGATGGACATAGTCCTCAAGCACTGGGGGCATTGATGGAAACTGGACAAGGCCATGCTGATATGAACAAAGAGGGAAAAATGATAGGCGATGATGGCAGTTGACCAACGCCAATGGTCACCAAGGCACCGCTGCCATGGGGGGAATGGAAGCGAAAATAAACTTACTGAACTGCCAAAAAGCCTAATTGAGAGGGTAAAGGAACCCAAAGATGGACCCGTGTTGAAGAAAAACATGAAAAAAAGGAAAATTAATTGATGAAAGATTTCCAAGGCAGTTTCCAAAAAAAAAAACCCAAACAAAAAACAGCCACAAGCTCACTTCACCACGAGGCAACAGCTCCACGGAAAAAAAGAGACTTGTTAGGGAGCGCTAGGAGAGCGGTCCCATTTCCAGGGAAATGGTGTGCCCTTGGACCTCAGCACAACCCCAGAGGATTCCAAGGCAGAACTGAGGCTGGTGAGACATGTCCAAGCCTTGGCTGAGACCAGGAAGCCAGGCCCCTGCCGACCTACACAGCCTGAGACCAACCACGCAAGGTTGGTCTCTGAGTGGTCCTCCGACTACTCCAAGTCCTTTCGGACCTGCCGCTGGGAACAGCAAAGGCAGCAGGCTGGACAAGAGACAAGGGTGGACGAAGGCTCTGGAACATGAAGACGGTGACAAGAAGCTGGGGACGTGAAGACTCAGACGAGAGGCTTGGGATGTGAAGACTCAAGATGAGGAACTTTAGCACGAAGACTCAGGATCAAGGTTCAGGAACAAGTCTAGTACTGGGTTGAGGCTGCGACGCAGCATGCCCTATACAGCCCACCACAGGGCGGACCCACGGGACTGGTTGCAGACCACGCTTGAGTGTGAAGCAGACTCCAGATGAATACGTAGAAGATGAAGCTGGAACATGGTGAAGATTCAGTAGAAGCTTGCACCGAGACGTGCCCTAAACAGCTGCCCATGGCTGGTCACAGACCACGCTGGAACAGAGCAGGTTCATTCAGAGTCTTAGGCATGGACAGAGCAGCCACAAGAACATCCAAGGGCCGAGACGAGATACAGGGTAAGGGACCAAGACGAGACTTGGCTTCAGGCATGAGACAGGGGACCAAGACGAGACTTGGCTTCAGGCATGAGACAGGGGACCAAGACGAGACTTGGCTTCAGGCATGAGACAGGGGACCAAGACGAGACTTGGCTTCAGGCATGAGACACGGGACCAAGACGAGACTTGGCTTCAGGCGAGGATGATCCTCCGGAGGCTTGCGCTGCAGACGAGAAGACAGGCTCATGCCATGAGGTGACGAGACATGACATGGCACACCAGAAGAGGTAGCAATGAGGAACCACGGGTCCAGGAAGCAGAAGCGGAGACGAGGCATCAGGAAGGAACAATCAGGAAGACCACAAAACATCAGGACAAGATGAGAGATAATCCAGAAGAGACCACGAACATGAAGAATGAAGAACAGGAAATACCAGCAGGAGTGAAGACGAGAAGTCCTTGAGAGGAACTAACTCCTTGTAAAGGCAACTAAGGACTGGAAGCTGGGCCCTTAAATAGGGCTGAAGATCAGGAAACACCCTGGGAGGAGTCCAGGTGGGGCCCGGGGCATATCCAGCCGCAGGCCCTTTAAATCTCTGAAGGAGGCGCGGCCCGCGCCTTATGAAGACAGGAACAGGAAGTGCAGGACCCTGGACAGTGGCCCTGCACAGACACTGAGGAGACGGAGCAGAGCTGGGCCGTAGAGCAGGCCCCGATGTCAGCAGTGACTCCTTCCGCTGCAGGAAGGACCGAAGGCGGCTCCAGCCGCCAAGAAAGCCCGGGGACTGCGGCTTCCGGGCAGCGAAGATAAAGAAGACGTCGGTGGTGACTCTGGCCGTATTGGAGCACGGTGGCAAGGCCCGCCGTGCAGGAGAGACACCCCAAAATCCGTGTCTCCTGCCGCGGTGAAGAAAACAGGCTGGCTGCGGCTCCTGCTGCGAAGAACGTCAGTGGCTCCGTGCCGCGAAGGTAGGTGCGGGAGTATAAAAAGACTGAAGAGGGATCCCACAAGGCCGCGTGGTAAAGGGCATGCTGGGTATGCTCAGTGTGCCTAGTCAAAGTTCTAGAAAATTTGACATAAGTTTTCTGTGCTGGGCTCCATCCGATGATGTCACCCATGTGAGGACTACCATCCAGCTTGTCCTAGGAAAAACCAGCCTTGTGTCTGGGAGGGGTGCTTCTTGCCAGTGAAGCACCTTGGGCGATTATGATCTTTTGGCTTGCTGCAAGAAAACACTGAACCTGTAGAAAAGGGTAGAGACAAGGACAGTATCAAAATTCAAGAAAGCATGGGACAAATACAGAGGATCCCTGAGGAAATGGAAGGGATTATAAAGCTAAGAAGGATGTGTGAATGGACAGACTGGATGGGCCTATAGTCTTTATCTACCATCGTGTTCTATGTTTTTGTGTTTCTATGATATTGACATTTGCATCATAGTAGAACTGTTTGGTTCACTAAATGATTGTCATGGTGTCTCTGATCGGAGTACACCACCTCAGAAATGGTACAGGACTACAAGGCAGGACATTGGATTTGACAGAGGACAGTCTTCCGCCTAGCCAGCCCTCTCCCCCGCAGGTTGGACCCTTGGGTTCTGAGGGCCAGTAGGCTTGACTACAGCGGCAGTACATCATGGTGAGTCAGCACTTTTAGAATGAGTCTGGACAAGCTGGGTATACTGGAGCAAGGCTAGACCCAGACGCTGGCTAGAAGCTTGGCAGGACTTGGACACGGAGTGCAGGCAGGGCTTGGCAAGGCTTGGTACAGCAGAAAAAGGCAAGGCTTGATTCAGGCTGGATGAGGCAAGGTTTGAACTGTGGACAGAGAAAGGCTGGAGCAGGGTTGGACTGGATACTGGAGCTGGACACGGAGCAAGGACTAGGGATGAGGGCAGACAGCGACAAAGCAAGATACTGCACACGGACAGGGAAAGACATAGGCAAGGCAAGATACTGAACAGAGATTGGAAGTAGATATAGGCTGGGGCAAAACAAGGCACTGACAAAATAGGAACAGGACTTGACTGAGTACGGCAAGT
Source organism: Rhinatrema bivittatum (assembly GCF_901001135.1). Classification (NCBI taxonomy): domain Eukaryota; kingdom Metazoa; phylum Chordata; class Amphibia; order Gymnophiona; family Rhinatrematidae; genus Rhinatrema; species Rhinatrema bivittatum. Next base: position 483,593,524 of record NC_042615.1, read on the forward strand.
CCAAACAGAGACAGGTCTGGACAAGACAGACCAGGCCAGAACCGGACAATTTCATGGTTAGACAACACATAACAATGAATATAGAAGCCTGAAAGCAACAAGGATGAAGGCCCATTGGCTACTAGGCTATATGCCTGAAGGCCCCTACGTATACAGAAACCTGAATAGGCCACTAGGCAAGGCACTGGAGTGGAGCAGGCCCAAAAGCCACAAGGCCAGATAAACCCTAGAGTAGGCCAGAGAGCCAGAGCAAGATATGGCCTAGATAAGCCATAAGGCAGGGTAAGACCTGAGTATGGCACAGAGCAAAGAGTAAAAAGCAAGAAGGCCCAAAGGCCACAGAGTAAGGGATGGCCTGAATAGGTCACAAGGAGTAAGAAGGCCCAGTGGCCACAAGGTATCGAGCAAAGTAAGCATGGCCAGGTCAGAGAGCCAAGAGTGACTCCATGAAGAGAAAAAGATGTATTGGCAAGGCTAGGTTACATAAGGCTGGAACTTGGGTTTTGGTGTGAGCAGTGAAGAGGAGCTTGGTAAAGCTGGAAGTTAGGCTCACTGAGGTCTCCTAGTGGAAAGGAGGCTGCACCACAGGCTGATTCAGGGAGTCAGTGAGGAGATGGCTTGGGTAGCTTGGAACAGAGCACACTGGAGGCCTCTGCTGGTGGGGAAGCATCATTGCAGTAGGGCACAGTGAGCCTGTGAAACAGGCAAAATCCTAACACTGATTTGTGAAAGATGCCCATGAGGAGTGATGCAATGACCAAAAATCTGCTCTGATGGATTATGATGTGATATGGAAGAAAATATGCAAACTTTAATGTGATGAAAAAATCCAAAGGTGAAGTAGAACCTACTAGATGAGACAACTTCAGGGTGAATGCATTCCTTTTAATACATGACATCCTAACATCTGAGCTAGACAGAAATACGGCATATAAAGCCCTACAATGTGAGATTTCAGTTCTTCAAAGACATTATGCAATTAGACCAGCCAATAGCGGCAGATCATGCCTGAAATCTAAGTACAACAGGGAGGAGTATTTCAGTGAGGAATGCTTCAACTTTTGAAATCACCAAAGGACAGCAGGCAAAGAATAGTGCTCATTGCATCAGATATGTAACAATCTGCACATGGAGAACCTTCAGCGTGTGTACGCTAATGTGTACATTGCTGGCTAAGACTTGTTCAGCAGAGTGCTCTTTCTCAGTGCATAAATGCATAAAGATGTATCTGAGGTCAAGCAAGTCAACAAACCGCTTGAATGCTCTGGCTGTGCTTGACATCACATCCGATCTGACAAATTCTGTATCGTATGACAAATGTTATTGACAGCTTCACTATGGAGAAAGCACACCACAACAAGCTTTAGACATGGGCCAATGAAAATGTAATGGAATCATTTACTGTAATTTTATCCATGTTATCATTTATTATTTTTGTTTTGAGTTTAACTATGATCTTTTTTTTTTGGCATTTTCTAATTTTCCTAGGAACAACAACAACAGCAAAATGCATAAGTGCAGCAAAAAACTAAATACATCACTGCAGATGACCCATGTGTGTAGATCTGTTGCACCTGCTTGCTGTCTCAGATGTAAATTTTGGCCGGCCACAGAAAGACCCATTGACCTGCCTCACTGATCCCTGGGCATTGCCGGCCCAGCAGAATGTCGCCATGCCTCCCCTGCTTTGGGCTTCTCTAGCCATGGGCATCTTAATGGCCCCGTGGCAGGAAACTGCTCTGCTGGCGCACTGAGGACGTCACACGACTGGGTATTTAAACCCCAGCTGCACTCCAAGCATACGCCTCAGTAACAGGTCTTCTTGCCTAGCAGGGCTTGCTGCTAACTCTGTGTCCTTGCCCCTCACTGTTTTGTGCTTGCCTTGTTGCTCCGTTTCTTGCCTTGTTAATCTGCCTTGCCCAGCTGTCCTGCCTTGCTTGTTTTCCTGCCTCTCCTTCTGGTCCCTCCCTCATCCAGATCCCAGCCTCTTGTCTCCTTTCATCTTGTCTGTCCATGGCCTGTTTCCTGGTCCTGACTTCTGCTACGTATCTGTCTACTCTCCTGCCTGCTGTCTGGTTTTGACATAAGCTATGGACACTGACCATCCCTCTGGACCACTGCCTGTCCTGACCTTGGCCTGTACTTGGATACTGTCTCTTGCTGCCAGTCCAGACCTCGGCTTGTATCCTGACACCGTCTGACTGCCTCTTATTGGACTCTCACCTAAGTCCTGCCAAGGGGAATGGGGCTGGTATTGGTGAAGCTCCATTCTGAGTTCCAGTAAAGGCATGTCCACCAGCTGTCAGCATGGGCCTAGTAGCTTTGCCTACTAGGCTGCGTCAACCATGCCAAAGTACAAGGGCTCACAACCGTGACAACAGAATACATAATTCCTGCCACTGCTGCCCATAACAGGATCTGTCCTGTAGATACCAAGTCTGCATACTGCCTGCCACTGCTCTTCCTAACATGACCTATCCTAGAGAGACGAGGAGCAGTAGCCAGTTTCAGCTGCTCTCCTATTTGCTGCCTTACACGTATCTCTTCCTGTCTGTTTTTGGATAAACACAATCTTCTTTGCAATGAAGTTTCATTCTTACTTTATCATCTCTGGCCACACCTTATCCTGTATGAGGCTCCTTTCCACAGCCCAAGGCCTTACCAGGAAATCCGTTCATCTAAGGGCAGGGGGAAGGGGATTTCCTACACAGCCAGAAGACAACATAATATATACAACCCCATGCAATTCTTAAAACATTCAGTATTGTGTGCACAGAGGCTATTCATAACCCAAGAGATTATATGGGATGTTATTAAAAAAGCTCCTGTAGTTAGAAGGGACACTATATATATATATATATTTACACAGTCCCATGAGTTATAATCAACAATGCGGAAGTCATGTAGGCTGTGCTGTATTTTATTACAGACAGGGTTTGGAAAATTCACTTGCCCGTTCTCTTGGAGTAAATGCATTTTCTTGGCTAGTGGGCTAGGGAGCAGAGGGTTGATAATGCAAACATTTTCATTCCCAATCAGAATGCCGGCAACAAGAGCTGGGAGCTGGAGAAGGTAGCAGAAACATCTTCAGTCCTAACTGGAAACCCTGAAAGAGTTAGGGAAGGAGGTGCCAGCACCCGGAAAGAACATCAGGATGGCTGGGGGGGGGGGGGGAGGGGGAGAACAGGAAGAGGGAGAATAAGAGGCCTGCAGGTGGCTAAAAGATAGGAGGAGAGGTGCATGGAGGGAAAGAGGGCTGCAGAGGGGAGGGAGGCGAAGAGAGAGTGAAGGGAATGTGAGGGGGAAGGAGGGAGGGCTGCAGGGGAGACTGGAGGAAGAGAGAGAGAGAGAGGGAGAGGACTGTTCCTGCGTGGGGTGGGTGGAGAAGAGTGAGAGGGGGCTATACCTGTTTGGAAGGGAGATAAGGCATCGCCAGGAAAGAAATGCATTTCTGTACTTCTGCTGCTGGCGCCAGACCTCCATCTCAAACAAGTAATTTAAGAATTTATATTCCGCTTTCCAGAAAATTTCAATCAAGGCAGATTACAGCAAAATATGTAAATAGAATAGTTTAAAAAAGTAATGCAAAATATAGGATCAATGACCAAACTTAAAGTAACTACAACATTATAAAGTCAACAATTATATGAGACAAAAATCAGAAACAAAGTACAACTGTCAGTCCCTCACCAAAATCTGCAAAAACCGGAAGGACATAAAAACAAATAACATAATTAAAATAAAATCTAAATGCTTAGTATAGTAGCTTAGAGGCTGACATTCAGAGGAGGCTCAGCACCATAATTCAGACTCCCAGTTTAGGCCCCTAAATTAGGCCCACAGTGGGGAGCATCTAAACTCACTTGCTGACCTGGTCCCCTACCCTGGCCCTATTCACTTTTATGGTGCCTAGATTTAGGCACTGAGCCCAGGGAAAAGTTTTATTTGCCAGATTTAGAAACATAGAAATGCAGCACACAAAAGCAGACAAAAACCATATGGCCCTATCCACATCTCCTGCTCAGCTTTCTAGTCCCTTCCTCAGAGGTTTGGAAGCATGCACACCTTTATGTATTTTATAAATGGAGTTTGCAAATACATCATCAAACATTTGTGAATGCTAATTATATTAATTTGACTTTTGTCAACAGTTTTTGGGATGGGGGTCTGGAGCAAGTGGGTAAACTGTTAGAGGTCTATTGAGGTGTGCATGCAGCAGCCAACTTTTTATTTACATTCTGCTATTTTCAGCACTTCAAAGCAGATTACTTTCAGGTACCATAGGGGCAAATGAGGGTAAAAGACACTTATGCAAGTCACCAGCAGGATTTGAACCTTAGTTTCTCTGATTTGTAGTCCACTGCACTACCCACTAGGCTACTCCTCCACATACCTTTATAAAGTACCTGCCACTGCACATAAACTGAGGGTTATTAACATGCACATTACAATTATTTAATACATAAAATATATGGGTGTACTTTTATGAAATGGGTGTATCAACTATGATGATTTGTGCATTAAAAAGTGTGTGTATATTGAAACATACGTATGTACTATTGGGGTTGTGATATGCAATATTTTATACACTGTGTGGCTCCTTCTGCACAGTTTATAAAATAGAGTAGTCATTTTAGGAGGACCTACTTATGCATATATTAGTTATTAACTGGTTAACCATATTATATACCTTTTCTCAAATTAACTATTTTATGTTTATTTATGTTTTCTCAAATTAACTATGTTCAATGTAAACCGCTAAATGAAGCGATAGTTACGGTTCCTTAGCGATAGTTTTGGTTCCTTGTAAACCGGGGTGATATGTATACTATACAGGAACCCCGGTATATAAATTCTTTAAATAAATAAATATGTGCTAAGTTACGCACGCCACTGAAAATGACTTTCTGAACATTGGTTCCCTAGATCTTTTGAATATCAGGCTCTCACTTCATAAAAGCTGCACATCCAGGATTATACCAACCAAAGAGTGATTTTCCCCAAGATCTTGACTACAGAAACTAAAGTTTTTCGGCAATAAAAAGGGAAGGTGGAGAGATGATACCAAATGATGAGTGCATTTTGCCCCAGATGAGTTAAGTTCTGGGGGAATTTTAGAATCCCTGACTATAAACATAGTCACATGAAGGCCATGAACCTGAGGCCTGAGACAAGACAACACCAACAGATTAACATTAATCTTTAGTAAAGCTTATTGCTCTATAAATTCTCTTCATCTACTGCCATTTCGTGCTGGTCACACCATTTCATGGGCCTCTGACAGCAGCCTGACTTTCTGCTACCTTTTACGTAGGATATGATAAGGAATCCACAGAAAACTGTGTATCAGCTGCACCTAGCTCCTTTTCACCATCTACCAGTTAGATTTTACAACCAAATATTACAATTCAGTTACTTGTGTGTGGAGCATCCAGTCAGTATTTACAACCCACGAATATAATAGAGCCACCTGTGGTGAAGAGCCTGACAGCATTTACAATCAAGAAATATAAAATCACCACCTCTGGGATAAGGCATGTACAGCCAACCAATGAAAAACGCATGCCCACATACTGGACACATGGTAGCAGACACTAAAAAAGGGATTCATTCAGCATGAAGTTTGAAACTTGTCAGCAGTAGCGCCAGCTGAAGTTCTGACGATTGGCGCTACTGCTGACAAGTTTCAAACCCGTGCTAAAATCAGCCACCTTTTGTGTTCGCACTTCAGGGGAGGAGATGGAAAACAATTGTAGGCGGTGCAGTGGTTCACAGGTGGGGTCCTGAAGCACTAGACAAAACCGAAGGATATTGAAGTGATTTTTACCACAGTGGGCATTGGAAGCTGCTGCTTTGTGTCAGGAGGCAGCCGAAGAGCGCCAGAGCCGCTGTGCAACCTGCCCAGCCTGAAGTGACACTGAGTAGCGGGCTGCTTTAGCACAGGAAGTGCCCCAGCTGCATCGCTTTCAGCTACTGGGGGGGGGGGGGGGGGGGATCAGGACCGAGGTCAGCTGCTGGACAGTAGCAGAAACGCCTGTGGAGTGAACCACACCTCCTCCCAGCTTTGCTCCCTTTTCTATGTATCCTCCTCTCCAAATACCTCGACCCTTCCATGATTCTCCCTTGGTGTATTTGTCTTCCATCTTTTTATTTATGGTCTGCACTCTCAGATCTTGCCTGCTAACTCCTCTGACATGACCGGAACTGGCTCCCTCTCTCTCTGTCTCTGGGAGAGAGCTACCCACAGAGATCAGAAGGTGAACTCCAGATAAAGCCAAAACTAAAGCAGCAGGCGAGGCCACACTGCTCCTAGTAGCAACTCATAACTTTCTGGGTCGTATTGCTCCCTTGTGGGGAGCATAACTTTCAAAAGCCACTTACCCAAGTAAAAGAGCTGTCTGAAAATTCCCTATCGAAGCCAGCTAACAGTACCCAAGGGGTATTTATACATAGGTACAGTATTATGATAGAAAACAAAGCCGTGACTATTCCTTTCCGAATTATTCCTAACATTCTATTTGCCTTTCTGACCACCGCCGCACACCGAGTCAAAGATTTCAAGTTATTGTCCACAAGGATTCCGAGGTCCTGTTCCTGGAGAACAACTCCTAATACGGAACCCAGCCTTGTGTAAGGCAAGACTTCCCTTTGCTAAAGCCGTGTTGACTCTTCCCCAGTTAAGCCGTGTCTGTCCCATATGGTCGGTCAGTAATTTAGATTTTAAGAATGGCTTCTACCATTTTTGCCCAGCACCGACGTCGGAATCATAAGAACCCAAGAGGTGCCTCGCTGAGTCAGACCAAAGGTCCATCGAGCCCAGCATCCTGTCTCTGACAGTGGCCAGTCCTAAAGAGTACATTCAATTCCTTGTGGCTTATGCCCAGGGATAAGTGGGGTGTTTTCACCCACGAGTCTGCCTGGCTAATAATTGGAAACAAGAGTTTTCCTCCAGGAACCTGTCCAATTCCTTTTTTATACCCAGCTATGCTAAGTCATGTTAACCACGCCCCCAGGCAACAATTCCACGGCTTGATTGTGCACTGAGTGAAAAAAAATAATTTTTTCCCCAATTTGTTTTAAATCTGCTCTCTTAATTTTATAGAGTGTCCCCTAGTCCTAGTATTATTAGCTGTTCCCTATTTATCCATTCCACCCCACTCATGATTTTATAAAGCTGAAGGGCCCTAACCTGCTCAGCTTCTCTTCACCTGTGGACCTAGTAGGCAACTTTCAAAGAAAACTGTGCAGATAGTTTTTTCTTTAGAAAATTTGCTTAAGGGGATACCTGGGGACAAAAGTAGCTGCCAGGCTTTGTAACTCCTTTTTCTGCAGGCAGAAGAAAGGCGTGAGGGGGTGGGGGGGGGGGGGGGTACAGGTGCGGATTTGAAAATGTCATTCTGCATACATACTTTTTACTCCGTCCTTCCCAACCTAAACATGCCCTCAGGAACTCCCCTATTTAATGAGCATTGTGAACCCCCCACACAAACAGATTTTTTAGGAAGGCAATTTTCCGACAGCTCAATTTATCCTGCTAAATAGCTCTGTAAATCATCCCCATACTTAGGATTACTTTTCCTTAAGCAGTTGTCCACATTAAATTTCATCTGCCACTTAGATGCCCAGTGCCCCAGTCTTGCAAGGTCCTCTTGCAGCTCCTCACAGTCTGCTCGTGTTTTAACTTCTTCGAATAATTTTGTGTCATCTGCAAATTCAATCGCCTTGGTCCCAGTACAGTCCCTGAGGCTCTCCACTATTGACCTTTTCTCCACTGGGAGGACTGACCATTTAGTCCTGCTCTTTACATCCAATCCTTTAACCAATTTCTAACCCACAATAAGACCTTGCTTCCTATCCCAGGGCTTTATAATTTCCTGAGGAGTCTCTCATGAAGGACTTTATCAAACACCTTTTCCTCAGGAATAAAAATAAAATATCAGAGCAAAGAAAGAGATGGATATGTCTTTACTGCCAAATAAATTAATTTAAAAAATAATTAATTTTGCTTTTACTGATGGTCTATACAGAACAGGAGGGGCCTGAGTCCCCCTGCTGCAGATGTGCTGGAAGGAGCCCAGCAGATGACCAGTGGTGACCGACCTATGGATATTCCTCTCTCACACCCTCTCCCCGTCCTCCTCTTCTTTCAACCATTAAAAACAAATGTTCCCCTTATTTCTTTGCTTTCTAAAAGTGGCCAATACTTGTATTGCCTCTTCAGGAAATATTTATCTCCTCCCCCTCCCATGCAAATAATTATAACAACAATAAAAGAACAAGAAATAAAAACAAAATTGGAAGGGAAAAGGGAAGCAGCAAAGGCTACCCTGGGGTCTGCCACTGATCTTTTCAGATACTGCAGCAGCAGTGGAGGATACGGTTGCCATGGTGATGAATAGATGCAGGGTTGCCATGGCTCCCCAGAGGAGGAGGGTGGGGGAGGCAGAGAGATGCAGGCAGAAGGGGGTAGTGATCACCATGGAGATGAGGAGAGAAACCAGGAGATGGAAGGGGGGAATCTAGCGATGTACCTATGATGCTGGGGGATTGCTGGCAGGGGGGTGCCACTGTGTGTTTAGAGTTATATAATTCCTCTCAGCCCGAATCCTAGCATCCCTTTCCTCTTACCCTGACCAAAGCAGAGATCCCTTCCAGGAGATTTATTTGTGGAGCATTCGTTACACATGGGGACCAGAATAGAATAAGGCCTATAAAGCTGCCATGGACTTATGGAATTAGGGTGCTAATTAGTTCCTGATTCACCCAACAGGGTTGATCCAGTTCGTGGTTTACCCCACTGCATGCATGGACTTGCAGTCTTCCTTTTCTTAGGGATTTCAAATGAGTATGCAGAGATCACAAGGTCCAGCACTAACCAAAATACAATCACAGCCAGTTACTCTGGAGCGGGTTCTTTTTCTTAGAGAATACAATGAGAGAAATCGGAATTACAGGTCCCTTCATGTAATGGGGTAAATCCAGCACTGGACCTGGAGCCAGTTGGTAACCCTACCTCAGCAGCAACTACCATTTGATTTACGCAGCCCTGTGAAACCCTGCTATCCTGGAATCCATCAGACATGTGCACCACAAGTGCTCCATGCATCCCTTTGATCCTTTTACACAGCTGTTAAGCCCTACTCTTGAGTCTGGAGTCAGCATGTGGTGAGGCAGCAGACCATCTGTGGCCCAATCAGATGTGATCCATGCTGCAGCTGATTCCACAGGACTGATATCAGCAAGGCGCTCTGGAGGAAAAGCACACCATGTCAACAAGAACCACTACAATGCTTCCATCCAGCAGATAAAAGCCCGACTCCTCCTACCACCCACCCCTGAAACAGACCGAACCAGATACGCTCGCTCCAGCCCCTGGTCCCTATCCTGGCAGGGGGGAGGGAGTAGAAGCGGACTGGGACGAGCGCTCCGCTCCCATCAGGTTACGCAGGTCTAGGTGTCTGCGCCCTACCTGTGCGTCTCCATAAGCTGCCCCCACCTCAAGTCCCTAGCCATGAAGGATGCAGCCCGGCTTCCAGTGACAAGGATGGATGAGCATGGTACAGTTCACCGGTCACCATGGTAACCTTACAAAAATAGCCACAAACCGGCAAACTTTCTTCTGATGATCAGAGCTGTTTCCATAAAGCAGCTGAGGCGGGAGAACCCACCCCCTCCTCAATTCTCCCCCACCCACCGCCACTTCTGCCGTGCAACCTCTTGCCACTAGAGCAGGGGCTAAGGCAGGCTCAGGGAGGGGCAGAATCAGAGTAGCAAAGTTTGGGGGGGGGGGTGAGGGGTGCAGAATCTGAGCAGTTAGCAACATTATCCTTTCTACCTCCCCCACAGCACCCAGGAACCAGAAAAATGTGGAGCTGCCTATCCTCCCCAGCAGCAGCTGTCTCCCAGATGGTGCACAACTTAAAAACATCTATTCTGTGGCAAAGCAAGCAGGCAAAGTGTGTGTGTGTGTCTGTGTGTAAGTCTATGTGTGTGTTGGGGGGTGGGGATTCATCTACAGAGAGTGGGGAAGATAGGAAAAAGAAATAGAAACAAGGGTAGGGTGTGGGGGAGATAAAAAAAAAATGACAAGGAATGAATGAAGTAGAAAGGTGGAAGATGGTTGCGTGAAAAGAGGGAGACTGCCAAGGAGACCCTTGGCACAAGACTAACAGCTGCCAGGCGTAAAAGAAGCTGCAGTGGGAAACTTTGGGAGGCGTGGGCAGCAAAGAGGCGCAGCGGGAGATTAGGATCTCCACGTCTACAAAATAAGAAATACTCTGCTGAAATGGCAGCAGGTCTGTGTGTTTGGTTTCTCAAGTTAGGCTGGCAGTGCAACAGTCAGTCCTGTGCGGCACTGCAAAGTAATATGTAGATCTGTGCAGCATGGTATAGTTGTATGAAGTGCTATATAGTACTCTGTAGTATTGTAGAGTACTAATTAGTGATGTAGAGTGCAATACAATAATGCGCAATACTGTACAGTGATGTATAGGTGTATAGTGCTGTGTACTACAGTTTAGTACCCTATAATGCTGTGTAATACCAGACAGTGCTACATAATGCTGTATACAACTATATATACAACATAAGATACGGTACTAGAAAGTGCTGTGTAGTACAGAGTACTGAATAGTATTATAGGGTGCTGTGGAGTGCTGTATGGTACCATACAGATGTAGACCACTGTTTTTCAAGTTAGTTCTGGAGAACCCCCTAGCCAGTCTGGTTTTCAGGATATCCCCAATGAGGCAGTGCATGCAAATCTATCTCATGCATATTTATTGTGAATATCCTGAAAACCAACTGGCTAGTGAGTACTCCAGCACTGGCTTGAGAAAAACTAATGTGAGATACTATTGTAGTTCTGTTTAGTGCCGTGTAGTACTGTGGCAGTGTTGTATAATAGTATATTAGCTGAAATGGTCCATTTACAATGAAGAGTTGAAATGGTCACCGCACTTCTGCTCCTCTCCCTCCTACCTGCCATTTGCTGGAGCATGTGGATCATGTGCACTCATGGTCATAAAATCTGCCTTGTGACCCCCCCCCCACATGTGCCACCACCTGCTTCATCATTCTGGTTCACAACCGGGAGACATGGCATGCATGCTTCAGTCGGCAGGACCTGGGTTGCCTCCCACTCCACCCTCTCTTCAGCTTCCCTGGCCGGTGCTGCTAACTCATGGAACACCGGATGGCACATAGCACACACATGCGCAGGTCGGCTGGTTGAAAAAGAAAAACATTGGCTGTATAAACACACTAGCTTTTATATGAAGGAGGATGGTTCATCCACTGGAAACTGTGTAAACACTATATTATCACTCTACTAGAAAAACACTGGGATCATGACCCTGACAGAATTACCAGAGAATGAAGAAGTTGTGATCACCTGGGTCAGTCCCATTCCAATCAACAGAGAACTCAATGCAAGATAACCAGATATAGTGGTAAACACAAGAACAGCATTGCTATTATTATGTACAACATATGGAGAGAGAGAAGATCCTTCCATATCAAGAAAAAATTTGGAGACCAAAAAATATGGTAGAAAAATACAAAAATAGTCTCAATTATATTGGGTGCCGTTGGCCTAATTGAAAGAACCTCCAGGTGCACCTTGACATGTTGCCTGTACATAAAACATCCTATGTACTCCATAAAGAAGCTCTTTCGCACAAAGCAAGAACAGAGGTGAGCACTAGCTGTAAATTTGAGAGATTGAGATTGTATCCAACATACCCTGGCTTATAGTGAGGTTCATTCCTGACATGGTGTGCATAAAACAAATCCATTTGCAGACACTACCCCAAGGATTGTGGTAACGTGTAACTTGTAGCTATGTAGATTGCTATGTAGAGCTGAATTGAGTAGTATCACTGTGCATAGCTGTGTAGTGTTACTTAGTGCTGTGGAGTACTGTAAAATGAATTTAGTGCTATGTGATATTGTGTTGTATTGTGTATTAGACAGTATTGTACAATGATGTGTAGAACTGTATTGTGATTTATAATGCTTTGTAATACTATATAGTGCTATGTAGTACTATATAGTGCTATAAAATATTTATAGTAATGTAGTGTGTTGTGTAGCATGGGAGAGTACCATATATTGCTGTATAGTGCTATAGCATAATAGTGCTGTAGAATAATGGATAGTATTTTAAAGTGGCATATAGTTTTATGTAGTGCTGTAGTATGCTGTGTAGTGCTGTAGAGGATGATATAATATTGCAGAGTGTGTAGAGCATTTTATAGTAGTGTGTAGTATTGTACAGTACTACAGAGATCTGTATAATACTGTATAGTAGAGTTCTACAGTACTGTAGTGTTGTGTACTACTATATAGTGCTGTATACTATTGTATAGTACTGTAAAATGCTGTGTGATACCGGAAAGTATTCTACAGTCCTCTTTAGTACTGTAGAGCACTAGAGGGTATTACAGAGTACTGATAAATGCATACCAGGCAACTCTGCACCCACTGTTTCCTTCTTCTCAGTCTGGAGAAGTGGTCTGCAGGAATACACTATTAATGGGCTTTCTGAACAGTGATGGATGGACGTGGATGCTACCGTGGAGCTATTCTTGGACTTGGGTGATGTGGGTTAGACAGGAGTATTCCAGACACTATGCTCAGAGTTTGCACACAAATGGACACAACACCTGCCTCTTCCTTTCCCAAGCTGTGGCCTTATCCTACTGATGCAACAGGAAAGGCACTGGACCAAGGCAGAGGGTGCCCACAGCATGCCAAGAGCGCCACTAGAGGGGAGAGCCACAGCAGTCGCTCATTAGCTCCTTTGTCTTCAGTCCTTCTGCCCAACTGACTGAACACAAGCCAAAGCAATGCAAACTCTTAAACAATCACAGGCCTCTGAAAAGCAGAGACTGCCCCCAAATCTCAGCCCCTCTGTTACAGTGCTACCGACAATGAATATGCATGAGAATTATTTACATATACTAAGTGTCTGATATATGCATATGTATCCATGCATATTCATTGTGGATATCCTGAAAACCTAACTGGTTGTGGGTCACCAGGGTAGGTTTAAAAAATACTGAAAGGCAGTGGCGTAGCCAGAATTGATTTTTTGGGTGGGCACAAGGTTAACATAGGTGGGCACAAGGCATGCAGGTCTACTAGTTGTTTTCTTACTGATAAATAATGCCATATACTGCACCCTAGAATGGCTTTCTAAGTAGTTTGCAACAGCCATTATGTGTCATGTATGAAACTTTAAAATAATTTACTTCAATTATTTCAAGTATAGAAAACAATCAAATCCATCATATAATAAAACAAAAATTAATGTATTCTTTCATGAACCATCTTTGCAGAAACCCAGAAATCTTCATAAATACAATAAAATATAATTAATCATCAGAACAGGTGCAGCGCAAAGCTAGGGCAATTCACATTACAAGTAACATGAAAAAAAAAATTCAAATTCTGGTGTAATCTCAGCAAAAAATAACCCTCCACTGCTATTTTGTGAAGTAACAAACTCTTGCAAAAAAAGAGGCATCTGGAACCTTGCCAAACAATCACAGCACTGACTCTCAGGATTCAAACAGCAACCTTATGAAAAAGCAGCAATGCAAATACTACACCAGGCCCTAGAACATTAATACATCACCTACGGGAATAACAGAACAGGCTGGACTACTACTACAGAGAAACTATATGCTAGAAATACTCATTTCTGTCACAAACAGGCAAAACTGAGACCGACCCTTACCTAATATAGAAATAAGAGACTATACATTAGAAACAGAAACATGTAGATAAAGCCAAAATAGAAAGCCTGAGAAACTAAAATGTCTGAACAGTGGAATACTTAAGAAAGAGCAAAATACAAAAATATAAGAATGCACATTCCCAAAGATGACATATTTAAATTGCTAACATCTCTCTCTCTATATATATATATATTTATTTTTTTTTACCTTTGTTGTCTGATCTTTGTATTTTTCTAATCAGTTGGTCCTGGTCTCTCTTTCCCATTTTTTCCCTTGTCGCTCATTTCCTAATTCCTCTTCAGTGTCTTTTCTACTACTGTCTTCTTCCCTTCCACACACACACACATATATACATAAATGCTTTCTCTCACAGACTCCCTCACACACTCAGGCTCTCCCCCACCCCCCCCCGAGCTCACATTCTCTGCAGACACACATACAAGCTCTCACTTCTCACCCCTCCCCAGGCTTATATTCTTATGCACACACAGACGCACATCCAGGCACCCATTCTCATCCACACACACAAACCCATTCTCCCATTCTCACCCACACATACACACATACCCATTCTCCCATTCTCACCCACACATACACACTTTCAAGCACCCATTCTTACCCACATATTCAAGCTTCCATTCTCACCCACACACACAAACCCAGGCTCCCATTCTCACCCATATATATACACATTCAAGCTTCCATCCTCACCCACATATTCAAGCTTCCATTCTCACCCACATATTCAAGCTTCCATTCTCACCCACATATTCAAGCTTCCATTCTCACCCACACACACAAACCCAGGCTCCCATTCTCACCCATATATACCCACATTCAAGCTTCCATCCTCACCCATATATACACACATTCAAGCTTCCAACCTCACCCACATATTCAAGCTTCCAACCTCACCCACATATTCAAGCTTCCATTATCACCCACACACATTCAAGCTTCCATTCTCACTCCCATATACACCCAGGGTCTGATTTTCACCCACACACACACAAGGCTCCCATTCTCATCCTCACATACACATTCAAGCCTGTGCATAGTTTCCGCTTCCTCCCCCCAGAGCAGGAAGATCAGCTGGCCTCTCCTGCTGCCACTGGCCTCCTGCTATCTTCGGGCCGTATGGCCGACCGATCTTCCTGTTTCGGGGGGGGGAGGAGAGCGGAAGCGCCGCGCACAGTTTCCGCTTCCTCCCCCCAGAGCAGGAAGATCAGCTGGCCTCTCCTGCTGCCACTGGCCTCCTGCTATCTTCGAGCCATACGGCCGACCGATCTTCCTGCTGGAGGGGGGGGAGCGGAAGCTGTGCGCGGCGCTTCCGCTCTTCTTCCCCCCCCCCCCCCAACAGGAAGATCGGTCGGCCATACGGCCCGAAGATAGCAGGAGAGGCAGCTGATCTTCCTGCTTTGGGGGGAGGAAGTGGAAGCTGTGCGCGGCGCTTCCGCTCCCCCCTCCCCCCGCAAACAGGAAGATCAGTCGGCCATATGGTTGTAGGACCGCTTCCCCACGTGTGCCGTGATGGCGTGCCAAGCATGGGTTCTCCTCTTCACTGTCGCGGGGATGGGATCCCGCGACAGCCTTGCAGTTCTGGTGTCAGTTGGGTGGGCCTGGGTCTAAATTGGGTGGGCAGTTGCCCACCCAGGCCCACCCGTGGCTACGCCACTGCTGAAAGGATTATCATACAGCTCCAAGTCCATGCAGGCAATGAGTGGAAAGCCAGAACTGGTTCAGCCTCTCCTAATATACATGGATTTGTACTTACCCCTCTAAATAGAGTAACCAGTTAGCACTGTATATTTTTTTTCAGGGTCAGCCTGATCCAGCTCCAATTCTCCTTTGCCTTCATACCCCTTTTTCTACTATTGATGATATAGGTCCTACCACCACTCCCAGCCACCGCTACTCTGCGCCTTGTGAAACTTTGACCTGGAACCCACCACTTCCAGCCTTTGCCACTGCTCTGTGACATCCGCTGCCCTGGACCACACTCCCTGAGCCCCACCATAGTTCTGCACCCTATGATGCCATGATCCTGGACCACTATCCCTGGTCCCTGACACCACTCCATGGCCCATTGAGGCTCAAAGCCCCAGTCTATCACCCCTGGGCCTGCCCATCCAAGACTCTTCCAGGCTCAGCCCTCAGAGCTGCTGCTAGCTGGAGCCGATGGGGAGTACCATAGAACATGTATAGAGGTCAGCCATAGCCAGGGGGGGGCACCTTCCCTACTGGCAGAACCTATGCTTGGCTTCATCCACAGCAACCAGTAGGGTTTCATCCAACTGCAGCAGGACTCCTGCCCGCAGGTTTTGAGACACGTTCTAAATTTTTATCAGTGAAGGAACCAATGCCCTGTGGGTAGGATTCATCTAGAAAAAGACTACTTACAATTCCATAAAAGGTCAAAGTGTATCTTTTTTCAGCAAACATTTGGTGCCCTCACAGTGATGGCCTGCTGAGCAGTTCTGGGGGTCAGTTGTGGTGACTGGCAATCATAGGGTTCTCAGTTTGACTGAAACATGGTTTTATTGTCTGGTATTTTTGTCTACTGGCTGTTATAATGTTGCCCTTGTCCATGTGTCACACATTGCCGTAATTAAACGTTCTATGAGCTGGAATCCGTCTAAGTCTTTTGCAATGGTGGGATATAAATATCCAAGAAATAAATGGACTTGTAGTCCTGTTGTTTTTCTTAGGGTAATTGGAACTACATCCCCCTGTCATGTCATGGGAGTAAAACCACAATTGGATCAGCCTGTCCCTAAAAAACATGAAGCCAGCTGGTCACCATGGGCTCAGCATCACTCATGTTCTGCCCCACATAACTGAGGCTTCCTAAAAATAAACATTGCATTCCCAGTCAAGCATGTCCATAAAAAATAAAATGCAAAGCCCCAGTACTAGTTATCAGTACTAGTCATTAGTAGTTAAAAGTCTAGGGATGATCAGAGTATTTGCACGGATGGGTAGGAGGGCTGCACTATAACTTGTGAAAGGTCTGAGCTGACGGTGCATGGAGCCCTCTGATGGTTGAAGGAAAGAACTGCAGGTCCAGGAGAGACCTTGCCAAATGGTAATACTGTTCTACTATTTGAAGCCATTTCTCATTCTACTGTCTTTTCAGAGGTGACCTGAATCAGCCTCTTTGATTTGCATTTCCCATCTCACGCTGACACACGGTCCTCATTTACCCAGCACAGTTCTCAAGTGCTCTGAGATCTAACAGGTTAATGCTGCAAAGCAC
Organism: Rhinatrema bivittatum; assembly: GCF_901001135.1. Classification (NCBI taxonomy): domain Eukaryota; kingdom Metazoa; phylum Chordata; class Amphibia; order Gymnophiona; family Rhinatrematidae; genus Rhinatrema; species Rhinatrema bivittatum. The sequence continues at coordinate 483,610,522 of NC_042615.1, forward strand.
AAGGAAGTACAGCTGTAGGTTTCAGTTGGCTCATATACAAATAAGATATACACACCAAAGTTTAAAGGGAACCCCCCCCCCCCGTAGACACTTTATACGTAATCTTCCTTCTTGTGACGAATGCAACATGTAATCAGAACTACAGCAAACAAAAGGCACTTATCAGAGCTACAAAAGGAATAAAGGATAGAAAAGCCGATGATCCCCGGAAACTCGGCTCCTGTCTCATAGTGCAACAAGAAAAACGCGATGATCCTGGGACACGCCGAGCCTGCCAGCGCCCTCACTGGAAACACGAATATTTTCCGGAGGGTGGGGGGGCACCGGCACCTTTCACCATCAAAACAGGCGCACGACTTATGATGACCTTGTGGGCCCTGCACACTCAGAAACACGCCACCTTTCCGACACTGTGGTAGTAGGAATAAGCAAAGGGAACGCGGGCAGCTCCCGTCAGCAATCGGCGCTAGGGAGAGGAGGGGTATTACCGGCTGGCCAGGCGGCGCAGCAGCAACCAGAGGAAGTAGCAGCTGCACTGGAAGTTGGAGAAGAAGGAGCCGCTCCGCCACCATGCCGCCTTGTCCATGCGGATGCGTCTCCCGCGCTGCCCAGCGCCTCGCTCGCCCTCTCTCACCCTGCTGCTCCAGTTCTACCGCTCAGCCCTGCTCGGCAGCTCCCGGGGTTACTCCTGTCAGGTTATCTACAGGCTCGCTCTCTCTCTCTCTCTCTTTCTGGCAGAAGTATGTAAATAAGGGCCAGGCCTCTCAGCTGATTATCTGAATGGCCAACTCAGTAACAGCCTCAACCATCCTCTGGGATTCCCAGAGTGTGCCTTGGGGGAAAAAAAACAAAAAAAACCCCACAAAACCCCACGCGCCTATGCCAGCCTCCCCTGCCCCATAGGACGCAGTTACAGAAAGGCCAATGCAAACATATACTCTTCCCACTCACAGTGGGGGGAGGGAAGCACAATTTAGTGACCCTACAACCAAGGTGACACACACCCACCCCATCGGTCTCTGTTCCTCTTTCCGTTTCCACCTTCTTACCGCGCATACACAAAAGTTTCACCGCAGTCTCATCTGAAAGCGCTTAGTTCTGCAAACTCAACCGGGCGCAATTCGCCCCTGGGGCCAGCAGAGCTGTGGCAGCCACCTCCGCCCCTCCCCGTCAGCAGCAACAAGAGGGTGCTGGAGGCCGAGTACCATTTGCAAACAGCAGAAAGCATGCTCCAGAGAGAATACCAAAGAATGCAGTCTGCTTTGAAGTGCCTGAAAAGGCGGATTATAAAAAGTAAGCAAAGTTACTGCACACGATCCCTAGGAGGCAGGGCTTTTGTCTGGAGATTCCGCAGCCACAGGGGCAGCTCAAGGCAATCTGCTGCCTGAAGCGCGGGATTGAGATGGCGCCCCCCGACCCTGTCCCTCCTCTCTTCAGCCGCACACAGTGTCACTTCTCTCTTCAGCTGCTGCCGGCCTGGGTCAGCCGTTGTGGTTGGGGCAGGTAGTATGAGGCAGTTGCCACAGCAAGGTTCTCCGAGGGCATTTTTTTTCCGCCTCAAAATTCTGCCGCCTGCTTCACCCTGCCTCATTATTGAACCTCCCCTACACAGCCAGTCACCTTTTCAGGATACCCACAATGAATATGCAGGAGATACATTTGCAAACATGGGAGACCCTGTTTACAGCAAATTTATCTCAGGCATACAGCAATTATTGTGGATATCCTGAAATCCCAGCTGGCTGTGGAGTCCCCAGGACAGGTTTCCTAGGCGCACTGACAGTGTCTTCTACTAGCCACCAAAATAAACCTTTTCTCACTCTTCCAGCAGAGATGAATTCACACACACTGGTGAACCAAATAATAGAAGTACCTCAGGCTGGTGAGCCAGGTCAATCCTGACAGTCAATGCATACAACTGGGCAAAACCAAACCTCAATCAGGCCTGTCATGTCAGGGTTGATCTGAGCCAGGTGGCAACCCCTCCGTGTTTTGGTGTGTCTAGTTTTTCAGAATTTAAAACAAATAGTGTGATGCCATCAAGTGTGAAAGTGCATGCTCTATTTGCATAGCCCAGCTAGGAGCTCACCTTCAGATGTTCATACTGAGTCACCCCTTTTGCCAATATAACATAACTGCCATTTTCTTCCCTCTGGATATCATTAATGGTACTACATTCCCTCAGCATTACAAGCTTCCTCAGTCTCCCTCAGTCCCCTATTCATAAAAAGACAGAAAGGCTGGAAGGGAACTTGTGATTAAGTTTTGTTTTTTTATTAATGCAATTAGTCTAATGTTAATTGTGAATGTTTTTATGTACCCTGCTATGAACACTGGAACAAGCAGATAAGAAATTCTTTTAAATAAAATAAATAATTACTTAATGCCCTTTCTTCCAATAGGGTATACTGTACCTAAATCATCCCAGACAGATGTGTGCCCAACCTGCTCATAAAAACTTCCAGACAGAGCCTAGTTTTGTTAAATTAACTGTTTAATACATGATTTGCAACACGTTCCCTCTTCCGATATGTTACACATCTCATTTCTCATGGTATCTCCCCCACATCGCAGAAGCATTCCACATGCCTGAAATACAGGTACTCTATAATGACACCCTTATAACCCTTGATGCCACCAGTATCCTCCTGCCATGCTCTTCCCTGCCTGGTGCATGTCCATGGATGGAGGCCTTCCTCCAACATCAAGCATTCCTGAACCACATCGCCACCATGCTGGTGCCTGTGTCCCCTGCCTGACCAGGCCCGGATTTAGGAATATGCAACTGTCCCCAGTGAAGTATTTTGATAGGCACGGGAGTGTTGCCACTGTCTTGCTGCTTGTCCTCTTCTGCTGGGCCCGCAGTAATAGATTTAATGCATGATCAGAGGGCCCTATGGTGGCCCCGCCCCCTTCTCTGAAGTTTTCCTGTTAGCATAAGGCAGGGCCGCCACAGGACTTCTGATGCATGCGCTGGTGCAAGGGTCCCACGCAATGTTTCCCGGGAGCTGTTAAAACTGCTGCTTTGGGCAGACCCCCAGCTGATCTACAGAAGTGAGAGGGTAAGGGGAAGATCTGGGAGGGACATCCTGAGGAGGTCACTGGTCTCCTCCCCCGTCAATGGTTTCTAGGGGTGGGGAGGGCCTCTCTCTATGCCCTCAAACCCTCCAATCATTTCTGGGGACCCCTCTCCCCAGGTGAGCCTTCTCCTCCAAGTGCCTATGGGCTCCCTGCCCTGTGACCCTGTGCCTGACACTTGGCCTGACACTTGGCCACTGCTTCTGCCATCATCCACTTCTTGGGAATGCTGACTGGTGGCTGTGCCCCACTCTGAGGAGGCAGAATTCACTACAATGAGGAAGAGTGAGGGCTAAAGCTAAAGATCAGGCAAGGTCTGTAATAATTCAGTAGAAACAGAGCATGTGATACAGAACGGATGGGCCTAGAGGCTTTTTTAAATTTGCTATTACAGTTTGTGTTTCTATCACAGCCAGCCTGTTAATACAACAGTAGTTATCAATAACAGTAGAGTACTGGAGTATACACGACCCTGCCAAAAAGAGCTTATTATCCTACAGGATCTCATTTGAAGTTGCAATGACCAGCCAATGCCCTGTACCTATGTCCCCCTCACACTTACCCCCTTCTCTCTGCCTGCTGAATTCAGGAGTCTGCAAGCGCCAGTGTCCTGCCTGACCTTGCCCTGGGAGAGTGACGCGTCCAGCGGTGACAGCGGTAGGCGTTTTAATAAGCTGGAATAATTTCTCCAGGTTTTCGCAGGCATTAGTTTCCTCCGATGCTGGCTGGAAACTCTGATGGCTGAGACCCAGTCACTTCAGAACACCTCTCTCTCTCTCACACACAACACACAGAGAGTCACTTCCTCTCCTGCTAACCACTTGCAAATTTAGAATCTGTCTCCTCCCATTGCATGTGCCTTAAACAGTCAGGCACGCACACTCCCCAAGCCAGAGGGATCCTCATATGGGAACTAGTGACACACCTGCCTGTCAGAATCTTCAGCTCTATAATTAGACAGCCTGATAAGGCACTCCGGACTTTAATATTTCCAGTTCCCAGACAAAACTCTTTGGTTTCTCTTCTTTTGACTGATGATCATGCACAGGCCAGGACACAGAAACACACACAGAGAAATATCTGTACAGCACTGTACAGAAAAAAAAAAGCACTGATTATTATGTATAAAGTGCCATCAGTGTTAACAGCACTGTACAGACACAGAGCAATAATTTAGAAATGTGCAGCATAATTTAGTTCTTTTTTTTTTGTGGGTGTAGTTTTGTTTTTGTTGCAGTGTTTTGTTTCTTTTGGTTTTAGTGTGTGCTGTTTTACAATCATAGACACTAAAACCAATCCAGGCTGCCATTTTAAAACAGACTCTCCAGACTTTCTCTTACTCCCCCCACCCGATGGGTCCCCTGGACTGCTTACCACCTCCTGCAGGCTCCTCTGGTCTCCCCCTTACCCTACTTTAAGCCAGGTCCCTTTTCTGGGAGCAGGAGTGCTTACAAGTTGGTCCTGCCCCGCCAGTGCCATTTTCTCATATGGCACCAAACGTTGCCATACAGCAGACTGGCACCATGCCGGGGCAGGAGTGACTGGGGTCTACTCTTAGCCCCAAAAAAGGGAACTGGTTATGGTAAGGAGGAGGGGGGGGGGGGAGCTGCAGGATGTGTGAGGCAGTCTAGGAAACCCCCAGGAGGGAAGAAAGAAGAAGCCCAAAGGGGCTATTTTAAAATGGCAGGCTGTTTTTGTTTTTTTTTTGTTCTTTTTAATGGCAGGAGCACAACAAGAAAGAAAAATGAACATATCATTGACATTTTGTTTCAAATGACGGTACATTCCTACCAATGATTATTTTTTCAAAAGCATCATCAGCTACACAAAAGCTGTATTGTCACAAAGCATTACTGAGTATCTCATTTTCGGAAACATATGGTTGTTTTGGGTTTCATTAAAATTTTTCATTGAGTTGTATTTCAGTATTGCTGATTTTGTGAGTTGTTCTCTGTTGTACACTGCTTTGAATAATCTTTTCATCCGCAGAGCGGTACCAAAATTATTTGAAAATAAGGAAATAAATATCATTTGCTCTATTTTGTGTATTCGTTTATCTATCATGCTCCAAAAAACAGATTTGTGTTGCTTTTTTGGGATGTTTACTGATTGATTACTTTTCTTTAGGGTCTCTACTCTTGGTATTTGGCCAACCATTGGTCCTTAACAACCTTGGTGGCACACAAAATACAATTAAAATGATTTTCATCCTAATTGTCACCTCCTGTACAGCCCAAACTGCACGGATTTTTAGCCGTACTGAGGAAAGACAATTTTCAGCAGGCCAGCGTACACATGTGCAGTGCGATTCATGCTTCGCTCTCAAAGTAGCAAGTGAGAAGCAACATGAAGCAGCGGAGGAAGGACAACTTAATGCAGAAGGGCATGGCTGCCGTGTCACAAGGCGGTGATTATTATTTATAAACCACCTGCAGCGGGCGTCGTACAGTCACATCCCTGCCTCTGGTTGTTCCTCCTGCATTCACTGCTGCTTCTACCATACCGTGTGCAATTCGTTTCTGGGCTGCTCTGCTCACTGTGAATGCGCACACACCCTTGAACAGAATGCTGCTCGGACAGCATTCCACCTGCACCCGTAATAATAATGTCATGAAGCGTGCTGTGAAACGTGCCTAGTCCCGACAGAGGTAATACATTCTTTTCCAAATGGGAGGGATCCCCAAAGCGACAGCTGCAAGGGCTTCCAGTTTAATGCCACCAGAAAAAACCTGGGTGCAAGAAAGGATCCCTGACAGCTCCAAAAGCTGCAGCCCTTTCGGCCCCAGTGTATCTCTGGGATATGTAGTTCCAATGTCTCCAAGACTGGCAGAAACTGCAACACCAAGCATCCAAAGGGGCTAAACCAAGCCTTTGGCAGACAGAGAGGAGAGGAAAGCTGCTCCACCTGAAAGGAAGCCCGCATTTGAATCAGTTCAAGAAAATGTTATTGGCACTATAATTTGAACATCTATAGCCCAAGTAATACATTACAGGCCAGAGAGGATGGTGGAGGCTGGGATGCCCTCCCAGAAGTGGTGAGGACAAGAACAGTAACTGAATTCAAAAGGGCATGGAATAAACACAGAGGATCTCAACTGAATAGAGGGAGGAAATGAAGAAAGCAGAGTTGCTTACCTGTAACAGGTGTTCTCACAGGACAGCAGGATGTTAGTCCTCACACATGGGTGACATCATCAGGATGGAGCCCAATCACGGAACACTTTTGTCAAAGTTTCTAGAACTTTGACTGACACTTACTGGGCATGCCCAGCATGGCACTAACCCTGGAACCAGCAGGGGTCCCCCTTCAGTCTTGTGTATAGTAAAAGTACGTGCGAAAAATAAAATAACAAATCGCAAGCAAACCCAACTCTGCGGGGTGGCGGGCGGGTTTTGTGAGGAGTAACATCCTGCTGTCCTGTGAGAACACCTGTTACAGGTAAGCAACTCTGCTTTCTCACAGGACAAGCAGGATGGTAGTCCTCACACATGGGTGAATAGCGAGCTGAGGATGCCCGAGCAATGCACCAAATGCACCGAAAGACGTGCAACAGGCACAACAACAGGGGTGGATTTGGGTAGGAGGGCATCCTGAAAACCCAAACCAGGTCACTGGTAGGATGTTGGGTAGTTAAGCTGAGAATAGGTTGCATAGAACAGACTGACCAAAAATGGAATCTTGTCTGCCAGCCTTATCCAAGCAATAATAGGCTGCGAAGGTATGGAGAGAGCTCCAGGTTGCAGCCTGACAAATATCAATAAGTGGCACCGAACGAAGGTGAGCCACTGAGGTTGTCACGGCCCTAACAGAGTGTGCTTTCACACGGTCTTGTAGCGGAATGCCTGCTTGCTGGTAGCAAAAGGAGATACAGTCGCCAACCAGGAGGAAAGGGTCTGTATTTCCACTGGATTTCCCAATTTGATGGTATCGAAAGAAACAAATAATTGAGTGGATTTCCTGTGGGCTGACGTGCACTCTAGATAAAAGGCTAGGGCACGTTTGCAGTCCAGGGAATGTACAGCCTTTTCTCCTGGGTTTGAATGGGGCCTTGGAAAGAAAGTAGGTAAGATGATGGATTGATTAAGATGAAAATCCGACACTACCTTCGGTAAAAACTTAGGGTGTGTACGCAGGACCACCCTGTCATGAAGAATTTTAGTGTAAGGTGGATAGGTGACTAGCGCCTGCAACTCACTAACCCTGCGAGCAGATGTTATAGCGAGAAGAAAAATCACTTTCCAGGTGAGATAGCGTAGATCACAGGAGTGGAGAGGCTCAAACGGAGGTTTCATGAGCCGTCCTAAGACCACATTAAGGTCCCAAGCGGGGGCCAGAGGGTGCAATGGAGGTTTCAGGTGGAGCAAACCTCTCATGAAGTGTGTGACTAAGGGTTGTATCGAAATAGAGACATCTCTCATGCCATTGTGGAAAGCGGCTACCGCACTGACATGCACTCTTATAGAGTTGCATGTGAGTTGCAGGCACTTACCCTGAAAGTGGCTATGTTCAAACAAATGGTAATGGAGCCTACGAGGGAGGGAGCTACACTCGATTTAGTGCTCACTAATGGAGATAATGTCTCTAACATCCGGGTGGGTACCCACCTCAGCACCAGTGATCATCAAATGGTATGGTTTCACATCTCTAATACGATACGGAGAAGTCACACAAAGACCAGGGTTTTGTGTTTCAAAAACACAGATTTTGTTGAAATGGGGAAGTACCTGGAGGAAGAACTAGAAGGATGGGAGAAAACGAGAGATGTGGAACAACAGTGGGCCAAACTAAAAGGAGCAATTACTGAAGCAACTAATATATATGACAGGAACCTTGCTTACCAACATTCAGAAAAAGGCTAAAGACATGGTTGTTTAGGCAAGCCTTTCCTGATCACATCTGACGATCACAACGGACTCATAACTTTTTCCAGACATACTACAACCACTTGTAAATTTCCCATCAACACTATGTAATTTTAACACTATGTAATTATTCTAATTTAATTTATTCTTTTCATTGTTAGTGCCTAAATTATTCCTGCTACTCTTCTTCTCCTCCAAGTTCTAATTTCCCTTGTTTTATTGTAACTTTCGTCTCTACCTATCAACACCAGTTTTTCGTTCAATGTTATCACTCCCCTGTTTCCTGTAAACCAGCATGATGTGATTTTATCATGAATGCCGGTATAAAAAAAAAAAAAAAGCTTTAAATATGTTAGAAAAGTAAAGGAAAGCAAGAAAAGAATGAAACCTATCTGGTTCACAAAGGAGGTGGCTGATAGAAACATAGAAATGACGGCAGAAGAAGACCAAACGGCCCATCCAGTCTGCCCAGCAAGCTTCACACATTTTTTCTCATACTTATCTGTTTCTCTTAGCTCTTTGGTTCTATTTCCCTTCCACCCCCACCATTAATGTAGAGAGCAGTGATGGAGCTGCATCCAAGTGAAATATCAAGCTTGATTAGTTAGGGGTAGTAGGGGAAGTAACCGCCGCAATAAGCAAGCTACACCCATGCTTATTTGTTTTACCCAGACTATGTTATTCAGCCCTTATTGGTTGTTTTTCTTCTCCCCTGCCGTTGAAGCAGGGAGCTATGCTGGATATGCGTGAACTATCAGTTTTTCTTCTCCCCTGCCGTTGAAGCAGAGAGCTATGCTGGATATGCGTGAAGTATCAGTTTTTCTTGTCCCCTGCCGTTGAAGCAGAGAGCTATGCTGGATATGCGTGAAGTATCAGTTTTTCTTCTCCCCTGCCGTTGAAGCAGAGAGCTATGCTGGATATGGGTTGAATGTGAAGTATCAGGCTTATTTGGTTTGGGGTAGTAACCGCCGTAACAAGCCAGCTACTCCCCGGTTTGTGAGTGCGAATCCTTTTTTCCACATTTCCTCTTGCTGTTGTAGCTTAGAGCGATGTTGGAGTCACAGTAACCATGTGTATGTTTATTGAATAAGGGTATTATCTCCAGGCAGTAGCCGTCATTCTGGCGAGCCACCCACTCTTTATTGACGGCCTCTTGATTTTATGGATCCACAGTGTTTATCCCACGCCCCTTTGAAGTCCTTCACAGTTCTGGTCTTCACCACTTCCTCCGGAAGGGCATTCCAGGCATCCACCACCCTCTCCGTGAAGAAATACTTCCTGACATTGGTTCTGAATCTTCCTCCCTGGAGCTTCAAATCGTGACCCCTGGTTCTGCTGATTTTTTCCTACGGAAAAGGTTTGTCGTTGTCTTTGGATCATTAAAACCTTTCAAGTATCTGAAAGTCTGTATCATATCACCTCTGCTCCTCCTTTCCTCCAGGGTGTACATATTTAGATTCTTCAATCTCTCCTCATAAGTCATTTGATGAAGACCTTCCACCTTTTTGGTCGCCCTTCTCTGGACCGCCTCCATCTTGTCTCTGTCTCTTCGGAGATACGGTCTCCAGAAACTGAACACAATACTCCAGGTGAGGTCTCACCAGGAACCTGTACAAGGGGATAATCACTTCCCTTTTCTTACTCGATATTCCTCTCTCTATGCAGCCCAGCATTCTTCTGGCTTTAGCTATCGCCTTGTCACATTGTTTTGCCGACTTCAGATCATTAGACACCATCACCCCAAGGTCTCTCTCCTGCTCCGTGCACATCAGCCTTCTCCCCCCATCGAATACAGTTCATTCGGATTTCCACTCCCCATATGCATGACTCTGCACTTCTTGGCATTGAATGTCAGCTGCCATATCTTCGACCACTCTTCCATCTTCCTTAAATCCCGTCTCATTCTCTCCACTCCTTCCGGCGTGTCCACTCTGTTGCAGATCTGTCCATAATTTCTGGACTCAGGGTCAGGGCAACAAGAACACTCAGACTCAGTACAATGGTACAAAGTAAAATTTATTTGGCTTTACCAAGTGTTCCTGAGAGATGCGATATGCTAAATGCCCTCTATCTTTTAAAATTACCAGCATCTCCATGAATATATGACATGCCCTGACTTTTATAATCAAAATACAGCACTACCGAAGTTTCCAGAATGCCCAAAGATACATTATGCTGTTGTCATGACAATCTATAATGCATAGGAAATGCTTGTGAGGACATCCCTCAACTAAGAATTCTTCTAACCCTGTTCATCCTCCCACCATAAAAGTTCCTTTATCAACATGGCTTTGATGGCCTTTGTTCTTCTGTTCTTCTCTTGATATTCTTTGTTGTGTAAACAAATAGCAAGTCTATGGCCTGAATAGGAAGCTCGGCATGAATTCCGTTTTCTGGAGCCAGGACTTAATTAAAACTGTAACTTTAAAAGAAGAATCTTTTCACCTGGCTCCTGTCCGTTGAGATATGCATTTGTAAGACAAAAGCTTACATCCTGGCTTCATACGAACCAAGTTTCCTTGTATTATGAAGTAAATGTTGCCATTGAATAGGCCTCTCTTGTTGGTGCCAGTAGGTCTATCTCAGGGACATTCTGCAAGTCATGCTCAGAAAGGCACTCAGAGTTCATTCAATTCTGACAGGCCACAGTACAGCAGAGGCGTCTGGGTATTTTTGGTTGTCTGATCAGGCATATTCTTCAGATCTTAGTGTCATCCGCAAAAAGACATACCTTACCTTCTATCCCTTCCGCAATGTCGCTCACAAAGATATTGAAAAGGACCGGTCCCAACACCGATCCCTGCGGTACACCGCTTAAAACCGCTCTCTCTTCAGAGAGAGTTCCATTTACCATCACACATTGTCTTCTGTCCGTCAACCAGTTTGCAATCCAGGCCACCACCTCGGCACTCACTCCTAAGCTTCTCATTTTATTCACCAGTCTCCTATGCGGGACAGTGTCAAAAGCTTTGCTAAAGTCCAAGTAGATGACATCGAGTGCTCTTCCTTGATCCAATTCCTTGGTTACCCAGTCAAAAAAGTCAATCAGATTTGTCTGACAGGATCTTCCAATGGTGAATCCATGCTGCCTCTGGTCCAGCATGATAAAATAAAAGATAAAAGAACAGCGTTTAAGAAATATAAAAGATCCCAAAGGGAGGATCACAAGGAAGAATATCTGGTAAAACTGAGGGAGACGAAGAAAGTAATCAAGAAAGCGAAAAGTCAAGCAGAAGAAAGGATTGCCAAAGAGGTAAAGTGAGGTGACAAAACATTTTTCAGATACATCAGTGAAAGGAGAAAAGTCCAGAGTGGTATAGTGAAATTGAAAGGTGAAAAGGATCAATGGGTGGAGACAGATGAAGAAATGGCAGAAATATTAAACAAATACTTCAGTTCGCTGTTCACTATAGAAGACCCTGGAGAAGGACTGACGCTAGTCAACAAGAAACTGGAGGGGAGTGGAATGGATGAAACTCTATTTACGGAAGAGAATGTATGGGAAGAGCTAGGAAAATTGAAAGTAGACAAAGCCATGGGGCCTGATTTCGTTCATCCCAGGATACTGAAAGAGTTCAGAGATGTGTTGGTGGCTCCGCTGAGTGACCTGTTCAATAGATCCCTGGAAACAGGAGTGGTGCCGAGTGATTGGAGAAGAGCGGTGGTGGTCCCTCTTCACAAGAGTGGGAACAGAGAAGAGGCTGGAAAATACAGGCCGGTTAGCCTCACCTCAATGGTGGGAAAAGTATTGGAGTCGCTGCTGAAGAAAAGAATAGTGAACTATCTACAAACAGTAGAATTGCTGGACCAGGGGCAGCATGGTTTCACCAAGGGAAGGTCCTTCAGACGAATCTGATAGATGTTTTTGATTGGATGACTAAGGAATTGGATCGTGGAAGAGCGCTAGATGTCATCTACTTGGATTTTAGCAAAGCTTTTGATACAGTCCCGCACAGGAGGCTGGTGAATAAAACGAGAAGCTTGGGAGTGAGTGCCAAGGTGGTGACCTGGATAGCAAACTGGTTGAAGGACAGAAGACAATGTGTGATGGTAAATGGAACTTTACTCGGAAGAGAGAGCGGTGATGAGCGGTGTGCCGCAAGGATCAGTGTTGGGACCAGTCCTTTCAATATCTTTATGAGGGGACCTAGCGGATGGGATAGAAGGTAAGGTTTGTCTATTTGTGGATGACACTAAGATCTGCAACAGAGTGGACATGTTGGAAGGAGTGGAGAGAATGGGATGGGATTTAAGGAAGCTGGAAGACTGGTCGAAGGTATGGCAGCTGAGATTCAATGCCAAGAAGTGCAGAGTCATGCATATGGGGTGTGGAAATCCAAAAGAAATGTATTCGATGGGTGGTGAAGGACTGATGTGCACAGAGCAGGAGAGAGACCTTGGGGTGATAGTGTCTAACGATCTGAAGTCGGCGAAACAATGCGACAAGGCGATAGCTAAAGCCAGAAGAATGCTGGGTTGCATAGAGAGAGGAATATTGAGTAAGAAAAGGGAAGTGATTATCCCCTTGTACAGGTCCTTGGTGAGGCCTCACCTGGAGACCTGTGCTCAGTTCTGGAGATCATATCTCCGAAGGGTCAGAGCCAGGATGGAGGCAGTCCAGAGAAAGGCGACCAAAAAGGTGTGTGGTCTTCATCGAATGCCTTATGAGGAGAGATTGAAGAATCTAAATATGTATACTCTGGAGGAAAGGAGGAGCAGGGGGGATATGATACAGACCTTTAGATACTTGAAAGGTTTTAATGATCCAAAGTCAACAACAAACCTTTTCCGTTGCAAACAAATCAGCAGAACCAGGGGTCACGATTTAAAACTCCAGGGAGGAAGACTCAGAACCAATGTCAGGAAGTATTTCTTCATGGAGAGGGTGGTGGATGCCTGGAATGCCCTTCCGGAGGAAGTGGTGAAGACTAAAACTGTGAAGGATTTCAGAGGCATGGGATAAACACTGTGGATCCATAAAGTCTAGAGGATGTGAATGAAGAGAAGAGGCATTGGGGTGGCTTGCGGGAATGATGGCTACTATCTGGAGATAATACCTTTATTCAATAAACATAGACATGGTTAATGCGACTCCAACATTGCTCTTTGCTTCAACAGCAAGAGGAAATGTGGAAAATAGGATTTGCATTCACAAAAAAGCAGGGAGTGTTACGCTTGGGCTCCGGTCAGGAGGCGTGAACACCACCCAGCAGGGTGGCTCCAGGTGGAGAGAGACAGGAAGCTAAAAACAGTGTCTGGTTCCAGGCTGGGTCAGGGCAGGCAGCAATAAGCAGTGTCTAGTTCAGGCTGGGTCAGAGGCAGGCGGCAAGGAGCAGAGTCTAAGTTCAGGCTGGGTCAGGGCAGGCGGCAATGAGCAGAGTCTAAGTTCAGGCTGGGTCAGGGCAGGCGGCAATGAGCAGAGTCTAAGTTCAGGCTGGGTCAGGGCAGGCGGCAATGAGCAGAGTCTAAGTTCAGGCTGGGTCAGGGCAGGCGGCAGTCAGCAGTGTCTGGGTCCAGGCTGGGTCAGGGCACAGTAAGCAGGGCAAGGCAGGTCAGAAGGCCCGTAGGCCACACACACACACACAGAAGGCCCGTAGGCCACACACCAATAGCGGGGCAAGGCAGGTCAGAAGGCCCGTAGGCCACACACACACAGAAGGCCCGTAGGCCACACACCATAAGCGGGGCAAGGCAGGTCAGAAGGCCCGTAGGCCACACACATACACACAGAAGGCCCGTAGGCCACACACCATAAGCGGGGCAAGGCAGGTCAGAAGGCCCATAGGCCACACACATACACACAGAAGGCCCGTAGGCCACACACCATAAGCGGGGCAAGGCAGGTCAGAAGGCCCGTAGGCCACACACACACAGACAGAAGGCCCGTAGGCCACACACCGTAAGCAGAGCAGGCAGGTCAGAAGGCCCGTAGGCCACACATACACAGAAGGCCCGTAGGCCACACACACCGTAGTCAGGGCAAGTAGGTCAGAAGGCCCGTAGGCCACACATACACAGAAGGCCCGTAGGTCACACACCGTAAGCAGAGCAGGCAGGTCAGAAGGCCCGTAGGCCAGGTAAGAAAAGCGAGAAAGAAGGCCCGAAGGCTGCGCAAGGCAAGGAAAGGCCCGAAGGCTGCGCAAGGCAAGGAAAGGCCCGAAGGCCGCGCAGGGCTAGAGCAGGGAGCCCAGGTGAGCTCAATGCCGAAGCACCGAGGCAACTGTCAGGCAGGGTTATAAGGACACACCCAGAGCACAGAGTGGACAGATAAGATGGACTGGGCCTGTCCGGAAAGCCAGCACTAGAGGGACCCCTGGTGGTGAGGCGGTTGCACTGCAGCCAAAACTGTAACAGTACCCCCTCCTCAAGGCCTCCCCCTCCTCCTGGGTCCCATCTTAGCAGGGGGTACTCAAAGATGAGATCTGGCCCCTCCGAGGGCAACAACAGCTGGAGCCATTCAACAGGCTCAGATGGCTGAGTTAGAAAGTCTGTTAGTGGTACCGGTTTGAGCCCCTCCGGGGGTGGCAGCAGGACCGGTTTAGCAGGCTCTTCTCGGGGTAGTGCAGCAGGTTCGGGCCCCTCTCGGGATGAAACAGCAGGCTGGAACACCTCTCCGGGCGTTGCAGCAGGATCGGACCCCTCTCGGGGCGATGCAGCAGGCTTGACCCCCTCCTGGGGCGATGCAGCAGGCTTGGCCCCCTCTTGGGGCGAGGCAGCAGGCTTGGCCCCCTCTTGGGGCGAGGCAGCAGGCTTGGCCCCCTCTTGGGGCGAGGCAGCAGGCTTGGCCCCCTCTTGGGGCGAGGCAGCAGGCTTGGCCCCCTCTTGGGGCGATGCAGCAGGCTTGGTCCCCTCTTGGGGTGATGTAGCAGGCTTGGCCCCCTCTTGGGGCGATGTAGCAGGCTTGGCCCCCTCTTGGGGCGATGCAGCAGGCTTGGTCCCCTCTCGGGGCGATGTAGCAGGCTTGGCCCCCTCCTGGGGTGATGCAGCAGGCTTGGCCCCCTCTCGGGGCGATGCAGCAGGCTTGGCCCCCTCTCGGGGCGATGCAGCAGGCTTGGCCCCCTCCTGGGGCGATGCAGCAGGCTTGGCCCCCTCCTGGGGCGATGCAGCAGGCTTGGCCCCCTCTTGGGGCGATGCAGCAGGCTTGGCCCCCTCCTGGGGCGATGGTAGCAGGCTTGGCCCCCTCCTGGGGCGATTGCAGCAGGCTTGGCCCCCTCCTGGGGCGATTGCAGCAGGCTTGGCCCCCTCTTGGGGCGATGTAGCAGGCTTGGCCCCCTCTTGGGGCGATGCAGCAGGCTTGGCCCCCTCTTGGGGTGATGCAGCAGGCTTGGCCCCCCCCTGGGGTGATGAAACAGGCTCAGATGGCAGAGCAGCAAGGTTTGAAGCAGTGCACATAGAAGACTCAAGTAGCACTGCTGTGGGCTTGATACCTCGAGCCACACTCACACACACAGAAGGCCCGTAGGCCACACACCATAAGCGGGGCAAGGCAGGTCAGAAGGCCCATAGGCCACACACATACACACAGAAGGCCCGTAGGCCACACACCATAAGCGGGGCAAGGCAGGTCAGAAGGCCCGTAGGCCACACACACACAGACAGAAGGCCCGTAGGCCACACACCGTAAGCAGAGCAGGCAGGTCAGAAGGCCCGTAGGCCACACATACACAGAAGGCCCATAGGCCACACACACCGTAGTCAGGGCAAGTAGGTCAGAAGGCCCGTAGGCCACACATACACAGAAGGCCCGTAGGCCACACACCGTAAGCAGAGCAGGCAGGTCAGAAGGCCCGTAGGCCAGGTAAGAAAAGCGAGAAAGAAGGCCCGAAGGCCGCGCAGGGCAAGGCAAGGAAAGGCCCGAAGGCTGCGCAAGGCAAGGAAAAGGCCCCGAAGGGCCGCGCAGGGCTAGAGCAGGGAGCCCAGGTGAGCTCAATGCCGAAGCACCGAGGCAACTGTCAGGCAGGGTTATAAGGACACACCCAGAGCACAGAGTGGACAGATAAGATGGACTGGGCCTGTCCGGAAAGCCAGCACTAGAGGGACCCCTGGTGGTGAGGCGGGTGCACTGCAGCCAAAACTGTAACAGGGAGTAGCTTGCTTGTTACGGCGGTTACTACCCCAAACCAAATAATGCCTGATACTTCACTTTCACTGCATATCCAACATAGCTCACTGCTTCAACGGCAGGGGGGAATGAAGAAAATATTATTTATTTTTATTTATTTATTTATTTATTTATTTATTTATTTAAAAGTTTTTATATACTGCACCATGGGGTAGTAGTCTATCCATCTAGGCGTTACATAATAAAACACACACAATATCTTAACTTATATCATTTAAAATACAATATAGTTACAGTACAATAATAACAGGTACTAATGTTATAGAAATCAGATTTGAGAATTCATTGAGGTAGGTTGTATGCGCATGTGAATAAATAAGTTTTTCAGTGATTTTTTTGAACTCGTTACGGTTTACTATTAAACAAATATATTCTGGAATTGAGTTCAATATAGGGCCTGCAACTGAAAAGGCTCGTTTTCTTGTCAATGCCAAGCTTGCAGATTTTATATATTCAGACAACAACCAACAAGGACTGAATTACATAGTTTGGATAAGCAAATACGCATGGGTGTAGCTTGCTTGTTACGGCGGGGTCACTACCCCGAATCAATTAAGCATGATTCTTCACTTGGAATACATATCCAGCGCAGCTCACTGCTTCAACGGCAGGGGGGAATGAAGTAAAGTGGAATTATATTCAGACAACCAACAAGGACTGAATTGCACAGGATGGGTAAACAAATAAGCGTAGGAGTAGCTTGCTTATTGCGGCAGTTACTACCCCTAACCAATTTAAGCTAGATACTTCACTTAGATGCAGCTCCAGCACTACTCTCTACAGCAATGGCTGGGGGGTGGAAGTGAAATTGAATCAAAAAGTTTACTAAGGGCCAAGAGTATCAGATAAGTATGAGAAAAAAAAACAAACAAGTGTGAAAGCTTGCTGGGCAGACTGGATGGGCTGTTTGGTTTTCTTCTGCCGTCATTTCTATGTTTCTATAAGAAGTTTTCAGGCCTGACTCTGACAAATGCCAGAGATAGTCCAGAAATGTGGCAGTGGAACAAGTGAAAGGGTCGATGGACATGGATGTGCACCAGACCATAAATCTTTTCCACTTAGAACGTTCAAGAGCTTCTCGTGGAAGGTTTTCATGAAACTACCAGGACTCGAGAAACCGACTCCGAAAGGTTAAGGAGTTGTAATATTAACCTTTCAACATCCAGGCCGTCAGGGACAGGGCCCGGAGGTTGGGGTGGCGAAGGCACCCGTTGTTCTGAGTTATCAGAAGCGGATCCTCCCCCAGAGGGATGCGCTGGCGAACCGATAGGTCCTAGAGGATTGGGAACCAGACTTGGCGTGGCCAATAAGGGGCTATGAGAATCATTAAGCCCTTGTCCCTTCGTAACTTCACGAGAGTCTTGGATATGAGTGGAAGTGGAGGGTACGCGTAAAGGAGACCGGTGGACCACGAGAGGGCGAAGGCGTCCCTCGGCTGTAAGTGGTGGCTGCGAGTTAGTGAGCAGAAATTCTCTACTTTGCGGTTGTGGAGGGATGCAAAGAGGTCTATTTGTGGATAACCCCAACGTTGGAAGATTGTGTCCGCTACCATGGGGCTGAGAGACCATTCGTGTGGATGAAAGGTCCGACTCAACTTGTCCGCCAGAACATTGTCCATGCCTGCCAAGTAGGTTGATCTGAGGTACATCGAATGGGAAAGAGCCCACGCCCATATCTGTGCAGCTTCCTGACACAGAAGGTAGGAGCCTGTTCCCCCTTGCTTGTTGATGTACCACATCGCCACCTGGTTGTCGGTCTGAATCAGGATAGCTTTGTTTGAGAGGCAATCCTGAAAAACTGTGAGGGCATATCTGATCGCCCGAAGCTCCAGGAAATTAATTTGATGTTTGGCTTCCTCTGGAGACCAGGTACCCTGAGTCTGCAGGTCGTCGACATGAGCACCCCACCCGAAGTTGGAGGTGTCTGTCGTTAAGGTAATCTGAGGTTCTGGAGCCTGAAAAGGTCTCCACTCATATAAACAAATATATGAGTGGAGACTACTCATCCGGTTGTGGAGCACAAGGCACCATTAGATGAATGGAGTCTATAAGACTGTGATTTTTCTCATATGAATTAAGATACGTTCTCACTGCAGATTACTTTTTAATGATATTGAAACATAAGCTTGAAGCATTTTTAATGGTCCCGAGTCCAAATGAGTGTCTAAGCCCCTGAGGCAGCCGTTGTAAGAGCGGCGAAACTCGGCCTGAGTTGGGCAGTTGTTTTAAATACGTCTCCACCACAATAAAGATTTGAAAAAGACTTTGGCATCTAACCCCTTTTTGTTTACCTAACGTCTTTTTTTAGATCGCCTACCTTCTTGTTTCTTGGGTCCGCCTGAAAAGGAAGGCCTTGAAGGAGATTGGAGTGTTGCATCCACCAGCCAGCGACAGGCGGAGCTTTTTGGTAATGTGGACAATGCTGGACATTGGATGATAAGCTTGAGGCCACTGGGATCACAAGGTCCACTGTGTCACTCTCATGGCCAGGCGGGCCATGGGAGTGACATGTACCGAGGATACCATATGACCCAGCAGGTTGAGGAAACAACGAGCCGTTGAGTAATCTCGAGCCTGAAAGTATTTTGCCAGGGACGAGAGAGTGTAAGCTCGATCCTGAGGGAGGAAGACCTTTGCCTGTATGGTGTTCAAATCTGCCCCTTTGAAGGATAGGGTTTGAGATGGAACTAGTTGGGACTTGGCATAGTTGACTAGAAACCTGAGAGACAGAAGTGTTTTAAGAGTTAGACGTAAGGATTCTAGTGCGTGTTTTTGGGTTGGAGCCCTTATCAACCAATCATCGAGATAAGGGTAGACATGGACTCCTTGACCCCTCAGGTACGAGGCACTTGGTGAAGACTCGAGGTGTGGACGCCAGGCCGAATAGCAGCACCCGGTACTGGAAGTGCCTGGGGCCGACTAGGAACCGAAGGAATTTTCGGTGAGACGGAGTGATGGCAATGTGTGCGTACACGTCCTGAAGAGCTAGAGAGCAAAGCCAACCTTCTCTTTGTAGTAGAGGAAGTAGGGAACCCAGGGTTACCATTCTGAATTTTTCTTTTTGCAGATACCTGTTCAAGGTACGTAAGTCCAGGATTGGGCGAATGCCCCCTGACTTTTTTGGGATGAGAAAATACCGAGAATAGAACCCCTGCCCTCGTTGGGAGAGGGGCACTGGTTCTATTGCTTGGGATTTGAGAAGGACGGAAACCTCCTCCTCCAGTTGAGGGGAATGGTCGGATGATCCCCATGTCAGCCGAGGAGGGAAGTCCGCCGGTACAGTCAGGAAGTTGAGGTGGTAACCTTGAGACACTACAGCTAGTACCCACTGGTCTGAAGTGATTGTGTGCCATATGTTGGTGAAGTGGCACAGTTGACTGCCAACTGGTACAGACGGTAGAGGAAGTTGGCTTATGCTCTCCAGCGAGGAGTCAAAACCAAGCAGCTGAGCCTGGTTGAGGAGATGGCTGCGTCTTCTGAGGTCGGGCTTGTCTAGGCTGACCTTCTGGTAAGGCCAGGAAGGACGACCTCGAGTAGCAGGAGGATAATATCTCTGTGGCTTGAAAAATGGCCATTTAGAGTCCCTTCGGAATGTCCTCTTAGAAGTGGACGGGAAATCAGAAGGTACCGAGGAAAGCTGGTGCAGTGTTTCATGGTGGTCCTTCAGCTGTGCTACTGTTTTCTGAATTTTGTCCCCAAGGAGATTATCTCCAGCGCAGGGCAGGTCAGCTAACTGGTCCTGTACCTCTGGTTGTAGGTCGAAGGACTTCAGCCAGGCCCACCTTCTTGCACTAATCCTCACTGCTGAAACTCTAGAGGCAGTGTCAAAAATGTCATAGGCAGCGTGGACCTCATGCTTGCTAGCATCTAAACCCTTCTGAGCCAGGGTATTGAGTTGATCCTGAAGCTGGTCAGGTAAAGACTCAGAAAATTCCTGGATCTTTTTAAATAGGTCTCTGTTATACTGGGTCATGTATAACTGGTAGGAAGCAATGCGAGAAATGAGCATTGAGCCAAGGAAGACACGTCTGCCAAATGCATCCAGGGACCTCTGTTCTTTCCCTGGAGGTATGGAAGAATGAGGTTTAGAATGTCGTGCCTTCTTCTGGGCTGATTCCACAACCACAGAGTGGTGATCCAGCTGTGGTCTTTGAAACCCAGGGGCTGTCTGTACAAGGTAGATGGCATCTGTCTTTCAGTTGACAGGTGGGTACCGAGGCCTGGATGCTCCCAATTCCTCTTTAACAGGTCAATAAGGACTTCATGAATAGGAATAGACATGATTTCCTTAGGTGCATCAACAAACTGGAATACTTCCAGCATCTTATGCCTTGAGTCCTCTCTGTCTGAAGCTGAAATGGAATTGGTTTCAGACATTTCCTTTATGAAATTAATAAAGGACAGGTCCTCTGGAGGAGAGTGTCGTCTTTCCTCAGGGGGAGAAGGCTCTGAAGGCAGATCATCAGAATCCTGGGAAGAGTTCAATGGTCCAAGGATCGTAAGGCTGATCACCAGCTCCCATAGGATCACCAGAGGGAAGAAAATGGAGTTAGTCCTGAAGGATCAGGCCTGGGCATCAATGGCAGCACTGATTGCAAATGGGGCAGCATCGATGGTAAAGTAGGCACCGATAGAACCGGTGACATCGACAGGCGAGTCGGTGGTAAAAGTCCAGAAGCCTGGGAATGGGTTCCGGCCTCGGTGCATCCTCTTCTTCCGATTGATAATGGAATCGAGGGTAGTAGAAGGCATCGGAAAACACCGATATCCTCGGTTCCGTGGTGGAAGTGCACCGATCAACGCATCCCCAGCCTGCCAAGGAGCGGTGCGAGCGCCGTGGGGATCGGGTCGGCCACTGGGGCTGGCTTCGGTTGCTGGCACCGATGGAGGTTGGAAGCCCTGCAGTGCTTTTCCAATGGCCTCTGTGATCATCTGATCCAATTCCTCGCGGACTTCTGGGGCATGTAAACCCCAGTCCTGGAGTAGGAGGCCGCACAGGCGTAGCCGGAGGGTCCACAAGTGAAAGTGGAATTGCAGGTTCCCGGCACCGATGAAGGTAGGGAATGCCTCGATGATCCCGGTCGCAGAGGAGGATGGGCCTTCTCTGGACGGGATTTCTTCTTCGGTGGCTCTGCCGATGCCGAGGGCTTGCCTGGATTGGCAGACTGAGCCTTTCGATGCTGGTGTCGACGCTTTTCACGATGATCCCCTCGGTCCTTTTCCGGGGCCGAAGAAGAAGAGGTTGATGCCTTCGGAGAGTAGTCGGTGCCGGAAGGGCAGCACCGGTGTCCCGCTGTTGACGAGAAGTCGATGGCACTGGCTTGGATGATGTCGAAGCACTCGATGGAGTCGGCGGCTTCGCCTGAAAGAGAAACTCCATTTTTTTCGGATCATGCCTTACGGCCCTTCAGTGTCATTGGGCAAATTTGGTGCAGGTTAAGACTTCATGGTTCGACCCCAAACACAATATACAAACCCTATGTGGGTCTGTGATGGACCACTGTCCGAGAGGACAATCGGGGGCACGACGAAAACCCGATGCCATGGCTTCGACAAAAATTTAGCCGCTGTGCGGTTTAATGGCCAATAGGCCCCAAAGGGAAAACTCGACGGGAATCGACCGCAAATGAGGGTTAGAGCCTTACCTTACGACCGCGGACTACGGAATCGATAGGGGGACCCCTATGGGGTAGAACATAAGAAAATAAGAAATTGCCATGCTGGGTCAGACAAGGGTCCATCAAGCCCAGGCATTCCTGTTTTCCAACAGAGGCCCAAACAGGCCACAAGAGCCTGGCCAATTACCCAAACACTAAGAAGATCCTATGCTACTGATGCAATTAATAGCAGTTGCTATCCCTAAGTAAACTTGATAATAGCCGTTAATGGACTTCTCCTCCAAGAACTTATCCAAACCTTTTTTGAACCCCAGCTACACTAACTGCACTTAACCACATCTTCTGGCAACAAATTCCAGAGCTTTATTGTGCGTTGAGTGAAAAAGAATTCTTCTCCGATTAGTCTTAAATGTGCTACTTGCTAACTTCATGGAATGCCCCCTAGTCCTTCTATTATTCGAAAGTGAAAATAACCGAGTCACATCTACTCATTCAAGACCTCTCATGATCTTAAAGACCTCTATCATATCCCCCCTCAGCCGTCTCTTCTCCAAGCTGAACAGCCCTACACTCGTCTTACTTTCCTCATAGGGAGCTGTTCCATCCCCTTTATCATTTTGGTTGCCCCTTCTCTGTACCCTTCTCCATCGCAACTATATCTTTTTTGAGATGCGGGTGACCAGAATTGTACACAGTATTCAAGGTGTGGTCTCCACCATGGAGCGATTATAGAAGCATTATGACATTTCCATTCTATTAACCATTTCCCTTCCTAATAATTCCTAACATTCTGTTTGCTTTTTTGACTGCTGCAGCACACTGAGCCGACGATTTTAAAGTATTATCCACTATGATGCCTAGATCTTTTTCCTGGGTGGTAGCCTTCCTATATATGGAACCTAACATCGTGTAACTACAGCAAGGGTTATTTTTCCCTATATGCAACACCTTGCACTTGTCCACATTAAATTTCATCTGCCATTTGGATGCCCAATCTTCCAGTCTTGCAAGGTCCTCCTATAATGTATCACAGTCTGCTTGAGATTTAACTACTCTGAATAATTTTGTATCATCCGCTAATTTGATAACCTCACTCATCGTATTCCTTTCCAGATCACCGGTCCAAGTACAGATCCCTGAGGCACTCCACTGTTTACCCTTTTCCACTGAGAAAATTGTTTGAAATTTTTTGAAAAAAGTTCCGTGAGGAAAATTCCTGACAGGAATCTCTGGAGAGCTCCTTAACCCACGTGGCTACTGCTGAGCGGAAAAAAAGAGACTGAAGGGGGACCCCTGCTGGTTGCAGGTTTAGTGTCATGCTGGGCATGCCCAGTAGGTGCCAGTCAAAGTTCTAGAAACTTTGACAAAAGTGTTCTGTGATTGGGCTCCATCCTGATGATGTCACCCATGTGTGAGGACTAACATCCTGCTTGTCCTGTGAGAACCGAGGTAACCGGAGGTAATTTTGGTGTTGCATTTCTGCATGCAGCAGCAATTAAAACCATAAACAGAAGTCATGAGGGGTAACCTGCACTGAGCGGCAGTTACAACCCTAAATCAGCTTGCTGGGCAGACTGGATGGAACCTTTTGGTCTTTATCTGCTGTCATTTACTATGTTTCTGTTAGTAATGGGATTTTCCCATTTTGTGTCTATGGGAAATACTTAGTGCTACTGCCTTAAAGGATAAAAGGAAAGAAAATGCAACGGAAGGAAAGGGAAAGAAAACGCAATGCCCCAAGTTCTGGTATTGCTCCATATTATCTCTGGTTAGATTATGTTTCTGTCCTGGTGACAGGAGATCACATATTTAGCTGCTCTTTCACCTGTTTCTCCCACGATTACACAGTTTTTCCTGCTCATTCTTTTGTGGGAAGTCTCTGATTTTGTCTGTCAGCTTTGGGAAATGTACAGCATCTCTGATATTGTATTTTGCACAGTACAGGTGGAAATGTCTTTCTGTTTCTCCAGTGTTATGTAATGCAAGCAATGAAGCTTGACAGCTGTATCTTACAGCGTAAAAAGATGTGGCATGGCACCACCCGGTGGCAAGAAAGCAAAACTGTGCTTGCATATCCATGAGAACTCTTACCTGTATTAAAGGTGGGGGTGAGCATAGTGATACAGATCCTGTCACCTCTAGGATGGGATGCCTCAGGATGGACATAGGGATACAGAGTCATAAGAACATAAGAAACACTGTACTGGGTTAGACCAAGAGCCTATCAAGCCCTGCATCCTGCCTCCAACAGCAGCCAATCCAGGTCACAAATGCCTGGGTGCAATGCTATCTTTAATTTTTGAAAACCTACATGTGCAAAAATGTTCTTTTGTGCAATGTTTTAATAAAGCTGAGTTCAAATTTGTGCGCTGTGAGCCAGTATATTGCAAATAATGGGATTTTTTTGTGCACGCTATGTTTTGCTGTGTGCACACCCACATGTGCACAGCTTAGTGGGAACAGTGCCTGGCAGGATCCCAAAGAACAAGTCCTGTCCTTCTTGATCATAACCAAGGATAAGCACTACCTAGTAATGGTTTATGACTTTTCTCCTGGAGCTTGTCTAAACCCTTTTTAAACCCAGCTATACTAATAGCCTTTCACCACATCCTTTGGCAACAAATTCCACAGTTTAATTTAGCTGAGTGAAAATGCTTTCTCTCTATTGTTTTTTTAAATGTGCTATCTATTAATTTTATGGAGTGTCCCCCTAGTCCTACTATTAATGGAAAGGGTAAATAACCATTCCCTGTTTACCCATTGCACCCCATTCATGATTTTATTGACTTATCATATTCCCCCTCAGCCATCTCTTCTCCAAACCTCTTTAGTCTATCCTCATAGGGAAGTCCTTCCATTTCCTTTATCATTTTGGTCACCCTTCTCTGCACCTTTTCTAGTTCTGCTATATCTTTTTTGAGATGTTGGTGGGTCTAGAACTGCACCAAAATACTCAAGATGCAATCACACCATGGAGCTTTACAGAAGCATTATGATATTTTTCATTTTATTTTTCATTCCTTTCCTAAAAATTCCTAACATTCTGTCTGGGTTTTTTTTTTTTTTTTTTTATCACCACCATGCACTGTGCCAAAGGATATGAAAGTATTGTCCGCAACGTCTCCAAGATTCTTTTCCTGGGTGATGATGCCTAATATGGAACCCAGCAGTGTATAATCAAAGTGTGGATTCTTCATCACATTACATTTCATCTGCCATTTAGACACCCAGTCCCCCAGTCTTGCAAGGTTCTCTTGCAGTTCCTCGCAATCGGCTGGTGACTTAACTACTTTGAATAATTTTGAATCATCTGCAAATTTGAGCACCTCATTCATCACACCCTTTTCCAGGTTATTTATAAATATATTAAAAAGCACCGGTCCCAGTACAAATCCCTGAGGCATGCTACTATTTACCTTCCTTCACTGAGAGAAATGACCATTCAATCCTCCTTTCTGTTTCCCATCATTTAGCCAGTTATCAGTCCACAACAGGACATAGCCTCATCTCCCATGACTTTAATTTCCTTTCACGAAGGACTTTGTCAAATGTCTTTTGAAAATCCAGATACACTATATCAACAGATTTACCCTTGTCCACATGTTTATTAACCCCTTCAGAAAAATCTAACAGATCTGTAAGACAAGACTTTCCTTTGCTAAATCCACATTGGCTCTGCCCCATTAATCTGCATCTATCCAGATGACTAGTAATTTTAATCTTCAGAATACCTTCTACCATTTTGCCCGGCACCCATGTCAAGCTTACCAGTTTGTTGCTTCCTAAATCAGTCCTGCAACTCTTTTTAAAAATAGGTGTTACTCTGGCCACCCTCCAGTTCTCGGGTACCATAGATGATTTCAATGAGAAGTCAGAGATTACTAGTAATATCTCTGCAAATTCATTTTTTAGTTCTTTCAGAACTCTGATGTGTATACCGTCCGGTCCCACTGATTTGTTACTCTTTAGTTTGTCAATTTGCTCATTTACATCTTCCTGGTTCACAATGATTTGTTTCAGTTCCTCTGAAACATTACCTTCAAAGAATGGTTCCAACATAGGTATCCCTCCAATACTTTCCTTCAGTAGAGACAGAAGCAAATAATTCATTTAGTTTTTCCTGCTAAGGTCTTGTCTTTCCTGAGCGCCCCTTTTACTCCTTGGTCATCTAGCAATCCACCAACTTCTTTACAGGCTTCTTGCTTCTAATACATTTGAAAAAGTTTTACTTTGTCTCTCTGGTAAGCTTCTTTTCAAATTCTTCTTTTTGGTCTGCTTTATTAGTGCCTTACATGTAGTACTTGCTCGTGCTTATGCTCTTTCCTATTTTCTTCATTTGGATCCACTTTCTAGTTTTCTTTTGGCTTTAATAGCCTCTTTCACCTATTTAATTATGTTGGTGGTCATTTAGTCTTCTTTCTACCTTTTCTAATTCTTGGAATACATCTAGTCTGGGCTTCCTCTCTAGGAGGAATGGGTGGCTCTGGGAATTGGGGGGGGGGGGGGGGGGGGCAGGAGTACAGAGCTTGTTCTTTCTAAAACTGGCTGGTTCAGGGAATAGGCACCGAGATACAGAGGACTGGATGGCTCAAGGAAGGCAGAGGGATACAGTCTGTCCCCTCTAGGACTAGAAGGCTCAGGGAATGGGTTAAGGGGTACAGAGCCTGCCCTCTCTAGAATTGAATGACTCAGAGGATGGATACAGGAGTACAGAGTCTGTCCTCTCTAGGACTGAATGGCTCAAGATACAGGGATATAGAGCCTATGATTTTTAGGTTGCTGGCTCCAGCTGAGGGTGGTAATGATAGAAAGTCATTATCATGTGATGGCCATCAAGTGGTCTACATTCTATGATTTGTTAGTTATTTCCCAGTGGACAGATTTCCACAGCACTAGAAACCACCACCACAGCAGGCATCTGTTTCTGGTTTATTAACACCCCCTAAGAAGTCCATCCCACTTACCCTATCTCATACAGTGCCATATAAATGCATTGCAAAGTAATGATATTTTGAATGGTAAACCAGGCATCTATGATGATTCAGTTGCAGAAAACTGTCCAGGAGTCCCTTTCTGCAACACCTTGATGCACCAAGGTTACAAAGCCCTGGCAGGGTCGAGTTCTGCCAACACCTTTCAAAGGACACACACTCTGCAGAGGTCACTATAATGGAAGACAGACATGGAGGCATTTGTGCATTTGCATAAGGAGGAGAGGGGAGTTTGTGCACGCACCTACATAGGTGCCTACAGAAAATATAAACACAACGCTAAGGAAACTCAAGAAAGGAAAGGCTGCAGGAGTTAATGTATGCATCATTTATTCATAAGATATGAGAAGACAGAAGCAATTCGTTAAATTTTATTTGTACGTTAATAGCAAGATTTAATAAAGAGCTTTAATTCCACATGTTCCATATTTACAGAAAGAAAGAAGAGCAAATTTGGAAAGGTGAGGCACAGACAGCCTAAGGTGGGTTGGGGGGGGGGGGGGGGCAGTTGACTCTGCATCACTAGAGGGACCGTGAGGGATGAGGGAAGATGGAGATTATGAAAGGCCCCAGAGACAGATGCACTTCTCCAAAACAGAGAAAGACACCATATCCCTAGAGGACAGAGAGAGGCAGAGCACAGCAACATATCCCCAAGGTCAGAGAGAAAGGCAGAGCAGGAACACATATTGCCAGGTGAGGGAGGCACAGAAGGACCAAAGGAGAGAGGAAAGGAGCAGAACAGGATCAAATATCCCTTCGGGGGGGGGGGGGGTGAGGGAGGAAGAAAGAGAGAGGCAGAGCCATGCATCCCAGAGATCTAAGCACAGCAGGGCCACAAGTCCCCAGGGAAGAAAGAGAGGGGCACAGCAGACTTGTGTATCCATGGGGGAGAAAGGCGGGGCAGGACCATGAATCCCCAAGCGAAATAGGCATTGCAGGGACCCATATTTAATTTAATTTTAGTATTTCTATTTCATCTTTTGAGGTTCGCCAGCTGTCTCAAGGTGAATTACTAAATGGTTGGTTAGGTCAAAAGTAAGGAAACCTTTCATTACAAGTTATCCCCAGAAAGAGGGGCAGCCTAGTTCTCTGCATCCCCAGTGGACACAGACAGGCAGAGGCAGGGGCACACAGCCAAAGGGAAGGAAGACAGATTATACCCAGGTGTCACCCACCTGACGAGAGAAGGCAGTGAGCAAAGCCATGTTTCCAGGGAAAGAGAGAGAGAGAGAGACAAAGGAACAGCAGACCACACATTGCCACTGGAGACAGAGAAGCAGAGCCAAGCCCACATTATTCTTACGGGAGAACATGGACACATTCCCCTGGGAGGAAAGACAGAGGTCGAACAGGGCTCTGTATTCTCAAGGAGAGAGAGGGGCAAAGCAAGTCCTACATACCTCCAGGAGTAGGAGGAGGAAAAGAGGCAAAGCAAGGCCATGCATCCTCAGGGGAGGAACAGCAAAAAAAAACAAACCAAAAAACCGAGAGAGACTTAAGCAGGGCCACCTAACCCCAGGGTAAAGGAAAGAGAGGGAGGGCAAAGCAGGGGTGTAGCCAGAACTAAATATTTTTTTGGAGGGGGCTGAAGATTAACAGGGGTGGGCACTGTGGTCATCCCCCCGCCCCACCTTGCTTCACCTCCTCCCCTTACCCCCATCCTATGTAGGTCAAGACAGTGGGCTATAAAAACCTTTCATTTCTGGCAACACTATGTATCTCCTGTCTCTTCACCCTCTCCCTGCCCTGTCTCTGCTGTCTCTCTCGCTCCCTCTGGTGTTAACCCTTGTGTAAAGCAGCTATATTAATCTCTCAGGCAGCAGAAGAGCAATTATGTAAATAGGCTTCCACACAGCCAAGGAAATCCTGAACTTGTAAGGGTCTGAAAGGAGGGGGACCAAAAATAAAGAGAAATACAGTGATGGCCTCAAACCTTTGCAAGTCTCACCCAAGAGAAGTGGTGTTTCTATTGAAGTTATTCTCCTTAAAGGCAGGGGGGCCATGGACCGGCAGTGATTCCAGTGCCTCCAGGCCCTCAAACTCCTACCCCTTTAATGAGTTGACTCAGATGGGACTGCTAGGGAGGGGGGAGGGGGGGGGCTGAGTCAAAAGTAAGGAGGCAGAGGCCCGCAAGGCCCACCCATTGCTATGCCACCGGGACAAGGTAGGAACATAGATCCCCACAGGAGAGAGACAGAGAGACAGAGAGACGTAAAGCTGGGTCACATATTCAAAGAGAAAGAGCAATATCAAATACCTTTGGGGCGCGAGAGAGATGGAGAGCGAGGGAGGCAGGGCAGTGTATGAATCCCCAGGGAGAAGAGAGAGTGAGAGGCACAGCAAGGCCGTGTATTGTCATAAAATGAAAGAAGGCAGGGCAAGGTCTAACATATATCCTCGGGGGGGGGGGGGAAGGAGACAGACAGAGTAGGGCCAAGAAACATGCACTTCAGCCTCCTTCAGCATGGAGCAAAAGAAGAGAAAAACATTTCTATCCCAGTTCTAGATCATTCAAGCTAATTTCCCATGGCTTCCGCTGCTGCTACCACCTCTCACCCTCCCGTTCCTCACTCCCCTTTTATCGCTTCCTGCTCTGCTGTCCAACTACCCAAATGCAAAGGAATATGCCCCTGCCCCCGTCTCCCACACACAGACCTCTCTTCCCATATGAAGAATCAGGAAGGCACTGCACAAATGTCACCCTCCTTCCCCTACACAGAAATACAATAAGGACAAGAGGCAGGCAGAGGAGAGATACTACAGAAAACAAAAAATACCTCTGCAGAAGGATGAAAGATAGACAGGGGGGGGGGGGAGAAAGAGAGACATGGGGGTGAGAGTGTCTCAGGGATTTCTCAGTCCCTGCGCAGAGGTATGTGGAAGACAGACAAAAGACAAGAAGGAAGAGCTGGCAATGTGTATATGAGGTTTACAAATCTCCAGGATACAGTCACAGTGAGCACCACCCGTAAAATGAACCAACCCTCCCACAGGACGTACACACCTTGAGGATATTGGCTGTGGGCAGGCTCCCTCCGTCCAGTCCTGCCAAAAAAAAGCAACCAGTTGGCCAGACACAGCTAGGGGGATTCACAAATGCAAGCAACGTTCACAGGTGGAACATGGGATCCAGCTCAGCAGGATCATTTCTCTCTCTCTCTCTGTCCCCGGGCCCCTCTTCAATGATGTTTGGCAAATAGCTACCCCACCAGCACAAAATAAAAGCTCAAGAATAAATAAATAAAATATATCAATAAATAAAGTCACAATTTACACTTGAAATCCATTTGGTATCATGGCAGATTAGGCGGCGTGGTGGGCTTTTCAGCCCAACCTGGATCAGATTGGTCTTGCCCTCCTCGGGCCATATATAAGTGCCTCAGTCCATATACACCTCTTCCAGTCTTCATAGTTCATACTGTATATCCTTTCTCCAGTCTAATTATGAATGCTCAAAACCATATAGTCCTCCAGTCTATGTACAAGTGGATAGTACATGTGCTCCCTTAGTCTATATACAAGTACTGGTCCAGATGCACCTTCCCCAGTCTATATGTACCAGTCTCCCAGTGTAATGAGCAAAATCAAATGCATGCATGCACGCACACACTTAAATGATAGGAGTCAAGTGGCACCTTATAGACTAACCAATTTATTAAAGCATGAGCTTTCACCAGATGCATCTGAAGCTCATGCTTTAATAAATTGGTTAGTCTAAAAGGATGCCACTCGATTCCTGTCATTTTTGCTATACCAGACTAACATGGCTGTCCCTCTGAATATTTTTCACACACACACACACACACACACACACACACTTAGGCATACTCACTCTCTTTCTTTCTTTCTCTCTCCCTCCCTTTCTCATTCTCACTGTTTACACATGCACATTTAATTTTTACAGTCTCTTCCTTTCTGGTACTTGGGGAGAGATAGCACCCTCTCCTGTGAACACTTTCAGCCCCTTCAACTAAACAACTAATTTTTCTCCATTCTTATCCCAGCAAATATTTGCATGTGCTCCAGCTGCACTGATCTGGCTACAGTCAGACACCCTCCCCCCCCCCCCCCCCTCCCAAAGGACAGGAGGCAAAGGGCAGCCAGGCTGCTAGTCGTAGGCCACTTCCCAGGCCCCCTGCTAATTATTGCCTGATGTCCTTGTCCACGCACAACTCAATTCGCAGACACAGACAAATTCTTAACTAGCTGAGACATCCTGAGACAACCTGCTCAATGACTGCTTGTCCCCATCAATCCACATGAAAACCATAACTGGGGCCACTCCCTCCAAAACCCTGGGTTTGTTACATCAAAAAATGGTGAGGGAGGGGGCGGGAGGGAAGGCATGTAGTGTAAAGGGCATCAGGCCATAAAATGGCTGAAAGTCTTCAGCATCCAAATGTCAGGAGGAAGAAGGTGGTATCCATCCAGAGTCCTCTGTAAGCAGGTTCGTCTCTCTTCCCTACTCCACCATTTCCTTCCCCTCCTCTCCAGGCGCTCACTTCATGGCATTCAACTCCCTGGAGGGGGAGATATGCAGATGCTCACCACAGGAAGTGTGGCTGTCCTAAATGTTTTGGTGTTTGCTCCTCATAGACAAGGTTGGCATGGGTTCCAGGGGCAACTCCAACCCTGCCCCTCCGGTCACCCCCCCCCCCCCCCCGCCCCACACACACACACATACAAAAGGCTGGGGGCAGCTGCAGAAAGATGGCGATGGCTGTGGCGTCTGACAGGCAGGCGAGGTGCAGGTCCTGGGCCTTTGGTTATTCTGCTGTCCAGTTGTAACTCCGCAGCAGAGGAAGAGGGAGAGCCCAGGCACAGGTTGCAGGGGGGGGGGGGGAGGGTATGGAGGGAGGTGGGGGGGGATCAGTGACAGCCTCTCCAGGTTACCTAGAGGAAGGGCTACTGCATTCAGAGGCAGGGCAACAAAACTGGTGCACATCTTCTTCTTCCTCATCTCTGGAAAGGGTGATGGGTGGGAAGGGAGGAAGGAAGGAGAGAAGGAAAAAAGAGAGGAAAAAAGGAACAGAAATGCAGTAGGAGGGGGGTTTAAGTAAGAAAGAGGGCAGAGGAGGGGGGAGAAGAAAAGAGGATCATGGGGAGGAGAGGAAAGAGACAGGAATTGAGGGATTATCCTCAAGTCATACTTATTTGATCATCGCTAACTGCTAGGCATTGAGATTGAAAAACAGCCAAGAGACTTTTCTGACACTCAGGTAATACATGCATTAGACAAGGGCCTTATTCAATAAAGATGTTTTCCATAGGCACAGAATGGGGAAAAGTTATTTTTGAATAAGGCCTGATGTCTCTTGTTTGTGTGTCACTGATTTGCTCATCTCATTATTCTGGCAGCGAAAGGTGCAGGTGGTGAGGCTCTTATATATTAAGAATAACTGTTAACTGCATGTATTTTCTGATTATAAAGCATTTATGAATTCTGCAGCAAAAAACAACATTTCTCGATGCTGCATGTGGTGCTGGTCTGTAACTGGAATGAGCAAATGTATGGATGAATAAATGAAAGAAAGAATAAGTGGATTGCAAGTGTGGGAATGGGTGGATGGTAGAATGGCCAGATGGATGGTGGGGGAATGTATGAATTGTGAGTGAATGGTTGAGTGCATGCCTGGATGGGTGGGTGGATAGATTGGTAGGTAACTCAGTGGATGGATGGATAAATACCCATGGCTAGGTAGATAGATGGATGAAAGGATTTGTGGGTAAACAGATGAGGGATTGATGGGTAGACAAATATACAGATGCTTTGGTTGGATGGGTGAATAAATGATGGATGGATTGGTGTTTAGGTAGATAGTTGGAGGGATTGATAAGTAGACAAATACATACATATTATGGAAGGATGAGTGAATGGATAGGGAGTTAGGTGAAAGGATTATATTTATTGTAATTTCAGTTTTAATGTTATCATTGTAATCATGTATTGTTACCATCTTGAGCTAATCATGTAAAGACAGAATACAAATTCAATAAAAGAATGAGTGGATTGGTGGTTACACAGATGAACTGGTGGTTAGACAGATACATAGATGCTATGGAAAGATGGGTGAATGGACTGGAGGGAAAAATGATAGAGGGATAGATTGGTGGGTAGATAGATACATAGATGTGATGGATGGGTGAATGGACTGGTGGGTAGGTGAACAAATGGATTGGCTGGTGGATAGACATTCATAGATGCTATGGATAGATGGGAGAATGGTTTGGTTGGTGGATGAATGAATGGATGGATTGTTTTCTAAGCAGACAGATGGATGGACTGGTGGGTAGATAGACATATAGATGTTATGGATAGATGAATGGTTTGATGTAGGACTGAATGGATGGATGGATTGATGAGTAGATGGATAAATGGATGGATTGATGGGTAGACAGATACATAGATGCTATGGATGGATGGGTGAATGGACTGATGGGTGGGTGAAGGAATAGATGGTTCGACTTGATTGTGGTGGGTGGATGAATGAATTGATGGATAGATTAATGGATAGATGGATGGATGGACTGGTGGCTAGATGAATATACACAGATGCTATGGATAAATGGGTGAATGGATTGAACAGAAAGATGAATGGATCATTGTCCCAGAGATTTAGATGTTTGGAAATGACAGAAACAGTGAACATGCAGTACCATTTCCCTTTTCTGTTTCTTTTCTAAGACAAACACAAAATGGACATGGGGATGTGAAGAAAAGCAAATGGTTAACGGCTCATGACTACTTTCAACTGAAAAAAAAAGAGTGCAGAAGGAGGGCGCACAGGGCAGAGAATGTAGAAATCACTCTCTATAGCACCTCCTGCTGGGAAAGGCTGGGACTACATGAGCTGTGAGCTCTGACATAATCCTGGGCTTCACTTGGATGGGTAAGAGGCTCCAAGTCATACCCTGTATTTGTAAGAAACTGGGAGCCTTACTTGTATGGGTAAGAGGCCCTGAATCGCACTTATGCAGGTAAAAGGCCCCCATTTCAATTTGTGCTGTTTAATCTCCATGACTCAGGTTGTGTATGTATACAACACTTGCATTATTTGTGCTTTAGCTAGGAAGGAATCCCTTACTTGGGGGTTAGACATGTAACATCCAGAAGTATCAAGGTCTGATTATGCCAAGAGCTTGGGCTCCAGTTTGGGTATGAGATGCTGTGTGCTGGTGAAAGAAATGGAATGGATGGGTGGGTGGGTGGGATGCAGAGGCTGGCTGGATCTAGCTCTTACCTGCCCTCTGTGTGCCTGGCGGGGGAAGCTAGCTGCATGGAGAGAAGCGACTGTGCAGGGCAGCAGTACTGGTGGAGAGTGTGTGACGTGGTGCACCTACAGGGTGTAGAGAGAGAGAGAGAGAGAGAAAAGAGAGAGGAGATAAAGGGGAGCGGGAAAAAGAGAGAGAGAGAGAGAGAGAGAAACACAAAGTCAAGAAAAAAAAAGACAAAAAAAGGCACCTTAACACAACAGCACAACAAGAACATGGAAGAGCAACAACAGAGAACAGAATGTTACCTGAGCCAGCTGCAGCAAGGCCAGACCAGGGCAACCCTCCTGCTTTATCCTCAATCCCCTCCCATCCAAAAGTATCACAAGAGGGGAATACATAAACATTACAAAAGAAGCAAGGACAGGGTGAAGTGTCTGAGGAAGGAAGGAAGCTTCACAAGCTCAAGAGGGTACAGCACCGAGGCACAAGAAGACAGGAGACCTGACACAGGTGTGTGTGTGTGTGTGTGTGTGTGTGTGTGCGCTGCAGTGGGGGAGAATGGGCCCTGGCACACCGCAAGGCGAGGAGAAATCATCCCTCACACATTGCTATGAGGAAGGCAGGTGGAACAGGGATATGACTAAAGACAGGAGCATAAAGAGAGGAAGCGAAGAGCGGGACAAGTAAAAAAAATAAAACAGAGGAAATGAAAACATGAAACAGAGAGAGAGAGAGAGAGGGTAGGAATAGGGGAAGCTGGATATAAAGAGGAACGAGACTGAAGTCAGAGAAGTGAGGACCATTGTGGCAGGAGAGAGTGATTTGGAGATGAAGGGGTAAAGTCCATTGTAATTCCAGCTCTTTTCTCTTGTTTGCTTGATTTCTATTTTACTGGCCACATCCCACCGCTCCCTGAAAATGTCCCTTATCATGTATCTAATACTGGTGCATGTATCAAGGGTAATAGAAACCTAAATAATATAGTATACAGCCATGGAGATGTGGCTGCAGCTTAAGAGCGCCATGCTGGGGATAACTGAACATGGAGGAAACCCGTCCTCTCTTGTTTCACTTCCTTCCTTTCCCCGCACTCGTGTCCCTTCTCGCAGCAATTTCTGCCCCTTTCTTCCTTCTCATTTGATACATCCACTGTCCCAGTTCCCCTCTGCCCTTCCTTCCTTCCCTCCCTCCGTTACCTGCCCCTTCTCCTGGCTCCCTTCTGTCTTTCTGTCCCTTCCTCTCTGCCAGGTTCTCTCTCTCCCACCTCACCTCTGCCTTACTCTCCTGCTCCCTCTATTGTGCCCCACTCCATGCTCCCCTCTACCTTCATCTCCCTCCCTGACCCTAGGAACGGTTCCCTTCCCTGCCCATAAAACTTTTAAGAACGTTTCGTCGTTCTTTAAATGTATTTCTGTCTACTTCCCTCCCACAATATGACTGTAAAATACAGTTTAAGCTTTTGAAATCAACACAAGTGCACCACCAAATCCTGCAGTCACTCTGCTCTGCCCCTTCCCCTCTCCCCCACAAAAGACTGTACCCATATTCATGTTTAGACCCTGATCCACAAACACATGCCTCACTGCTAGGCATCCATGGGACGGGGAAGGGGGTGGTCTCATTGCTAGGGATCTGTCAGGGGAACTGAGAGAACTAGATCTCCTCATTAGGGATCTGTAGGGCTGTGGATTGGGTTTTAGGTTTTCTGACAAGGATTTGTATGGAAAGATTAGGCCTCACTACTAGAGATTGGGGTAATATTGCCAGATGTCCTGCTTTGTAAGAAATTGTCCCATGTCCTGCTTAATCAAGAACAGGATGCTCATTTGTCCTGCTTTTCAGTTTTTTTCAGTTTGCTATACACCGGAAAATAAATCTGTCTGAGGCATAGGGGTGGGGGGGAGGAAATTGGTGCAGATACTGTGGTGTATCATTATCCCGCTACACCGCCTCACTCTTATCTCCCTTTCTCTTCCTGCTTTCTGCTTCCTTTTTTACTCGATGCATAATTAAACTCTGGAATTCATTGCTGGAGGATGTGGTGAAAGCTGTTAATGTAGCTAGACTTAAAAAAGGTTTGGACATGTTCCTGGAAGAAAAGTCCATAAACTATTATTAAGGTAGACTTTGGGAAATCCACTGCTTATCCCTGGAATAAACAGCATGAAACTTTGGGATCCTGCCAGGTACTTGTGACCTGGATTGGCCTTTGTTGGAAACAGGATACTGAGCTTGATGGACCTTTGGTTGGACCCAGTATAGCAAGCCTTATGTTCTTATGTTTTCTTCTCTCCTCCTGCCCTAAAGGTTCCTCGCCATGTCTCCCCTGCCACCCTCCCCCCCCCCCACCCCACATAGGTTCTTCTTCACCTATTCTCGCCCATATTTTTTATTTTAGTTTTATTTAAAAAAAATGTTGTAGCTCATACATTCCTATATTCATGGCAGGTAAAAAGCATTGCATACATAATACACAATATCCATATTGTTCTCAAAGATTGATTACTGCAACGCGCTACTACTCGGTCTCCCCGCCTCCTCCACTAAACCACTACAGATGCTGCAAAATGCTGCAGCCAGGATCCTCACAAATACCCGTCGTAGAGACCACATCACTCCGATTTTAAAAACACTACACTGGCTACCCATCCACTATAGCATACTCTTCAAGACACTGACCATCATTCACAAAACCATCTATCAGCAATCATCACTACAACTTACCATCCCTCTCGATCTCCACTCTGCATCAAGGCCAATCAGATCCGCTTACAGAGACTCCCTCCAGGCGCCCCCGAGCAAATCCTCTATTCATAACTCCATTAAAAAATGAGCACTTTCCACAGCCGGACCGCATCACTGGAACTCACTCCCCCCTGATCTACGCCAGGAACAATGCCAGATCTCCTTCAGAAAAAAACTGAAAACCTGGCTGTTCACTCAAGCATATCGCTGAAGAAATCTTCTTCTACCAGCACCGACTATCTCTCCTCCTTGTTCCCCCCCATCCCCCCCCTACCTTGCCACCCAGTCTCATCCTCAGTCCCTCTCACAATGGAACTGTTATACCAGAAACTGTTCATCCAATTATCTTATTATGCCAGAAACTGATCATTCAATTAACTTTTGAAATCTGAACCACTATGTGAAGTACATGCTCTACTATCTAATCAACTGCTCTCTGCTCATTGTTTTTTTACTGTTTAATCTATCCCTCATCTTCTAATGACCAAGTTCTACATTCCCTGTTTTATTGTAACTTTTTCGCCTGCTGTGTTAATTGGTTCTCCCCTAGTTTATTGTAAACCGGTAGGATAAGACTTGTCTTGAGCATCGGTATATTAAAAGAATTTAAATAAATAAATAAATAAATAAATAAATATCTATTTACCCTCCAGGTTCTTCTCCATTTCTCATCCCCCTTAAATTCATCTTAATTTTTACCCTTACGTTTCTTTCCATCTCCAAATCGGCTGAGCCTTCCCCCCTACCTCCTGCCCTCGAAAACCCTTTCCTTTCTGCCTTACCACAGCAGCAGTAGCTGTTCCCAGGAACCAGAGCTTCTCCAGTCTGACTCCTACCCCACTGACATTATCCCAGGCCATCAACCTCATCCTCCAAGGGTCAAATCAGAAGCAGGCTCAGAGGCAGGCCTAACGCAAAGGGCCATGCCAAAGGGCAAACTCCTTTCTGTGCCTCTTCCTGTTCATACTTCGGGACGCCCAGAGTCCAACATGCATCATTTAGGACTCCAAGAGAAGGGGACCCAACTAAACAGACCTGTCCAGTCACCAGAAGTGAATCCAAGGACCAATCTCAGCCACCACTCCAGGACCACTCCCTCCTACGGTCAAACTCATCAGCTCTCCACAACTGAAACAGTAAACTGCTGAACTCTGCCTCCCACACACGTCATCGGATGATGAAAATCCAGTGGTACTGCGCCTGCTCACTTCGAACACTGTGAGTAACAAACTTTGCT
This sequence comes from Rhinatrema bivittatum, assembly GCF_901001135.1. Lineage (NCBI taxonomy): Eukaryota > Metazoa > Chordata > Amphibia > Gymnophiona > Rhinatrematidae > Rhinatrema > Rhinatrema bivittatum. Next base: position 483,648,393 of record NC_042615.1, read on the forward strand.
CAGGCAACATCTAAAAGGTCTACCATCCCTAGTACCATCCTCATTCCTGCCTCTGAGCTCAGCTCCTACACAGCCCCTGCTCACATCACTTCCTTGCCAGCTCAACCCCTTACCATGTGTCTCATGTCTCACCCATCCTTCCTTCCTCCTTCCCTCCCATTAAGACAATAACTGGTCAAGGCAAATACTTGCCACAGTCCATGCCATATCCATGCAGACAGTCAAGGCCCCATAGAACTATCATCCCCCCCGCCAAGAGCAGTGCCGCATGTTATAACTAAAAATGCCGCCAAAACGCATCCTACAAGCTACTACTTCTCATTGCCAGGTCCATTTACAACAAGCTGTACCTGCTACATGATCAGGGACCTTTGTTTTCAGTTTTTATTTTTCCTGATAATTTATCAATCTTTATTATAAAAAAAAAAAAAAAAATAGGAGAAATCAGTGGAAAAAATGATTTGTTATTTTTCCAGGTAAATGTCTTTTTTGTTCTTGTTGTAATAAACACTGATACATTCCCAGGAGAATAAGATAAAAAACTGAAAATGAAGGTCCTTACACATGACCCTCTTTTTAAACCAATCTGTGGATATTAGGTGCCTGACAGAGATCTGGATGCCGACTCCCCCAGTTTATTCACATTTGCCCTCAAGGGCTACTCTTACGCCCAAACCCCACACAAAACAAGCAGGGTGGAGGAGTAGCAATAATTTTCAGAGAAACCCTTGTTTGAGAATTTGACAAATAGAGACCAACTTCTTACAAATGAACACTCATCCCAAACACAACTTCTTCCTGTTATACTGCCCACCACTGGGTAAAGATAAAAATCTTCATGACCTCCTAACATTCTTGTCTGTGATAATCCTGGAGCACTCAAGAACACTCTTCCCTCTTTGGTGATATCAACATCCATGCTGACAATGCAAACTCAGCATCTGCTAATGACATTCTCACCTTGCTGGAAGCACTAGGCCTCACTCAACTGGTCAACCAGCCAACTCACATAGCAGGGCATACCCTGGACCTGGTACTCACACCACACATCCTACTCCAGGATCTACAAATAAAGAACATCTGAACTACCCCACTATCCTGGTAAGACCACCACTTAATATATCTTGAAATGCATCCATTCTCAACCACAAAACCATCAAAGATAGCAACCCTGAAATTGGCGAGGTCAACTATGCATGTAATCCCTGAAAGTTTTCTACTAATCCTCCAGGAAACAGAAAGAAATGACTCACCCCCACCCACCAAAACTGACCCTGATAACTAAATTTCCGTTTAGCGTAGATTTTTTAATATAGGCAAAATATAAATAATTTTAAATAAATAAATAAATAGAAACAATCACCATACTGGTCAAATCCTGTAACTTGGACCTGGAAAAAGCCATAGATATGCTTGCCCTCAAGAAATCCACCCACATCAAAAAACTCCAAACTAGTATACATCTGAACTGAAAGAACAAAAACAAACAGGAAGGAAGAAGACTAGAGTACCATTGGCGTAAATCAAAATCTCAGACTGATAGGAACAAGTATAGAAGATAATGCAATGTACCATATGGCCATCACAGAAGCTGAAAAGATCTATTTCTCCTAAACATCCACCCAAGCAAAAGACTTGCCAAGACATCTCTTCCTTACTGTCATTAACTCCTGGGGCTCACTATTCTCCTACCCTCTGCTTTTACTATAGGAACCTATTGTAACAAGCTAACCAAATTCTTTATGAATAAAATTGATCACATCAAAAGAGAACTAAACACAATCACTAAAGAATGCCTCCCTCATGAAAGACAAACAACACCTTCCCACTTCTCCAGTGCTTTCTACCCCCATTAGAAGAAGATGTGAAATCTCTTTTCTCCGACCTTCAACCCACAACATGCCTGGAAGACCTCTGCCTCTGTTAGCTCATCAAACAAGCACAATTTGGCCTATTCAGTTGTTTCCAGAACATCATCAACACTTCATTATCTGAAGGACACGTTCCAGAGTGTCTAAAAAGTGGTAAAACCGACATTAAAGAAATCAAGCTTAGACCCAAATGACCTGAGAAATTACCGCCCAGTCTCAAACTTCCCTTTCCTTAGCAAGATTATTGAGAAAACAGTTTTACTACAGCTAACTGACCTCCTAAAAACCACAAATATTTGCACTCTTTCCAGTCTAGATTTAGAACCCACCAGAGCAAAGAAACTGCACTGCTTAGACTAGATGATGACCTTCGACTCTGCTTAGACGAAGATAAATTGCCCTCCTGGTATTCCCAGACCTCTCAGTAGTAATCAAAACCACAGACCACAAAATTCTCATCACCTGCCAAAGTAAACTTGGACTCTTGAGCCTAGTACTAGCATGTTCAAATCATTCTTTCATAATCACATCCAACAGTCTCCACTGAACAAGGATCATCTCAGCCTCACCCCATTCTTTGCAGTGTTCCACAAGAATCCACCCTCTCTTCCATTCTATTCAATATCTACATGGGCCCCACTGGACAAAAACGTCAGAGACTCCCACATTTTCTACTTCTATGTAGATGATATCCAGCTACTACTCCCCCTAGGCCCAGAACTTGTCCAAGAAATCACAAACCTAAACAACTGCCTTAAAAAGATCTAGATTGGCTACACCACAACAAACTGAAACTGAACTTTCAAAAAACAGAGGTGCAAAAAGGACATAGTAATATAGTACATGACTGCATATAACACCCAAAAAGGTCTATCCAGCAAGATGTTTAGGACAGTAACTGCTGCTCTGTGTAGGTTACTCCTGTGCCTCCTATTTAGGGCTGTAACTGCCACTCCATGCAAGTTACCCCTATGCAGAAATGTTGCACCAAAATTGCCACCTGTAATCTCTGTTCTTCATTTCCTTCCTCCAGCTACTATAGAACTTTTGTGTTTATCCTACTGTCTTTTGAATTCCACTACCGTTCACTATTGTTCTTGTCCTCACCATGTCTTCCGAGAGAGCACTCCAGGCATCCATCATCCTTTCTGTGAAAAAATATTTCCTTGCATTATTTCTTAGTCTAACACCTCAGAGCTTTATATAATGACCCTTAGTCCTACAGCTTCCTTTCCATTGGAAAAGGTTAGATTCCTATACATTATTAATACCTTTCAGATATTTAAAAACCAATATCATATCCTCCCTGTCTTTCATTTCCTCTAGTGTATACATATTTAGGTCTTTAAGTCTCATTTCATATGACTTTTGGTATGGAGCCTACAGCATTTTGGTTGCCTTCCTCTGGACCGCTTTTAATCTCTCTCTCTCTCTTACTTTTTTTAGATGAGGCCTCCAGAACTGAACACAATACTCCAGGTGAGGTCTCACCAGTGGCCTGTCCAGGGGCATTATCACTTCCTTTTTCCTGCAGGTTATACCTCTCTTTATGCAGCCCAACATCCCTCTGGCTCTAGACATCGCCTTGTCACATTGCTTCACCACTTTTCGGATCACTGGTCACTATAACTCCAAGGTCTCTTACTCAGTCCATGCACATCAGTTTCTCGCCCTCTATAAAGTACAGCTCCTTTGGATTTCTGCACCCCAAATATATGAATATGCATATCTTGGTACTGAATCCTAGCTATCAAACCTTCAACCACTCCTCAAGCTTTCTTACATCACTTCTCATCTTCTCTAGTCTTCAGGGATGTCAACACTGTTGTAGATTTTAGTGACTACAGCCACGTCCACACAAGAGTTTCCCTGGAGGGTGCAATCCTACCTTTTAGCAACCAAGTTTGCATCATAGGCTTCCTCCTAGCCTCACAACTCACTACCTTATTCCAACTGCACCAACAATGCCAACTTTGCCATGTCTTTGATGGATAAACCAATGCAGTAGTGGTCCAGACCTGAATAATCTCCCACCTAGACTACTGCAACTCTGTTACGATTAGTGGCACATGAGATGGTCCTGCAAGCTGCCACACTTACCCTGATGCCACAAACAGGGCCCAACACTCTCGTGTCAGGAATGCTGCCTGCCGACGCTTCCCAGGACTTCCTAAGGTGTGTGCGCACCCCACATGCCGCTTCTTAAAGGGGCCGTGGCGGGAAAGTCCCTACAGCGCCCTCTGATGACATCACATGCTCCTGCCTACGTAAGTCGGCCCCAGACCCTGCCTCAATGCCTCAGCAACAGGTCTCCTGGTGTTCTTGTGTCCCAGTGCGTACTGCTTCCCTTGTCTTTTTCCTTACCCCTTTCCTTGCTTCTTATCTCGCTCCTTGCCTTGTCCCTCATCTTCTCCATGCTCCATTCCTTGCCATGTTCATTGCCAGCCCATTCTTTGCCTTTGCCTTGTTTGTGCCCTAGCCCTTGTTTCATCTATCCTGTTCTCTGTCTCCCTATGCCTCTTCAGCTTGACTCCCTGGTTCTGATCCCCAGCTTGGATCTCATTTCTGCTGTCTGCCACCTGCCCCAACCTTCACCTGGACTCTCTCCTCCCGGATAGCCCTAGGGATCCACCTAAGACTTGCTGGCTGCCAGAACTCAAGGGCTCAACCCTGCGGGGGAGGTAGCTGGTATAGGCGAAGCTCCAGTCGATCCCATCCAAGGGCTTCTTTGCCAGCTGTTGGTGCAAGCCTAGTGGGCTTGTCCACTAGGTGGGAACCAACTGTACCACAGCACCAAGGGTCCACTTTCCAGCCAGTGTTACAAACTCCTTCTACATTGGGTTACCTAAAAAAACTAAACCTCTGGCTGAAATTCATAGAAAACTCAGCAGCACAAACTAAGCTAAATACCAATATATTTTACAGAATCACCCCACTCCAGACATCCCTACACTAGCTACCAACACACTATAATACCATATTTAATATCCTGGTTCTGGCTTTCAAGGCCTTCAATGGCTTGGCATCACTCTACCTTGGCAACAAAATCACCCTACATATACTCAACTGATCACTGTGCTCACTACCCCAAGCCCACCTAGTGGTACCAGCTTCCAAGGAAAAGTGACTCACAACTACGAAGAAGAGAATCTTCTCAGGAATCAGTCCCACCATCTGGAACTCCCTATCCCTAGAAGTCAGACTCACTCCAGACCTTCTCACTTTTAGGAAGAAATTAAAAACCTGGCTCTTTGTAGCAGCCTTCGGCCCAGAGCCAAAATATTACCCTGTCAATCTCTGGCCCTCAGCCTAAACCCCTAATTGAACCCCTCAAATCAAATCTTGTTCTCCAAGGACCCGAATGAGCCATACTATAAATCACCCACCTTCTGAATAAACAAAATCTTGCTCTGCAAAGGACTTGATTGAGCCATAGTAATAGCACACCCACCACTCGAATGACCCATACTACAACTCTCCCACTTACTGCTACCCACCCCTCCAAGCCACTATCACAGAACTCCTCCAAATTTTGGTATTATAGCATACCGATGTAACCTATAACATTATAATCTTCATTACACACCCTATATCACTTCTATAATAATCTGTGGTTTGCTCTAACATTTGTATCTACAGTATGATTTCCTGTACCTGCTAAACATAATTTATACCTGGTGATTGCTTTCTATTGCTATACTTGAATCTTCAATCACTGATACACCCTATATCTCAGCTATAACCTCTTTTTTTTTTTTTGGCTGTAATATTTGTATTCTATTATATCCTGTACCTGCTAAATGCAATCTATACCAACGGATTGCTACCTCCTGTTGTACTCAACATGACGAACACCCGTTGATTGTCATTTACCGACATTCTCTGTGCCACTGCAGAATTGAACTGCCATGTAGCACACTTTAAACTCTTCTCTTTTAATTCATTATAAATAAATAACGATGATGAGCCCTTCCCACCCCCCCTCATAAGAGTCATTTTCATATCTTTTCTCCCCACCCCCTTTCCTTGGTTCCTCTCCATCTCTTCCTCCCCTCCTTCGGGTTCCTTTCAGTTTCTTGGGGTACAGTACCATGGGCAGAGTAGTACCAGGTTAGGGACACCTGAATGTTTACTCCCTCTCCTGTCAGCTGCTGTTCCCCCCTGGTGGGTGCTTCCTTTATAATTAGGAAGCATTAGGAGCAGCAGCAGCCATAGAGACTGGGAGAGTGTGTTTATATGCCCCCACACTATGGGGTGGCCATCACTGACAATAGCCTGACTGCCAGGGAGGAGGGATAATGTTTGATATGACTTTTAGCAAAAGGATGTCCTGTATTTTGGGGATGTGCCAATGGCCATCCTAAAATATTAGGGAGGGATTAGACCTCATTGCCAGCAATCCATTGGGTGGGGGAAAGGGGGAAATTAGCCTTCACTGTCAAGGATCTATAAAGAGGGATTCGATTTTGTTGTTTGCGATCTGTAGGGAAAATTAGGCCTAACTTTCAGAGATCCATGGGAGCGAATTTAAATTTTGCTGCTAGAGGTTTGTAAAGGGGAGGGGGGACGGGGATTACGCCTCGTTACCTAGAAAAATGGACCTATTTGTGGCTCTAGAGAACCAATTTAGTGCACATCCTTTTTAGGGAATAGCCACGGGAGGCCATGCATGGTCTGAGACCCAGACTGAAAGTTCAAACACAAGCAAAAGGAAGGCGGGACCAGCCAAAAATCAAAGAAAACAACATTATCAGTAAGAGCCCAAAGCCAGCCATGCTGACACCAGAGGAACAGAAACAGCAGGAACTGCACAGGGCACAACAATGGATGCCTGTACACAACTGTGATAATGCTTCTCACACATTAATGTTAGACCATCCTGGAGAAAATCCAAATATCCAGACCCCTACCATGACTATAACACCTCGGCCTTCACAGACAAAGCTAAAAGCAGATCCAACTAAATCAGCTACGATCCTCCTCCACTCTCCCTGCCAGCAGCAGAGAGAAGGTGCAACCAGCAACTAAAAGCAGGGCTCAGACTCACCTCAGCTCCTCCTGCAACTCCATGCCACTCCTTCCTCTGTGGAAAGGCAGCTTGCCCTCACTTCCTGGGGTTCGGTCCTCCACAATCTCAATCCTGAACACTAAAGTCCAGAGGGCAGACACGCAGCTGCTTTGGAAACTGGACACCTTGAGACCGCCCCTCAGAGGCAGGGTCCGTAATTTTAACCCCAACTGGCTCAGGAAGCTCCAGCAAAACAGCAACAGAAAGGAATATGTAGCGGCGGCATCTGCTCCAGTACCAGACTCCCCAAGGCAACTTCGTGAGGTCAGCCTCTTCTGTACTAAGGACAGTATCTATACTCACATCTGACCTTGTTTCTGGAATCCATGCAACAGCACACATGCCAGGAGTGAAGTTCAGGGCTTTTCTTGCAGCACAACTTGTGCACTGAAGACCACATGTGTGAGGGCAGGAATACTGTGCAGATGGCAAATGGACAAGTTGCGAAGTGTTGCAGAACGAACCATGTTTGGCAGTTTACACAAGTTACTTGTCCTTGGTTGTGCTTCCAGCCTTCCATTGTCAGTGACAGAGCCAGGGATTACAACGGAGGCATAGGAAAATAAAGTGACTCCCTCAAAGTCACTTACATAGAATCAATGGCAGAGCTGGGGATTAGAACTGAAGGACTCGCAGATAACGTGACTCCCCTAAACTCATCAAAGCATGACCAGACTTGCAGTGCAGGCACACACACACACACACTCTCTCTCTGCTTAATTACCCTGCAGGTATGCTTTAGTCAAAGTTAGCTAGAAGGAAATAATTTAAAACCACAAAAAAAAACCAAAAAAAAAAAACCTGAAGACAAATACTGCAGAATTAATTTGGGCTCTCAGGAAACTAGCTATTCTATTAACATACAGTATTACAAAATGTCAACAAAGAAACCACAGCGTCTTGATTCCCTTGAGATTCAGGAAAGAGCCTGGAGGCCAGCAGGACAGATCCCCCAAGGCAGGGAAAGCTTGGAAGTGGGTTTTGTTAGTCACTGACAACTCGCTGTTCTTTCTCCACAGCAGTGCTGCTGCCGTTGCAGTGCCTTGAATGAAGCCATGAAACAAGGCCTCTCAACCACTAGCAGCACTAGAGGGCAGCAGCTGATTGTCAACCAGATCTTCTTTCTCTCCTCCCCCTCCCTACGCCCCAGCACAGCAGGGTGTGGAACACTTCCCACAGCTAATTAGCATTTAATAATCTCCAGATCCAGCCTCAGACACAGCGAGAGCCGGTATTAGATAATGCAGGGTACTAGTCTGCTCCAGCAAGCATCACCATAGAGAGGCACAAACCAAAGACACCGTCCCCTTCTCTCCCTGCCAGCAATCACAGCAATCCATCTCATTCCTTCTCAGAGTGCATGTACAGCGCTGCGTGTACTGACCGTGCTTTATAAATAATCACTGCTCAGTGTCTGTACAGCACTGTGTATGCTGATGGCGCTTTATAAATTGTAATCACTGCTCTGTCAGACCGATGCAATACCGTGCGCTGGCCACAGCACACGGCTCAACACGCGATTGCAGGCGCGTCCATAACCACGGATGCAAAACGGGGGTTAGAGCATCCAAAACGCTTGTCCAATGGAGCGCCTAGGTAATAGCGCTCATCCCATGTAAATTCATGTTGATGATGCTATTATCTATTTCCCTCCCATGCAAAAATAAATGAGCGCCCGATGCGCTCATTTATTTAATATCTTAATATCTTTAATATCATGGCGATATTAAGTCAAGGAACCAAAATGGAAGAATTAAGTCAAGGAACCAAAATGGGAGAATTTTAAAAATAAATTGTCCGGCGGCCATAAAATTGAGCATCTGTTTTCCTAACTGGCTGACAGCCACCTTTCCCGGGTGCCCGCTAGGGGCGCACAATTTCCCTAGCGCCTCCTTTATACCGCAACACCTGATTTAAATATTAAATCGGGCGCCTGGGAGAGGTGGCTTGGCGGGTGCTCAATCATGAGGGCCCGTTTAACGCACGCCGCAATTGCATCGGCCTGTGTGTCTGTACAGTGCTGGGTATACTGACAGTGCTTAATAAATAATAATCACTGCTTTGTGACTGTACAGCTTGTGTGCATTGACTGTACTATAGAAATAATCAATAATCTCTGTTTCTGTACAGTGCTTTGTAGCCTAATAGTGCTTAATAAATAATAATCACTGCTTTGTGACTGTACAGCTTGTGTGCACTGACTGTACTATAGAAATAATCAATAATCTCTGTTTCTGTACAGTGCTTTGTAGCCTAATAGTGCTTAATAAATAATAATCACTGCTTTGTGACTGTACAGCTTGTGTGCACTGACTGTACTATAGAAATAATCAATAATCTCTGTTTCTGTACAGTGCTTTGTAGCCTAATAGTGCTTTATAAATAATAATCATTGCTTTGTGACTGTACAGAACTGCAGACACTGATGGTGCTTTATAAATAACTAGCAAAAAATGCCTGGTGTTGCTCAGGTTATTTAGTCTATAACAGCCTGTGTGTGTATGTGCTCATGTGTGTGCACTTGTGTGGGCCTGTGACTGTGTGTGAGTGGGGGGGGGTCTGTGCTTGTGTGTTTGTGTGCATACCTCTGCCTGTCTGTGTGGGTCCCTATGCCTGCCTGTGCGTGCGCCTATGTCCCTGTGTGTGCGCATGTATGGGGGGTGCCTGTGTGTGCATGCATCTGCCTGAGTGTGTGTATGTCTGCCTGTGACAACCTGTGGGAGTTTGTGTGCACTTCTGCGCACTTATGCATGTGTGCCTGTGCCTATCTGGTCCTTTGTGTGTGGGAGCACGAGAGACAGGGCTTCACAGAAAGAGCATATTATCAAACATTACCCGGCATTGCTTGAGTTATCTGGTCAATAACAGCTTGTGTGTGTGCATGCGTGAGCGTGTATGTGTTTATGTGAGCCTGTAGGTGTGGGTGCCTGTGTGTGTGTGCGTGCTCCTCTGCCTGTGCCCATGCATGCGTGTGTGTCTCTGCCTATGTGGGTGCCTGTGCCTGTGGGCAACAGTGATTTGAAGACAGAGCATATTGTCTTTCTATAGTGCACCTTCCACTATTCCGGGAGCCACCTGATGACCACAGACACGATAGTGTGACTGACCAACACAAGCCTTATATATATATATATATATAATCACTACTTTGTGATTATGAACCAACAGTGCTTTATGAATAATGATTACTCTGTGACTGTACAGCTCTATGTATGCTGATAGTGCTTTATAAATAATAATTATTGCACCAAGACTGTACAGTGCTATGTACCATGACAGTGCTTCATTAATAGTATACAGTCCCTACATTGTGAATGGACAGTGCTGTGTTCTCTGAAAACATCAGTTCACCAATCTCACAGAAAGGTCATGTTACTGATCTTGGCACCAAACAGATGAATTCCTCCTGAGCTTTCTGAAAATGCATAAAAGCCTTCCTGTGCTCGTGCGCAGTGCCTGCACTGCCGCAGCCCCATGCCTCGCCTCAGAGAACAGTCACCAAGGGGAGGAGGGAGGGATTGTGTGATTGGTGAACTGTAGTCTAAAGAGAACACCTCTTACAGGTAAGCAACTTTGCTTTCTCTAAAGTCGAGCAGCTCACCATTGCTGCAAACATGGAGTCCCTAGTTAAGTCTTCAGCAAAAAGGGGAACAACAACAAAACACTGCCAATGGATGGAAAATATTTTTTTGTTGAGAAAAACCTTTTCTATTTTATCTTTTTTTTTTTTTTTTTAAAGGGAAGACAACCAGAAATTATAAAATCTTCACTGTGAGATATAGAGTAGGCACTACCCCTCAGAGAAGCTGTGGAGAAAGGACAATCTGAGCCTACTACCCCTTCAGGATGACATAAATGTGTAGACTAAACACCATTTCCCAGCCTCGATGAATGTCGGTGGATGACCAATGTCAGCAAAGCCCTAAAACTGACCAGACATGAATCTGGGCAGATGCCACACCTAGGCACTGATTCAATGTCAGTGTGCAGTGAGCATGGGGATGAAAGCCTGTTCCCACAGGCCTCGCGTACCCCTGCACAGAAGCCCAGAGAGAACAGAGCCTTGTGAGCATGGGCTTAGTCCCTGTGCTCATTTCCAATTTGAGGATCGGGTCCTTGGAGCCAAAGTCTGGGGAAAGAGGGCAGTGGCAGCAGGAGGGGTGTCTTTGGAGGTCTGGGGCAGGATTGTAAGGCAGTGGGAGTGGGGGGGCAGGAAATTTGCCACCACTGGCACAGGCCTAATAGGCCTTTGCATAAATCCAGGCCTGCTCTTGACATACCCCGCTAAGGGCAGGCCTTTCTGGACATAATAGGAGGAGATACAATCTGTTATCCGCACTCTCAGGTCTATTATCTAAAGTATCTAAAAGTTAAGTACATAAGAACATAAGACTTGCCATACTGGGTAAACCAAAGATCCATCAAGCCCAGTATCCTGTTTCCAACAGTGGTCAATCCAGGTCACAAGTACCTGGCAGGATCCCAAGGGATAGATAGATTCCAAGCTGCTTATCCCAAGAATAAACAGTGGATTTCTGTGTGCAGATAGCACTCTTGCACTCCAGGGAATGAAGAGCCTTTTCATCTTTATGAAGATGTGGCCTCGGGGAATATGCTAGATGGACCGATTTAGATGGAAAATCAGCTCTACCTTAGGCAGGAACAAGGATTATGTACACAGCACCAATCCAAAATTCGGTATAAGGTGAATAAGTCACTAAGGCCTGGAGTTCACTGACTGCAGGCTGAGGTGGCAATCATCAAAAATGAGACCTTCACACAGGCCCAGTGGCTCAACGGCAGAGTTGTGCACTATCATGCAGAGATCTGGGTTTGACTCCCTACTCCGTTCCTCCTCTCTCTTGATCGATGTGGGCTAGGAATGCTGCAGAGGGAGGTGGGAGGGGGAAAGAGAGTCCTAATCATCATGCAACAGTGACACCTAGTGGCTGGGCTTACGGTCCAGGACTGCAGGGGGTCTGGAAGGAGCCCCCGGTGTCTGCTGCTGAGAGAGAACTCAACTTGCAAAGACTGCAGTAAAGTAGATTGGAAAGGGGATATGAAATAGAGGGTAAAAAATCCCCAGACCCCTGGGCAGTTGGAAATGAAGGCTCATGGAAGTCCAAAGGGGCAGAAGGAACCTGCCTGGTCAAAAAGAAATTTTCACAGGTCAGGTACTTGAGTTTACAGGAGTCTAGAGTCTCAAAGGGGGCTTTCATCAGCTGGGTAAGAACCAAGCTGAGGTCCCATGACACGGGGGGAGGTCTAATGAGAGACTTCAACTGAAATGAGACAATCAGAAGCTATATAGAAATGGCGTATCCGTTTTACATGTTGGTGAGAAGCACCAACTGCATCAAGGTGAACCTTAAGAGAGTTGTTTTTTCAGCCAGACTTTGAAAGAAGTAAAGATATTCAAACAGTTTTTGAATAGGACAAGACAAAGGATCTAGGACCTTGCCCGCACACCTTTTGATAAACCTCCTTCATTTAAAACCATAGGACCTCTTAGTGAATTCCTTTCTAAAAAACAGATCTTTGGACACCTTTTTGGAGAAACAAAGAGATCATATTACGTCCCTTTCAATATCTAGGTTGTGAAGACCAGAAACTTGATTTTGTGGGGCAAACATTTTCAGGTTCTGCATGGTCAGAATTTCTCGACTTAATTGGTTTCCTCAGGGACAAATCCCAGAGAAGTGGAAAACACATCTGTCTTGGCCAAAATATGAGGATCATAGTTCCCTGGTACCTTCTGAGTTTTATCAAGGTTCTGGCCACCAGAGGTATTAGAGAATACATATACAGAAGATCTGTCCCCCCAGTGAACTGAGAAGGCATCTGAATAGGGCTACCATTAGTCATCTTGTAAGAGGACATGTCCTCCTTTTGGGCTCCTTCAAGTGTGTCTTCCAGATTATTTTTGTTTTTAGGAAAATGTCCTCTTTCTCATGGGGAGGAATCCTTTTATGTGCCCATGACCAACACAGCACCCACAATGGTGAGACAAAACATCTCCTGCCTATTAGTCAGTCTGGACACATGAGGGTGCTAAAGAGAGGGATATAGAGAGAGGCACCAGACTTCAGAGGCAGAAAGTTTGTTCTGCATAGCCGATCTTCTCTCTTTTTCTCTCTGGAACTCTCCACTCAGTTGCTATCCCCTCTGAGGCCACTGCAACTGCTCTGGGTCCCTGTAGGGCTACCATGGCATGATCTCTCTATCCAGGTCCACTGCCCTGCTTCCTTGGTTAAGAGAAATAAAGAAGACTTAGGTTAGGAGGGAAGTGACTATCACTGATACACAAGTTCATTTTTGTTTAAAGACAGTTCCTTCATTCAAGAAAGAAAGAACTGGAGAGGAAGGAAGGAGGTAGTAGCATACTAATCTGTGACCCACTGGAGAACAGACTGAAATGCCAAAAAGCAAGTGTCACTTTACCGAGGAAACGAAAACAAAATTTCCTTGCTTTCGGAAGGGCCAGAATGACTGGGAATCTGAGTGCTTAGTTTGCAATCTTTTATTATTAATATTTTAATATTTAATACATTGTATAACAAATTATAAGAATTACTTTTTGAAACTCAGTCAGTGAGATAACGTAATATAATGAAAGCAAAGCAGGAAAAAGTAAATCACTGCATTTAGTTCATAAAATAGAGAAAGATCAGTACACCATAATCTACAAAATGAAAAGAAAAATATGAGGGTAACACGGCACACAACAGTGAACCAGTAGGTTATTAATTTGGCACATCTTAAACTAAGCACAAGCTTGAGGGCTAACAGAAGTAGCCTTATTATAGATAAAAAGAAAGCTGAGAGGGGTTATAAAAGATGTACCTAACCCTTGGATAATTATAAATTTGCACAAAGACTTTAAATAAAACAAACCCCGCTATCTGTAATCCCTTAGGTCTATATTACAAAAAAGATTGTCTTCTTTTCTGGGTCTCTTTCACTACATCTGGAAAAGCCCTAATTTTTTAATTGTAATACAACTTATCCTTATACCCTAGGAAAAGTTTATTAAACTCCAGTTCTGTATCCTATTCCATGGCAAAATTCACTATTAAAATTGAATAATCAATCATTTCCCCATTGAATTTCATCAGCAGAACCAAAACATCCAAGCTATCAAAAGACTGTGCAGGTGGTCGAGAATCCTCAGCCCCTGGACTACTCTTTCAAATAATAAATCCTGTACATCGGAGGAAGCAAATCCATAGGAATAGACAAAACTTCATTCATATATTGACAGAAAATCATTATTGCTGTCAAAGAGGTGACTTTAGGAAAATTGCTAAACCTCAGTATCCATCTCTGAACAATATTCTCCATGTTGTCCACTTTCTTATATAATATGAAGTTATCCATAATGGCAATGTCAAGCTCCACAAATTTCACAGCCTTTGTTCCTGCCAAATTCCCTCAGTTGCCTCTCGAGGTCTTCTTCACTTAGCTTAAAATCTTGTAACTGAACAAATAATTGGTGAATTTGACCTGACAGAGACTTCCCCAGGTCAGAAAGAGCCCTCCACAAATCATCTATTGTAATTGCTAAGTATTTCTTTAATTCAGATGGAGGGTAGCTTAGGTCTTACCAAAGGTTACAGAGGATGTATTGCTTAATATTGGGAGGTCTAAGGGCTGGATATGCTTCTGGTGAGTGATGATGAATACCTTCCCCCTAAAGGGGATAGGGCTGAGGAGGGAATATAAAAAGGGCCCGGCAAGGCACCACAGAGGGAGTTTCTGAAGCTTGAAGACCGGTGTAGTTATGTTGCGAGAGAGAAGCAGTTAAGTTGAAAGAGCTGGGAGAAAGGGGGAAAAAAGCAGTAAAGATTAAGAAGCTGAGAGAAAAGTACTCTGGCCTGGAATTTGTCTGTGGAAGGAAGAATACTTTTCCCTGGATAAGTCCAGAAGTTAGACCCGAAGCAATTGTCCACTAGAAGCAAGCGGGAGGATTTTTGTTTTGGTCACCTACCAAGTTGTAATAGGGACTTCAGCTAAATTTGCAGCCACTGAATATTCAGCTATGTTCAGCAGCCGCTACTTAGCCAGATAAGTATTTATCCAGCTATATAGATAGCAGAATATCTTGGGGGCAGATTGAGGTGGGGCTACTTATCCAATTACCTTAATCAGATAACTGCCAATATTTGGACTTATCCAGTTAAGTTAACTGAATAAGTTAGACCTGCTTGATAGCAGGTCTAAAGTTAGCCGGATATAATTTATCCAGCTAACTAGCCATGCCACTGAATATCCCTTCTAACAGGCCGATACAGTACAGTGCGCTCCGGTTAACCCACATTTAGAAGCGAGTATTTGACGCGCTAGCTTTACCCCTTATTAAGTAAGGGGTAATAGTGCCTCGAAAATGCGCGTCCAACCCCCCTGAACGTAATAGCACCCGCAACATGCAAATGCATGTTGATGGGCCTATTAGTTATTCCCTCGCGATTCAGTAAGTAAAATGTGCAGCCAAGCAACACATTTTACTTTCAGAAATTAGCGCCTACCCAAAGGTAGGCATTAATTTCTGCTGGCACCAGGAAAGTGTACACCCTCTGACTTAATATCATGGCGATATTAAGTCGGAGGTCCCAAAGTAAAAAATAATTAAAAAATAATAATAATAAAATCGGCCCGCGGCTCGAAAACCAGACGCTCAATTTTGCTGGCATCCGGTTTCCGAACCCTTGGCTATCAGCGGGTTTGAGAACCGACGCCGGCAAAATTGAGCATTGGCTGTCAAACTCGCTGACAGCCACCACTCCTGTCAAAAAAGAGGCGCTAGGGACTCGCTAGTGTCCCTAGCGCCTCTTTTTACCGCGGGCCCTCATTTAAATACTGAATCGCACGCACAGGAGAGTGGCCTGTGCGCTCGCCCGCTCTCCCGTGACTTTTACTGAATCGGCCTGTAAGATAGCCAGATAAATTTGAATTTTGGGCCCACAGAGAATAAGGTCTGATTATTTGGAGAAGTAATTTTTGGAGGAATATTGAACTTTGCATTCTTGTGTCTGGAGTTTTTATACAATTTCTGTGGTGGGCTTTGTTTTGTACTGGCTGAAACTTGATTTTCCCTAAGTAAACTTTTTCCTGTTTGATACACAACAGTTCTATGAACTGTGTTTTCTATTTGGAGGTAACGTTTGACCAGTTGGCTTTGCAAGTGTACCCTCCCCCCATTCCACGGGACCCAGAAACTTTTTCCCCACCCTGGTTGAGTAAATCCAGGGCTAGGAAGTGAACCCCTTGTGAAGAGTGGGGGAGGGAGGGAGGGAGGGGCTACACAAATAATTCTACACTAAAATTGACTGGTGAAATCTGTGCATACCTAGGGGTAATATGTTATCCAAATCTTCCCTAAAATTGGCATTTATCTTACTTTGTGAATCAAACTCAGCTCTGATGCCCATTCCTCCACTGCCAATCCTTGTCATCCTTTCTGAGGCCCTGAGACAGAGCTCATCTGTCCTTCTCCCTCCATCATTGCAAACACTGCATCATCAGCCAGAACCTTAGTGCCCAGAACACTCAAATGATTTAATGTCAGTTGCAGCAAGGTAAGGTGCCCTTCTGACTCTAGGGACACCTCAAAATCCAGGGTTGTCCTGCCACTCAGTCTCACTAGGAAAACTACCCCCTGTTAGAAGAGCTGCAGGTGCTGACGGAGTTGATGTCTGTATCTGTGCTGGAGATCTCATAAAGGAGTCAACTGGGCCTCAAGTAACCACAGTGACAGATCTGGGAGGATAAATCTGAACCCTCGCCTTCTTCTTCTTGCCAATATATACGAATGCCAAGGCAAACTTGAAAAAGGTAAAATGCCCAGAGATTCGACCAGCAGAATTTCACTGTGGTGCCGCCATCTTGGATCTCCTAGTTTGTAGATCTGGCAGGATGCATTCTTGACACAAATATACATGGGCCCAATAAGACACAACCCAGGATAAAATAGACTGAATAACATGTAGATTGTCAGCTTGCTAGCATATTTGTTTTCTAAGTTATGTACTAGGATAATATCCCAACAAGCCTACCCAGTCTAATCTCCACCCCCCTCACCCCCCTCAGCCCATACCTCATTGAACCTTTTGTATATAGACCCCTGGGCCCTTGTAAGTATATAGACCCTGTAAGTAACCCGTTTAAGCCTGTATATACATACCTGTAAATAGCCTGTTACAGTTTTAATGCTTCTATTTCATTGTCCTCTGCTCTATGTATATTCCTCCCTGTTTCCCCCTCCCCGTTGATTGTAATTTCAGCCTTTCAGTTACAATGTGAACCGGTATGATGTATGCTTACTAATGCCGGTATATAAAAGTTTTAAATAAATAAATAAATATCCCAGGAATCAAGAGTTCAAGGCAGACAGGGACTCACATATGGATGGATTAGGGTGGGACAGTCTCCTAAGGGAGCCTTAAACCCAGCAATACATGGGACAAGCCTTCATACCCACTCAGCCACCATGCCACCTCTTTATCTAAAGTTAAATTATATAATGGCTATTTGTAAATACTGTTCACTGTACCTGATAAGCATTAGATATAAAAATGTGCTGATCATTATTTGTAGATGAGACATTAACAGTTATGCACAAGCTACACTTGTTTTGTTAAATAAAAATTATGTATGCAAACTATTGTGAGCTCATTTTCTGGAAGTGTCTTTTTTTTTTGGAATTGGAAAAATAGTAGGCCAATTTGCCTTCTGATCTCTTCCTAGAGCAGAAGATTTGTATCTTTCTCATTTGGGCTATTGCAAACAGCTCTACCTCAGGTGTGCCTCACTTGAGAAGGATTTTGTTGGCTACATCCTGATCCAGGGTGTTGACTGCCTGCCAAGATGCTGCATCTTCCTGCCAAGTAAACAGCTCTTAGAGTTGTCTCATGATAGAGGGACTAGTTCCACACCTTCACAAAGAATAGATCTGTTTGCTTCTGCTTGTTCAGAAAGATCATGACACTTTGTACTATGACAATTCTGTTGGCCTCTTGACTTTAGAATATTTAGAAGGTTGATGTGTAACCTCTTCTTCTGAAGAGATCAGGGGTCTTGGGCACAATTCCTTCTAAGCTGTGCGCATGCACACAGGTCCTGACTCCTGCACACATGGCAAAACACAGGGCGTAATTTTCAAAAGCATTTGCACATTTAAAATTGGGTTTTACACATGTAAGTGCACTTTACTCAAGTAAGTGGGCTTTTGAAAATTGCTACAATATATACCATTGAATTGTCAATAGGTTTTACACATATAAGTGTATGTTACACGTGTAAATGGCTTTTGAAAATTGCTACGATAGTATGTTATATTTACATGCATAACTCCTTTGAAAATTGGCTCCACAGTGCGCACAAGAAATCCTGATATTTGCATTATACTGGCTCATAGTGTACATATTTGAACTCAGCTTATAAAAATTAGCATAAAAGAAAATCGTTGTGCACGTAGCCTTTCAAAAATTAGAGGGAACATGGGTCTTGATGCAAACTCTTTGTAGGTGAGCTCACTAACCCAGGTTGGAATCGCCTGTAGTTAAGACAATTTACTGACGAGGGATTTGGAAGGGTAAACCCTGAGTCAAAGAAAGATAGTAACACAGAAGTGTGATGGCGGAAAAAGACCACACGACTTTTCTAGTCTGCCCATCTGCACCAACTACTCAGCTTTACACTCCCTACTAGTCCCTCAGAGATCCTCTGAGTTTATCCCATGTTTTTTTTGAATTCAGATACTGTCCTTGTATCCACTACCTCCACTAGAAGGCTGTTCCATGCATCTACCACCCTCTTTTTAAGGAGCTATTTCCTTAGGTTACTCCTGAGTCTAACCCTTTCACCTTCATCCTATGACCCTTCATTCTAGAGCTTCCTTTCTGTTGAAAGAGGCCTGCCTCCTGTGCATGGAAAGCTTGGCGATATTTTAATATTGCTACCATATCTCCCCTATCCTGCCTTTCTTCTAGGATATACATGTTTAAGTCTGTCTCCATAAGCTTTAAAACCAAGACCACTGACCAAACTGGAAAGGGACAGATAGCAAAAGAGGAAGTCTTTGAATTCCTGTGTGATACAAATGCCTTCATGAAGTCCCTGAATGTTCGAAATCCACTGGGTTTTAAGGGTCCGCTTGGCTTGTCTCATATGGAGACATGTCATGGGAATTACACAAACTGTGCAGGCTACAAAGCCCAACATTCGCAACTCAGACCAAACTGATGTCTACTAATTCTGAATGATTCCTTCCACTGCAACCACTATGTTGGTGAAGATACATAGCCATGTTTTGAATCATGTTTAGTAGAGCTCCTATGAATTCCAATGAGCTGTCAGGTTCATATTGGATTACAGATAGCTGGTGATGAACTCTAATGATTGCAGCACCAGGATGATGCTCTGTATAGATCTGTACACACCTATCTGAGATATGCTCTTGACTGGTCAATCATCCAAGTAGGGAAACACAAGAATACCAAGCTTGCACAGAAATACTGCAACAACTGTAAGGCAGAAAATGTTATTAGATATGGTTTCTTTACTACATATTTCAGATAGTTGCTGTAATCTGGATGTATCTCACAATAACATAGCAAATGATGACAGAAAAAGACCAAATTGGCCCATCCAGCCTGTCTGGTTGCAATTGTTCCACATTAGATAGTCCTATATTTAACTCAATACCAGCTGCCCGCCCTCCATATCTTTTACCTGAACCTACCAAGTCCCAAGCATGCCTAGATTCTGTTAAAAATGCTGGCCTCCACCACCCCCACTACTAGGCCATTTCAGGCCTTGTCATCTTTCTCTATGATTCTAACAAAACCAACATTAAATCCAATTCCCAGTTCCCTTTCCATGTCTTCATTTCAAATGTTCTAATAATCCACACTGCTATCAAAATTAGATAAGCCAATGTCAGAAACATCCAGCCTCCCAGTGCTCATTCAAATTTGCATTTTAACTATGGTCTGCCGGTGTAGGTTACCGCAATGCCTTCTTGGAAGACTGATACAGTCATACTACTGCTGCTAGGGTTGTTAACTGCCATTCCATGCAGTTACTCCAGTACCTTCTTGGAAGCTCATTGCAATCATATTACTGCTATTAAGAATAGAAGCAGGCAATATGGACATGGGGAAGACTCATGTGGCCCAAATAAAAGCTAGGGAAGCACTTAGTCCCACCTGTCATTCTCCCCAACTCCAGCTCATCCCCACCAGTCTTCTCTCTCCTGCTCTGTTCCTCCCTCCACCACCACCACCACGACTCTCTCTCAAGCCTCCTTTTCTCTCATTTTCCTAATCTCCTCTTCCTCCACTCCCCATCTTTTGCTCCTTCCTTCCTAACTACCTCTGTACCTTTCCCTAATTCTCCCCCTCCTGCATGGGCATAGTTTAAATTTTATATCTAGGAAGAGAGGGTTAATACCCCTCTTCCAGCACCACTTCCTATATCCCCTGAGCTTGCTCTGCTCCCAATTTCCCACTGACCTTCTCTGACTCCTCCCAGTTCTTCTTCCCATCCCTCTACTCCCCAGCAGGTTCCATACATACTCCTCCTTAGCCAGCTGCCCTCCTCTGCAGGTTTGGTTCACCCATCCTTTCACTTCTTCCCATCTCTCCCCCCTTTTCAGCACGTTAAGCTTCCCTTCACTGGCAGGCTCAGCTCACCTCTCAGTCTGTGATTCCCCCTCCTCTACAGGCTCGGATTCCTTCGCTGCTCTGCACTCCCTGAGCCCAGGCACTTTTCCTTTTTCTGGAACTGCTTCTGCGTCCCACCCTCACAATTTCCAGGCCAGAGCCAGTCCCAAGCCTGCTGGTGGTGGAGTGTCCACGTAAGACACTCCACCATCTGGATGCCCTGAGCCCTGGCAGCTCAGCAGTCAGAATCTCCACAGCTGCACGTGCGGCTTCCTGCCCTCAGTTTGGAAGCCCAGTTTGTTATATCCCCCAGGTTGTCTCCTGTGGGATATAACAGGAGAATGTTTTATTTATTTTTGTGAACAAGGGGAATGATGTTCACCTCCATTCCCCTTCAATGCAAGCCCTGATCGCAGCCCCTCTCATTACTGGAGCTGCCAATTTTTAAGAGAGAGATTTTTAGCCTATGTTTTCCATGCCATCACAACCTCCTTCCCTTTTCTCATCCTTCCAGTAAAATAACGTATTTACCCTGGTGACGGCAAGACTGGAAGAAAAGAGCATATACCACCTGCCCCCACCCTTGACCCTGGACAGCTAGCAGATAAATTTTCATTAAACTTCGAATAAACAAATGACCAACACTTTCTATCTGAGGTTTGAATCTATCCCCTGTCTCTGCTGGCTCTTGGCTTTTTCTTAGTTTCCTCTCTGCCTCTCAATTTTTTTTTTAAAGCTTATATTCTGGTCTTCCTCTAATGTCTTTATCATTTGTTATTTTTCCTCCATTTGTATATCTCTTTCTATCCACCATATGTCTCCCATCTCCTCCTAGTCTCACCCCTGCCTGCCTTTTCCATCAATCTCCTCATCCCTTTATGCCTCTTCCTTCCTTCCACCATGATCTATTCTCTTCTCACAGTCCTTCTCCTGGTTTAACTCCCTATCAGCCACCCTCCAAGCTCTCCATACAGCTCCTTTCCCAATCCTCTTCACCTCTCTCTTCCTCTTAAGTTCCCTTCACCTAAACAATCACCCCTCACCTCAGCTCTTCTTCTCATTACACCCCATGTCCTCTCTCCCAGCATAAATCCCCTTTTTCCTTCTCATAGCCCATGCCCCCTCTCTTAGGCCTCTCTACTACTCTTCCAGCCTTTCTCACTAACACAGCCTATGTTTTCTCCTCCCATAGCTCTTTTCCCCAGTCCTTATTTCTAACACAGTTCCTCCCCTCCCAGCCACAATTCCTTCTTTCGGTTCCTCTCCAAGACCCTTACTGTATTCTCTCTCCTAGCCAGTATCCCCTTCTGAAGCCAATCCTCTGATCTCCCAGCATGCATTACTTTTCCTCCTTGCTCCCTCTCCCAGCAGTTCTCCTCCTTATAGCTACTCTTTCCCTCTTTCCCATTCCTAGTCCCTCTATCAGCAGCCCGCCCCATCTCCACTGCACCTCAGGAAGCCTGTCTGTCCACTGTGCTGCTCTCTGGTCCCCCTAGAGCCTATTATCTGGCCAAGGAATGTCTAACTAATGAGGGAGATGTGTCCTCCCCTGCAGCTCATTAGTCAGACATTCCACAGCCAGCCAATAGGCTATAGTAGGAGATGGGAGCAGTAACTGGATCACAGAAGCACTTCCTTACTGCCCTCCCCCACACTCCTGCAGCATGAAGCTCTAAGCTTCCAATCTACAGGAGACAATATTGGAGGTGCTGAAGCAACCACAGAGCTGACGCCTATGTCTGAGGTTTCAGTGGGCCAGTGGTTTATGAAAAACCTCTACCTCCCTTTATAGAAGAGTTTTCTGGAACAGAGAGTAAGAACAAAAGAATTGCCATACTGCAGGGATGGCCAACTTCACTCCACAAGCGCTATAAACAGGCATGATTTGCAGGATATCCACAATGAGTATGTATTAAATCAATTTGCATGCATGGTCTCCATTGTATGCAAACTTATTGCATGCATATTCATTTTGGATATCATGAAAACAGGCCTGTTTTTGACTCTTGAGGACTAGAGTTGGCCACCCCTGCTATACCAGGTCAAGCCAAAGGTCCATCACACCCAGCATCCTGTCTCGAACAGTGGCCAATCCAGGTCACAAGTACCTGTAGATTCCCAAAAGTAGAATCCCAAGATTCTGTCTATCTTTTCTGGATTTAGTCAAAAACATGTTCCCAGTTTTGACTGGATTACTGACTGGTGACAAAACTCTGCCTATTTCTCTTCTATGTGAAACTTAGTGAGTTCTGGGCCACTTCTAGGATAGTGGTATAAATATTGCATCATGTGGATCTGATAAGTAGCTATGCGGGATTGGAGAACAACTAATGCTTCTTTTAAAAAATGTTAAGAATCTGAGAACTGAAGTGTGAATTCTCTAGGAAGTACTGAAGTGTGAATTCTCAATTTCTTGGTCCTTTTTAAAGTGCAGGTTTGAATACTACACTATGCTGAAGTGACTGGTGCTTGTTGAATCTGACAACTGCCTTTAGATCCATATTTGATAGATATTTTGGGGTAGATATTCAAAAGCTGTGTAAATGAATAACTCACAAGTTATCCATCCAAATGACGTATACGGCATATTCAGCCTTCTATCCACCTAAATTATAGCCAGGAGTGTTCCAGGGAGGGGTCCCGTTATCTGGCTAACTTAGCCAAATATCGGGTTTATCCAGCTAAGTTAGTCACTGTAGTGGAATGACCCCACTTTCCTCCTTGTATGTATGTGTAGGACCAGGCTAGAGGCTGGTCCACCTTAAATCCCACAGAGGGAGAGAGTTTTGTGGGCGGGACCCTGCGGGGCAGGGGAGAGTCTAGAGTGTGGGACCTGCTGGGGAGCATAAGACTGTAAGGCCAGCTGGGTTCAGGAGGCCCTTTCATCTCCAGGAGAGGCAGGGAGTGGAAAGTGTACTGCAAAGTCATTCTATTGTGCTGAAGTGCTGTAATTTGAATAAAGTTTTATTGCATTAGAAAAGGCTGGAGTCCATGTGGCTTTGTGTCTCCAGCATGGGAAACACCACTCAGTTTCCCACTGTTGCGTGGGTCGGCCGCCCTGCCCGGCGTCCGACTCCGCTTACCTTGCTGCGGGCAGCCGACAGGGTTCCGGCCTCCTTGGTTGCGGTCGGACCCCATCGCCATCGTCCCACAGCTGGCCTGCCTCTTCCCCAGCCAGTGGCGCAAGGGGACTTGCTTCTGCAAGTTCCCCATGTTTCCTGCGTTCCTGAGGTTCCTGAGTTCCTGTATTTTCAGAGTTTCCTAAGTTCCCAGAGTTTTCCCGAGTCCCTGTACCATCCTTTTCCTCAGACTGATGCCTGCCTCTGCCTTTGCCTAGACACCGACCAAGAGTATCGCTGCCTGCCTCGACCTTTCCTTGGACACCGACCATGAATTTTGCCGCCTGCCTTGACCTTTGCCTCGACATCAATCACGAGTATCGCCGCCTGCCTCGACTCTTGCCTAGACATCAACCACAGAGACCCCACTTAAGTCCAGCCGGCCCCGGTACCCGAGGGCTCAATCTAAGGGGAACGTGGGCTGGTAGTAGTGAAGCTCCAGTGGGGTCTCTGCTCTTCTCCAGCCTCACCTGCCAACAGTGGAACTCATGGGGCTCCTCCCCACAGGGTATGACAACTCCCCCTTGGTCCAAGGGTCCACGTTCAGAACACCCACATATGGTGGCAAGTCAAGGATTTTTTTTCTCTACATTGGGCACAGAGAAAAACCCCAAGTCTCCAAGGGAAGACTGTGAAGTTTGTTGTGTGGCCTATCAAAGAAGCTGGAGGCAAAGCAGTGCTGTAGAGAAAACAGTGTGGCTCTGGGAGCATTCTGAAGTAAGGCAGGCTGCATGAAAAAAGTTTGTCTAGCCTTGAGTAAAGGAGGGCGCTGGGACAGAAGAAAAGCAGTGCTGCTTGGGTTTCAGAGCACTGGTTGGAAGCTTGCTGGCTCATAGAAGAACACAGAAGAAAAGGGTTTTCTTTGCAGACTAAGGGGACAAGCCCTATCTGAAGATAGAACTCTTATATTCAGTACAGTTGGTGCTGGTGAAGCAGGGTTTGTTTGTTTTTTTACTTTTTTTTTTCTTTTAAGAAAAAAAAAGAGATTAAAAAAAGCAATTGTGCACTGTGGCTGGAGCAGGGTGTGGCCAAGAGTGAACGTGAAATTGCTAGCCAGTGCAGAAGCCAGAGAACTTAAAGGCTGGGGCAGTACTACCAAAATCCTGGTCTGGATCCAGTGGGTGTACAGCAGTGCAGGCAAAAGAAGAAAAAGAAACCAGTATGCTTAAAAGAAAAGTAGCCATGTACTTCTGCGTAGTGAGAGTTCTCATTCTCAAGTCCCAGCGGAAAGGCAGAACCTGAGACTGGACATGTGACAGATGGAAAGGCTAGCCAGGTTAGAGGGGCCAGCAAAACCACTCTCACATGCCGTAGATGTCCAGAGAGAAAAAGGCAGAATTAAATGGCTGCAGCTGATTGCTGAAGTACAGGATATTGGCGTAGATGTGATCCAAATGGAGGTGGAGCTAAGGCAACTCCCCAGAGAAAACACTAAGGTAGTGAGTGAACTGAGAAAAACTGCCAGCCTGCCAGAAGTGAAGCCAGGTGAGGCTGAAGGGCTCCTGGAACACTGGTAAACAAATTTCTGGGAACATTTTGTTTCCTCTACAACCTTCAGTGAAACAAATAGATTTTAACAAGCTGAACACAAATATGCATTTATTATGTCTGTATCATGTACAGTTTGCCAGAAAAGTGCAATATACATTAAGCATTGTTACATGTCTGTAGCGGCATAAGCTATAATGGCAATATTGGTACCAGAAAACAAAATAAAAAATGTTTTGCCGCAGATTTTGGTTTGTAATTATTGCCCGACGTTTCACGGATGAGAGTCCAACAATAGTCACCCAGCATGGAGGGGTTCCACTTCCTTGATACCGTTTCTCCATTTTGACAATGTCTTGATGAAACCTTTCACCATGTTCGTCACTCACAGCACCAAGGTTATCTGGGAAGAAGTCCAAGTGGGAATGAAGAAAATGTATGTTCAATGACATGTTGCACTTCATCAATTTGTATGCCTGAAGCAGATTTTCAACCTTTTCGACATAGTCTGCTGCCTTATAGTTGCCTAGAAAGTTACAAATGTCATTCATGAAGGCTGTCCACGCAACACGTTCTGTACCTTGCAGAAGACCATCAAAGTGGCTGTCCTTCATCACAGCTCAGATTTGTGGGCCAACGAAAACACCTTCTTTTATCTTGGCGTCACTTATGTGTGGAAACATTTGCTGCAAATAATCAAAGGCTTTACTTTGCTTGTTCATTGCCTTAACGAAGTTTTTCATCAGCCCAAGTTTGATGTGTAAAGGTGGAAGAAATATTTTACTTGGACTCACCAATGGGTCATGCGCAACATTCTTCTGCCCTGGAACCAACGTCTTCCGGAGAGGCCAGACTTTTCTGACGTAATGCAAATTTCTTGCTCGACTGTCTCACTCACAAAGGAAGCAACAATACTTGGTGTAACCAAGCTGCAGACCCAGTAGAATTGCAACTACCTTGAGATCACTACACAAATTCCAGTTGTACGTCGAGTACTCAATGTGGTTCAGTAGTAGCTGCTTGTTCTCATATGTTTTTTTCATATGAACGGCATGTCCGACAGATATTGATGGGTAGATATTGCCGTTGTGCAGCAAAACAGCCTTCAAACTTAAGATTGATGAATCAATAAGTAGTCACCATTCTGTTGGGTCGTGGTCACATCCGAGAGCACAAAACAATTCATTGATGTCACAGCAAAAATTCATACTGTCTAATTGGTTGAAATATTTTGTCAAATTTTCATGATGGCTGCGAAATTCTGAAATTTTCGTATCAGATGACAAAAGATTCCATCCTTGCAGCCTTGACCCAAGCAGCTCCGCCTGACTGAGATATTAAATGAGGATCGCTGGATGTTGATGGTACAAAGTCAGGATCAGCCACAGCTTCCATCTGCGCCAGCTTGCCATCATCACCTACCTCCTCATCCTCGTCATCAAGTGTCCACACCTCTGGCGGTTTTGGAACAGGAAGACTGTCATCATGTGGCACTGGTCTCATTGCCGATGCAAGGTTAGGGTACTCAATAAACTTTCTGTTCTTTGATGAGTATCCTGACACATATATCATGCAGAAGTAACAGTTATATGATCTTTCTGTTCCTTCCATATCATTGGGATGGCAAATGGCATGGATGGTCGCATACCTTTCAACCAAGCTCACAGACTACTGGCGCAAGATGTGCAACATATATGAGGAGCCCATACTCTGTCCTGGTCACCAATTTTGCACCCGAAGTATAACTCTTATGCCTTCTTAATGAATGCAGTCATACTCCTTTTCTGTGTTTTCAGAGTAAACACACCACAGATATAACAAAACGTGTCACGGTTATTACGACATTGGCACAACATTTCATAAAGTATATGAAATTAAATCCACAAGCTTTAAACTCAACAGTTTCAGCGATACAATTCGCTTATTCACACAGACGTTGCATAGGAGACTACTCATTGCTGCTGCTGCTTACATAAGTCTGCGTCGTCATGGAAACAAGTTGGAATCTTGCAGCCGAGCTGGGGCTTGCCCGAGCAAGTTCTGGCATGATCAGGCAGAGTTTCTTGGTGTATTTTTAAAAAGGTTAGTCTCTGTTACATGTTACATTACTTACGGCCGTCAAAAATACGACATGAATTTTAAAAATCATAAAAACTACTGTCCAGCAAGAAAATATATGTATGCGAGATTATGTTTAAAATTTCACAATTATTGTGACACAAAATTGGCCGTTTCTAAAAAACCTTACGTGATGTACAAATTTCAAAGTGATATCTGTGATCAGCATCAAAAAATCTATTTG
Organism: Rhinatrema bivittatum; assembly: GCF_901001135.1. Taxonomy (NCBI): domain Eukaryota; kingdom Metazoa; phylum Chordata; class Amphibia; order Gymnophiona; family Rhinatrematidae; genus Rhinatrema; species Rhinatrema bivittatum. Next base: position 483,675,902 of record NC_042615.1, read on the forward strand.
GAACATCAAAATGCCTGAAGGAAACAAAAACTTTATTTACCAGTGTAATCAAAAGAAGCACAGCAACTGTCTGAGTTGTATGACTAGAGCTTCAACAAGACTCCACAACAGAGGAGGCTGAAAGCAGCAATGAGGCTGAAGCCCTGAGTGGCAAGACCCCATGGAGGGGAATACAACTAAGCAGGAGAAGAACCAGAGTGATGGTCCTGTAATGATTGTATTACCCTAGGGCTCATGGAGGAGCTTAAAGGAATAGCCTAAAGAGAGAGGGCCTGCAGAGATGCCTGAGAGAGGTCTCACAGAAAGCCAGGAATGCAGCAGGAAGAAGCCTGCAAGGGGTGCTGCAGGAAGGACTGAGATGGTTCTACAGGAGGTCCTGAGGAAGGCACTATAGGGTACCCAAAAACTGAAAAGAGCCCTGGAGAGGGCAACACAGACTGTCCAGAAGGCAGTACCAACTCAGGACTCCTTAGATTCTAACTCAGAAAATATTAGCTGAAAGGATGTCTGGAAACACACCGACCCTGAAGCCGAAGATCTCTGCGGCCTATATTTTATTTATCTTATTTATTTAAAAAGTTTCTATCCCATGCTATCTATAATCCTAGGCGGGTTACATATTTCATCTCGACTCCCTGGACGTCAGGACCGAGCAATGTCAATATATAGCAGCATCCCACTCCAAACCCATTCAACTCTAGCTCAGCATGGATGGTGCGGAGACAGGCTTGGGAGAGGAAGTATAAAGGAGCCTGATAGAGGCTCTGCCAAGGGGCCGGTTGAAGGGGCCAGCGAAGCCATGGAGCACCTAGTGAGAGGGAATACAGAGAACTCAGATGGAGGTGCTGCCTTGAGAGCCCAGAAGGAGGGGCCATGGACAGTCAAGTGAAAAGGAGCTTGGAGACCCCACCGAGTGGAGCTGCTGAAGAGCCAATGCATGGCACCAATTTGAAATTGCCAGAGTGTGCTGGTCAAGATAGTGCAGAGGAGTACAAATCACATCCCACAGCCAGTCCAAGGAGTCCCACTAGGGAGGAAGTGGAACCCGGAGCTACAGATGGACTCAGATAAAGGACTGCAAGTGTACACTGGACGAGAGCCTCAGTGGGTGATACTAACAAGGTTCTCTGGGATACCCTAAGGTCTGAGGATGAGTCTAACCCTAGATCCCCGACCCTAAGATCACCATGCTGGTGGTGATTTTTGGATGAAACTTATTAAACTTTTCACATTTTTGAGGTTTGAGCCAGCTTATGGGGACCTTCAAGGGGGTGGGGGTACATACATGTGGTGTTAAGGGTGGGCATCAGGCTGGGAGGCCCGTGACTCTTTTTTTCTAAGAAGTTCTACTTACCCAAATATCTCTGAAGATATCTGGGAAAGTAATGAATTATCTAGCTATAGGAGGCAAGATAACATTAGGCCTAACCAGCTATATTCAATCACTAGCTGGTTAGGGTTGAAGTTATTCGGTTACATGTAGCCAGATAACTTTAAAAAAGTATATTCTGTGAGACGTTTATACTAGTGAATATGCAGGACAAGTTATCTGGCTAACCTTAGCCGGATAACTTGTTCACTAACCAGCTTACTGAAAATGGACCCCACGTGTCTGACTTCTTACCAACTGAAAATACGGTGTCTCCCACATCCATTTTCATACATTCTGGATCAGCTATGCCACCAAATCTTTAGGGTCATTCAGGTATTTGAGGAGGCTGACAAGAGGTTGCCCTGGGTTAACCCTCAACTTGTAACTCAAATAGAATGGCCTTACCCATCTGCTGGTCAAAGTCATAGAAAGTAAGGACTTCAGGTGGAAATTTATTCCTAGCCTGGTTTTGACTATGCTTGACCGCTGCCTGGAATTGACCTTTGCTTGCCTTTGACTATGCTCGGACTGATCTTGGAAATGACCCTTGCTTTGGCTGATCACCCTCGGTTGGATACCCTGGCTTTAACCCTTGCGCTTCACTCGGATACTCTGTTCACTCCTCTTGTCACCACCAGACCAGCCTGCTCGGACGCTGCCTGTGGCCTTTGTCAAACTAGACCTTTAGGCGCTGCCTATCTCACCTGGAGGACTTTCATTTACTGTTTCCTTCCAGAGGTCTCCGGTGATCCTTGTTCGGGTCTAGTTCATTCTTGCCTCATCAGCCACGCACCTTTACTCGTGGTGGGCACACCTCTCAGTTACCTCTCCGGGAGACCCTCAGAGGCCCACCTAAGTCCAGGCGGCCCGGGTACCCAAGGGCCCAACTTGCAGAAACCCCGGATTGCTACTGGTGAAGCTCCAGCTAGCCTCTGTCTCCTTGTGTACTCTGCCTCCTGGTGGCAGGCGCTCTCTGGGTCCACCCAGAGGGCCATACCAATCCTGCACCAGGCCAAGGGTCCACCTCCAGCGCAACAGGTTGCCAAGGCCATGGACTAGGCGGAGTCCTCTGCCTTGCAGGTGATTCCGGGTTTGGCTACATGTGTCCAGGAGCTGTATCAATTCATCGAAGCATTGGCCACCTCAGTGGAAAGACTGCGTTCTTAACTTGAAGAGTCCGCTATGTCCAACCCGGGGCTCTTGCCCACAGCTCGTCCTCTACCTCATCGCCCTCACGGGCATTGCTGGCCTCCCAGCTCCTCCCTGTTTCAATGGGGGATCCTCATCTCTGTTGAGGTTTTATCAATCAGTGCTACATGCAGTTCTCACTGCAACCTTCTCTCTTTCCGGATGAAGTGACAAAGATCATGTTCATCCTATCTTGTCTGGAGGGGAAGGCTCTGGCATGGGCCTCCCCACTTTGGGAGCGTGCCGACTCAATCCTGCAGCAGCTCCCTCTATTTATCTCAGCATTCCCATGCATCTTCGAGGACCCAGGCTGACAGGCGGTCGCTGGCCACCATCTCCTCCACCTCCACCAGGGGTCACACTTGCTCTCTGAATATACTGTGGAGTTTAGAACTCTGGCAACAGAGTTGGGATGGCAGGAAGACTGCCTGCGGGCACTCTATCTCGAGGGGCTGTCACCTGTTCTGAAAGACGAATTGGCTGCCCGAGAGATCCCTACATCTTTGGAAGATCTTATCTCTCTGGTTAGGCGGATAGACCACCATCTCCAGGAACGGCACCAGGAAGTAAAGGCTCTCCAACCTCCAGCCCTGCGACCACCCTGGTCTGCAAGCCCCAAGTTAAAGGCATTACCGGCGGGTTCTCAAACCCTGGAAGAACCAAATCAGATAAATCACGGTCGCCTTACTCCCAAGGAATGCCTCCGAAGAAGGAAGTCTGGTCTCTGCCTCTACTGTGAGGGTTCTGGCCATCTCATCCAAACCTGTCCAGTGCGTCCGGGAAACTCCAAAGCCTAAGCCCGGTGGGGGTTCCGAGCTTGGGCGCTACAGTTTATGGCCCTCAACTTCTGCTGCCTGTCTCCCTCCTCAGGGAGGCACATTCCTTCGCCACCACCGCCCTAGTGGACACGGGGGCCAGTAGAAATTTCATCCTTGAAAAGCTAGTCACTCTCCTACAGATACCTACTCAACCGCTGGTGGTACTGTTGCGCATTGCCTCCATCCACGGGGAACCTCTACCTGACTGTATCCCTCACCGTACTCTGGCTATCCAATTGACCGTGGGGACCCTCCATGAAGAGGAAATCACCCTCCTGATCCTGAAACGATCAGTACACCCCATAGTCCTTGGTCTCCCATGGCTTCAATTACATAAACCCCATTTCGACTGGCAGTCGCTTCAACTTACCAAGTGAGGTCCTTGATGCCAAACCCATTGTTCATGGCAGGTATCCCGTCCATGCCAGTACTAACTCCTACAACCCTTTCTGGGTTACCTACTCCTTATATGGAATATCAGGATGTATTTTCCAAACAGAATGCTGATATCTTGCCCCCGATCCGGAAGTTCAACTGCCCTATAGAACTCGTACCCGGCTCCACACCATCCAAGGGCAGAACTTACCCTCTCTCACTACCGGAGACCCAGGCGATGTCTGCATATATTAAAGAAAGCTTAGCCAAGGGGTAGATAAGACCTTCTACCTCCCCGGCGGGCGCCGGGTTCTTTTTTGTAAAGAAGAAGGATGGGAGTCTGAGGCCCTGTATCATTACAGGGGTCTGAATGCCAATACCCGAAAGGACCGGTACCCATTACCGCTCATCAGTGAGCTCTTTGATTGGCTGCAAGGGACTCAAATCTTCACCAAGTTAGACCTACGTGGTGCCTATAATTTAGTCCGGATTCAGCCTGAAGACATATGGAAGACCACGTTTAACACCCGGGATGGACACTACGAGTATGTAGTAATGCCCTTCGGGCTATACAATGCTCCCGCCATCTTCCAGCGGATGATGAATGAGATCTTCCGAGACCTCATGTACTCATTCGTCATAGTGTATTGGACGACATATTAATATTCTCCAAGGTTCTGGAGTCCCATCGCTCCCACATTCAGACCATTCTCCAGCGACTCAGAGACTATCATCTCTACGCCAAACTAGAGAAATGCCTCTTTGAGCAGTCCAGTCTTCCATTCCTGGGTTACATTATCTCTAGCCAAGGGTTTACCACAAGGTATTCATGATTGGCCCCAGCCAGTTGTTCTGCGGGCCCTACAAAGATTCCTGGGATTCACGAATAATTATCGTCACTTTATCGCAGACTACTCCACGCTGGCCGCTTCACTCACCGCCATGATGAAGAAAGGAACTGACCTTCGGGTCTGGAGCCCCAAGGCCTAGTCTGTGTTCCAAGCATTGAAAGAAGCCTTTCGTACTGGCCCATGTGTCTGCCATCCGGATCCGAACCACCCCTTCATTGTCAAGGTCGATGCATCCACCATTGGATGCCAAACCCATTGTTCATGGCAGGTATCCGTGAATACGGATAGATGTTGAACGCCTTTGAGCCAAAGTGAACGTAGAAGGTGCTATGAATATCAGCAGCCATGAGTTGAACTGCCGTGGACGTCACTGAGATCTTCAGGAGAAGTGGTGATGTAAAGGAACGTCCAAAGCCCACTTCAAGTTGTGATGCAATAATGGATCTTCTAATTTGACGAAGGGATTCCTCAGGTCTGCCACTAGACATCTGAGAATAAGGTTGCCTCCTGCCCCTGAGTCCATCAGGGCAGGAATCTGAACCGTAGCTGGTTCGCAGATCACGGAGACTGGAAGAGAGAGCGGAGGAGAAATCGCAGTATGGCCCAAGAACAGTCCTCCCGCGGGACTTAGGCCCGTCTGTTTCCTGGACGAATGGGGCATGTAGAGACATCATGGCCAGGCTGACCACAGTACATGCACAGGCCACGTTTCTTCTGAAATCTTCTCTCCTTGGAGGTCAAGTGTCCATGACCAAGTTGCATCGGTTCATCTTTATCAGCAGCAGAAGTTACTGGAAACATCTGAGGTGCAGTGGTAGTACTAGCCTGTTTCAACCCAGGTAACACCTTAGGTCGGAGTTCCTTCACCTTGTCTCGGAGCCAGTGATCAATCCGAGTGGCCAAGGCTATTAATTCGTCCAGCGAATCAGGTGTCTGGCGAGCGGCCAGCTCGTCCTTTAAGCGGGTATCCAGGCCTCTGCAGAAGAGTGTTTTGAGACATTTGGGGTCCTAGCGAAGTTCTGCTGCAAGAGTCTTGAATTCTATGGCAAATTCAGCCAGTGATCTGTTGCCTTGCTTCAAGTCCACCAAAGCAAAACCAGCAACAGAATTACGAGCAGGGTCCTCAAAGACGGATTTAAACAAGTCCATATATCCTTCTATGTCCTGCAAAATAGGGTCCTTGCGTTCCCACAAGGTAGATGCCCACGACAGGGCTCTTCCATCCAAGTATGACAGGATGTAGGTGGTCTTCGAAAGAGCCATGGGAAATAAAGTTGGCTGTAAGGTGAAGTGCATGTAGCACTGGTTCAGAAAGCCCCAGGTCTTCTGGATTTCTCCGGAAAAGAGGATAGGAGCTGCCAGTGGTACAGCAGTCTTTAAAGTTACCTCCTGTAACTGACCTTCTTGGTTAGAAGCTGTGCTTTGTATCTTCTGTATGTGTCGCTGATGAAATGCTGCAGTAAGTTTCTCCAAAGTTTCTTGCTGTTCTGAGATGCATTGGGCCAGGCCCGGTGTAGCCTGCAAGGCAGAGAGATGTGCCGGATCCATGAAGTTAACAACATCCCATAGTTTAAGCTGGATCCACTGGAGTTAACAACATCCCATATTTTAAGCCGGATCCACTGGAGTTAACAATCTGTTAGGATCTCCGGGCAGAGTTAGCAATCTGTTAGGAAAGCTATGTGTTAGAGCTGGGAGTTAGCAATCTGTAATAAATCTGCTGTTAGTTAGACTGCGGAGTAGCAATCTGTTCTTATTGGCTCCTAAAGAAGGAGGAGTCAGCAATCTGATATAGTTGTGGGTGGATCCCTGGGCCGGTGGCAGATGACCAAGCCCCTGGGAGGATATCCCGAGAGGGACCACCGGCTAGGCTTGAGTATGGAGACAGACACACATTAGTTCTTTTATTAAACAGGTCTTTGAAACCACCAGAGGTGGCAGTAGTGAGCTGATATGCCCAGCAGGGCTGTACTCCCTCAGGTACTGGAACAGCGATCCAGGATGGCTGAGCTGTTGAGAAACTGTAGAAAGTGAGGAGGCAGAGTAGGCAGAGTTCATGAACAGAACTAGATGACAAAACTCACATAAGGTCTCAAGGAAACTCAGGTGCTGGAAAGGTTTAGGCCCTTGAGGAGCGAGTATCTGGTTCCAGGGAAAGCTCTGAGAGAATGATGGTAACTCACAATTGTTTGTAGCAGCGATAGCTTCCAAACAGTAGAGAATCTTCAGAGTGTCCAGGAACATGGGCCCTCGAGGAGTGAGTACCGGTTCCTATCTGTAATCTGAAAGTAAAGAAAAAGAATGAGGCCCCCGAGGAGCGGGTACCTCTGGTAAGTCCGAGGAGGCAGAGTAGCTTGGGAGGTGTAGCCGAAGCAATCCCCTTCCTTGCTAACTCAGATAGCGAAATAGAGACCTTTAAATATTGGAAGCGGATGATGTCATCTCAGGGGGATGCCCCTGAGATTTGTGCTCTTGCTGGTAGTTCAATCAGAGCGCATGCGCGCCCTAGGTCTTCAGGCAACATGGCGGATCTGCAACGTCGAGCCGGTCCGGGGACGCCGGAGGGAGACGGCATGGAGACACCGCAGCAGCCAGCCATCCATCAGACCCGGAGGGAGTCGCCACAGAGGTAAAGAGGGCGGAGTGAGGACGTTGAGCAGCGACGGTCGCAACAGCGTCTCCGTCAAGCGGCCAACCGGGCCAAACGCGTGACGGATACCCATCATCGTGCCGCACCAGTGTTCCTGCCTGGGCAAAAGGTCTGGCTCAGCACCAGACACATCCATCTCCGGTTGCCCTCTCAACGGCTGGCTCCAAAATATGTGAGGCCATTCCCCATCTTACGGCGGGTGGGAGCTGTCACGTACCAGTTAAAATTACCTGCTAACCTTGGAATCCATAATACATTTCATGTTTCTCTGCTCAAACCCCTAGTACTATCATGGCCATCTCGAAGGCCTCCACCACCTACACAAGTCTCAGTGGAGTCTGAGTACACCCTCCAGGTTCGAGAAGTGCTGGATGTCCAATGCCGTACAAGGCGCTGGGAATACCTCCTGGCGTGGGAGGGCTTCGGACCAGAGGAAAATTCGAGGGAGCCCACCCACCACATCTTCGACAAGAGTCTCCTCAGAACATTTCATCGCCAATACCCTGAGAAACCATGACCGGTAAGGGGGAGGCCTAGAAGGAGGGTACTGTTGTGCGTCCCGTCCGCAGTCAGCCCTGCTCAACTGGCCCGCACTCCGACAGGCCCCAGTCCAGCATCCCCTGCTGCGCAGCCAGTCACTGCCGTCCCCGGCACTCCACATCGGTGTCCTCTGCCTTTTCCGAGCCTTCGACTTCCCAGGCCATCTTGCAAGCATTGCGCAGGGCCTCAGCATCCTCCCATGCCGAGACCACGCCCCTAGGTGTGTGCGCGAGGATACCATGGCCCTTTAAAGGGTCTGTGACGGGAACTCCCTCTGCGGCACGCCCAGATGACAACACTTAAACTTCCTATTTAAAGCGAGGCCCTGTCCCCAGGACCTCGCCTTGGCAATCGGGTCGACATCTCCGGAGTAGCTAGTTGCCATCCTATATTCCTTGATCCTGTGTTGTTCCTGTGTTCCTTGATCCAGCTTCTGTTCCAGTGTTCCTGCATTCATGTGTTGTTCCAGTGCTCCTGTGTTCCTGAGCTCCCGTGGTCATCTCTGCATCTGTCTTGATTCCTGCTCCACATTCCTTCTCTCAAAGTACCTCCTCGGACTGATTCACAGTACTGATCCCTGCTTGCCTGACCACGTTGACTGCTGCCTGGACTTGACCTCTGCTTGCCTGACCATGATGGATCGCTGCCTGGAACTAACCTTTGCCTGCCTTTTGACTACACTTGACCGCTGCCTGGAACTGACCTTTGCTTTGACTACGCTTGGACTGATCTTGGAACTGACCCTTGCTTTGGCTGACCACCCTCGGATGGATACCCTGGCTTTGACCCTTGCGCTCCACTCGGATACTCTGTTCGCTCCTCCTGTGACCACCAGACCAGCCTGCTCGCATGCTGCCTGCGGCCTTTGTCAAACTAGACCTTTAGGCGCTGCCTATCTCGCCTGGAGGACTTTCATTTCCTGTTTCCTTCCAGAGGTCTCTTGTGATCCTTGTTCGGGTCTAGTTCATCCTTGCCTCATCAGCCGCGCACCTTTGCTCGTAGTGGGCACACCTCTCCGCTACCTCTCCGGGAGACCCTCAGAGGCCTACCTAAGTCCAGGCGCTCTGGGTACCCAAGGGCCCAACCTGCGGAAACCGTGGATTGCTATTGGTGAAGCTCCAGCTAGCCTCTGTCTCCTTGTGTGCTCTGCCTCCTGGTGGCAGGCGCGCTCTGGGTCCGACCAGAGGGCCGTACCAATCCTGCACCAGGCCAAGGGTCCACCTCCAGCGCAACAGTACATGTGCAGTGAAAGGGTTTTATGCCTTCCGGAAAACCCCAGAAGAATCCATCCAGCGCAGAGCACAGTCACATGACCTATGTGTATAGCTAAAGTGAACTGCTCACCTCCAGAGGAAAATAAGTCACTGTACTGTGAATGTACAGTGCTATGTGTACTAATGAAGCTTTATTATAATAATTGTTCTGTAAAGAGTTGTGTACAGCCATAGAAGAGTGTACAGAAGTTTATGGACAGCGTAGACATTAAGGAGAGAAGGGGTTATTACTGAGCAGAGTGATTTTCTTGCTAATTCTCAAACTGACAGAAATTCATTAGTGGAAAAACACTAATCCTTTTCCCTCAAGATATTAAAAAAAAGCAGAGAAAGACCTAATTATAACCTAATGTTAAGGGAAATGCGACCTAATATTAACACACATCAACACCGATCATGAGTTGCTCTGGAGTGAGAAACTGGCTTTAGCAAAGCCTCTACTTCAGGGATATTGGCCAATTCCTCACTCCTTTCTGTGTATAGGTGTCCCCTTCCCCCAAACCCATGGGGATCTCACCCACTGTGTCACTGGATCTAGATACATTATGTTCACAAACCAAAGAGTCAGTCTATATAAATTGCATCCTCTGTGCAGTTGGATTCACAGCATGGTTTGGTTTTTGTTTTTTTCAATATACAAGGACAATGCGTAGCTGTTGGTATATGTGGGCCCTGCAGGCACTTTGGCACTTTTAAACTTGAATTGCTTTCTTGAATAACTTGTTTTCTGGTATAAAGCTAAATCCAGAGAATAAGGAGATTCTTTGGGTCAGACAAGTGTTCTCTAAACCTCTACCAATGTTATCTACTTTGAATGGAGTGACAGTGTCTCTTCAGTTCGAAGCTGGGGGGTGGGATTTCTGATCTGTTCCTTTCTTTGGAGCCCCAGATGGCAGCTATGTGCATATCCACATTTTGCAAACTACATTGGGTGAGGCAAAATTTGATACTTTCTACCTTATAAGGATATGATGACAGTGATCCAGACATTATTAATTGCACATATCATCAATTATTGCAAATCAAGTTATGCACAATCTCCAACTAGTACACAACTTGTGATCCCAATGATTAACTCTGGATATATTACACCAGAGCTGCAGAATCAACACTGGCTCTCAGTGCAAGTCAGAGTTAAACTACTATCCATAGTTTTTAAAGTATTGCATTTTCAGTTTCCTCTCCCACCCCATTATTGGTCTCATAATTGCACAAATATGCACAGTCCAGAAGGCTCACATGAGCAAAAAAAAAATCCTGCTATGCCTTCCCTCTCTACAAGAAATAAAACCTGTAGCATCGTGTAAATGTAGATCCGCAGTTCTGGAATTCCTGGAGATCAGGCAAGTCGCTTCTTTTCAGATATTTCCAAAAAATGATTAAATCCTAACAGGTAGTTGTTAAAAGTGTTGCTCGCGCAAAAACGGCCCCATACATGTGTTTGTGGGCCACACGCGAGCAAAGCGAATTGTAAGAAATCAGGAAGTATGCGCCTTGAGAATGAGGAGGCAAAAAATGGGATTGGGGCCAAGACTTATGCGGGGGGGGGGGGGGGGGGGGGGGGTTGTGGAAGGCGGGAGAAAGAGTCTCTTTTTGAGAGGCAGTCAGACACTCTATATCTCCCACTGTCTGCCTAGGGTGTTATAAATCCTTGTAATACTGCCCCCCTCCACCAAAACTCACCCTAAGTTGAAAGTGACCCTCTTACAGTGTAAGATATAAGGAGTGTTAGAATGTGTGTGTGTGTCTCTCTCTCGCTCTCTCTTGTGTAAATCGGGAGATTTTAAAAGGGACGTGCACTATAAATTTTAGCAGAAGTAAAGTTAAGTGGCAGGGAGCCTTGGCGCACACCCTGTCGCGTTAGTATTTATGCGCATATATTTTAGGTTCACACCACGAAACGCCCATGCTCTGCCCAGACCACGCCCATTCCCCCTCCCCCTTTTGAAACATTTCGAGATGTGCGCGCTGCGGGAGATACAAGAGTATCTCGGCAGCTTTTAAAAATCTGCTCAGCGCTTGCAAGCCTGACTTCTTTGCACATCCCCTAATTAATGCGAACGTCGGGCTTTTAAAATTCACCTCTAAGTTTTCACCCTGGCTTTTGGTTCTTCTTGACAGAATCATCCTGATAGATAAGAGTCGAATGTCTTTACACACGTTATCTGCTGAATTATGTACTGGCTCATTTGAATATGAGTTATAACCAGATTGCTACTGTACTGGATGTACTTTTTGAATGCTTACTGGTTCACTTGGTTTAAGACCAGAACATTTTATTGCATTTTTATTTTTAGCATTTATATATTGGAGATGATGCTTACAATATTTTATGTTTACATAATTTATTGACATTACTACAATTTTTATTAGAAAAGTAAATAATGGAAAGAGGAAAAAGAGACCGCTATGGTTTTCTATAGAAGTGACTGAATAAGTAAGGGAGCAAATGTTAGTGTTCATAAACTACATGAGATCACAGAAAAAGGAAGACAAGCAACAATATCTGGAAAAGCTAAGAGATGCTGAGAAAGCAATCAGTAGAGCAAAGATGCAAATAAAAAAAAATAGCAAATATAGTAAAACAGAGGGGCAAGACTTTTTTTTAAAGATACAGGTATGTTAGTGATAGGAAGAAGTGCAAAAGAAGCATTGTGATTCTCAGAGATAAAGGGAAGGAATATGTAATGAATGACTAGGAAAGTAGAGTTGCTTACCTGTAACAGGTGTTCTCCAAGGACAGCAGGATGGGTGACATTATCAGATAGAGCCCGACATGGAAAACTTCTATCAAAGTTTCCAGAACTTTGTCTTGGCATACTGAACATGCCCAGCATACCCTATACCATGCGTCCATGTGGGGTTCTTTTTCAGTCTTGTAACAGAGAAATATAATGAAAAAAAAATAGGAGAAACCCAACTCTACGGGTGGTGGGTGGGTGTCATGAGGACTAAAATCCTGCTGTCCTTGGGGAACATCTGTTACAGGTAAGCAACTCTGCTTTCTCCAAGGACAAGCAGGATGGTAGTCCTCACACATGGGTGAATCCCTAACTAAAGGCTGCTCCCCAAATCAAAAGGGGACCAAAAGGCACCAACCAGGTTCCAATGGGCACAACAACGGTGCTATTGGTAACAGAGGAGAAAACAGCCTGAACCCAAATAATGGGCCCTAGGCAGGGAGAGTTGGATTCTACACCTCAAAGAGATTCTGAAGGGCAGACTGGCTGAATCTACTGTCATGTCAGCCATCCCTATCCAGACAATAGCGAGATGCGAATGCGTGGAGAGAACTCCACATCGCAGCCTTGCAAATTTCCTCCATGGAAACTGCTCGTAATTGGGCCACCGACAATGCCATGGCTCTGACAGAATGAGCCTTGACATGACCCCCAAGATGAAGTCCTGCCTGGAAATAACAGAAGGAGATGCAATCTGCTAGCCAATTGGATAATGTCTGTTTGGCAACGGCAACACTCAACTAATGCCTATCAAAAGAAATAAAAAGTTGGGTGCACTGCTATGGGCTTCTGTCCGCTCCGGATAGAAGGTTACGGCTTCCTTGCAGTCTAAACTATGCAGTGCTCATTCACCTTGGTGCGAATGGGGCCTGGGAAAGAAAGCTGGCAGGACGATAGACTGGTTAAGATGGAATTCCATCATCACCTTAGGCAGGAACTTAGGGTGTGTGCGCAAGATCAGCCTGTCATGATAAAATTTAGTATAAGATGGATAAGTCACTAAGGCCTGGAACTCACTGACCCTGCACGCTGAAGTGACAGTCACCAAAAATATGACCTTCCAGGTCAGGTATTTCAGGTCACAGATGCACAGCAGCTCAAAAGAAGCTTTCATCAGCTGAGTCAGTACCTCGTTGAGGTCCCAAGACACAAAGGGAGGCCTTAAAGGAGGCTTCAATGAAGCAGGCCCCAAATAAAACATACAACTATAGGCTGTACAGAGATGGGCATACCATTTACACCATGGTAGTATGTGCCAATTGCATTCAGATGGAACCTAATGGAGATGGTTTTTAAGCCAGCCTCTGATGGGTGTAGAAGGTAATCAAGCAGTTTTGAGTGAAACAGGAGATCTAGGGCACTCTGCTGACACACCACATGGAAAACCATCTCCACTTCAGTCTGTAGGATCTTCTAGCAGAAGGTTTTCTAGAAGCTACTAGAACCCGAGACATACCCTCTGAGAGCGTGAGTGGTTGCAGAATTAACCTCTTAACATCCAGGCTGGGAGCGACAGGGCCTGGAAGCTGGGATGCCGCAATCTCCCCCGATCCTGCATTATGAGATCTGGGGAAGTCCCGAGACTGATCACTTTCCAGATGGATAACTCCTGAAGGAGTGGAAACCACACCTGTCTTGGCCAATGAGGGGCTTGAGGATCATAGTCCTTCTGTCCTCGCGAAGCTTCAAGAGAGTCTTCGCCAGCAAAGGAATTGGAGGATACACATAACAATGATGGGCAAGGGTGTCCGAGGCTGGTTTGCCATCTATCCTGTACAGGGAGCAGAATAGAGTTACCTTTCTGTTCCAGGAGGATGCAATTCTTGGAAGATCTCGACATGGGTGTATGCATACTGTAGATCAAGGGAGCATAGCAATCCCCGCTTTGCAGAAGGGAGATTAAGGTATCCAGGGAAACTATCTTGAACTTTTTCTTTTTTTTAGAAACTTGTTCATGGCCCTTAGGTCTAGGATGGGATGGAGTCCTTCTGTTCTCTTTGGAATCAGGACATCCCTGGAGTAGAATCCCTGCCCTCTCTTCTTTGGTGGAACAGGCTCAACTGCCCGAGCTGTTAAGAGAGTGGAAAGGTCCACAAGCAGTACTTCCTGATGTGCTACCTGCCCCCAAAATGGGCATAGAGGGCAATTTTGTAGGACACCCAATAGGTTGAATTTGTACCCCTGATGGATGATGGACAGAACTCACTGGTCCAAGGTTATACTGAGCCAGCGGTTCGCGAAGAACCATAGCCTGCCCCTGACCAGGGAATCCAGCATCTCAGGTACAGGCAACTGGCTTATGTGCCCTCCAATCCAGTCAAAACCCCGTCCCAGGAGTTAACTGAGACTCCGGTGGCTGAGGCTTGGGAGCTCTCTGCTGCCTGAGGCAGCAGCAGGAGCTCACATGCTGCTGATGGAAGCGAGAGGGTGGAGGATAGTTCCTCCTCTAGTGATAGAAATACTTCTTCTGCCCCTGTCTTGCCAACCTCCTGGATGAGTAGGACAGGTCCAGAATGCCAGCGGAGAGCTGTCAGAGGGTCTCATGGTGATCCCACAACTGGGCCAATGTGTCCCTCACCTTATCTCCAAAGAGATTCTCCCCAGTACACGGCATGTCAGCGAGCTGTTTTTGAACCTCTGGATGGAGATCTGAGGCCCACAGCCATGCCATTCTACAGTCGCCGATTCCCGCTGCAGAGGCCCTTGCTGCCATTTCGAAAACATCATAAGTGGCCCGGACCTCGTGTTTTCCACACTCCAGGCCCTTCTGCACCAGAGACAGGAGGAAATCCTGCTGCTGCTGAGGCAGCTGCCCAGCTATCTCCTCCACCTGCTTCCAGAGGTCCCACAAGTATTGGCTCATGAAGAACTGGTAGGAGGCAATGCAGGCAATAAGCATGGCTACCTGGAATACTTTTCTCCCAAGAGCGTCTAATGTCCTGTGGTCCTTCCCTGGAGGCGCCGACAAATGGGTCTGAGAACACTTGGCTCTCTTGAGGGCGAATCTGATGATCACTGTTGGTGGGAGAGCTGATGTTTATCAAATCCGGTAACCTTCTGGACGAGGTAGATTCTATCTGCCTTCCTGTTAACGGGAGGCACTGTGAGGGGGTGTTCCCATATCCTCAACAGCAACTCCTTAAGGATATTGTGCACTGGGACTGCCACGATTTCCTTAGGAGGCTCCACAAATTGGAGGATCTCCAGCATCTTGTGTCTGGCATCTTCCTCCATCAACAAATGAAATGACATGGCCTCTGCCATTACCTGCACAAAACCATGGATGGAAATTCCTCTGGTGGGGACCTCCTTTGCTCTTCTGGAGGAGACAGTTCCTAGGGGAGACCCTCCAAGCCCTCGGAGGAGGGTTCCATAGTATCATCCCCCCAGGGATCATAGGGACTCTCATCCTCACTGTAATCAACAGGGGATGGGGCACTGGGCACTCGGCCTTTGTTCAGAGGCACAATCACCGGCAAAACCAGTGCAGGCCCCGGCATAGCTGGACGGGGGCAGCAGGCCATTGTATCTCTGCCAGTCTAGGTGGAGCTTCCTCCTTGGAGGAACCAGGAATGACCACCACATTGTTGGGGAAGTATCTGTGCTCTGCCGGGCATTGATGACCTCCTGGGAACTGGCGCCAGCTGGGTCAGTAACACACCAATGAGCACATTGAGCCATTCCAGCAGCAGTTCCAAAGCAGACAGGAGCTGCGTCGGTGCCATAGGACCGATGCCCTGCAATGTCCATTCTACCACCAGCTGGATGCGCCGCTCCAACTCCTCCTTGAAAGTTGCCAAAGCCAACACTGACTGGGAGAAAGGAGGGGTGACCAGATCTTCCTTGGATCCTCAAAGTGGATCAGCAACTGGCACAAGGAC
Source organism: Rhinatrema bivittatum (assembly GCF_901001135.1). NCBI lineage: Eukaryota > Metazoa > Chordata > Amphibia > Gymnophiona > Rhinatrematidae > Rhinatrema > Rhinatrema bivittatum. The sequence goes on from NC_042615.1 coordinate 483,691,592, forward strand.
CAGTGGAGAACATCTTGGAACCCCCGGCATCAATGGAGGATGGGCACACTTCACTGTGGAGTCCTTTTGGGGCATCATAACATGAGCCGGTGCATCACCATGCTTCCTCATCTTCCCTCGGTGCTCGTCCCAGTCTTTCCCTGATGCTGAGGTCGAAGATGAGGAACACGCCTTTCTCAACCTGACTCCTCCTACGGGGGAATCCCCTCGCGGGGATTACTCCCTCCTTCGCGGCCCAAACGCCACCGCCAGAGTCCCTCTTCAGTGGCAGGGAGCCGCCGCCACCTCGTCCTCTTCTTCGGGGCCGGACCCTGCCCCACCGCAGCTCCTCTTCAGCGGCAGGAGCCGCCTCCGGTCTTCACTCTCTTCCTCCATGCTGCTGCATGCCTTAGCTCCACCCACCTACCTCCAGGGATCCCTCTAGGGGCTGGCCACATGACTCTCTTTCCTTCTTAAAGGGCCAGAGGCAGGAAGCACTCCTGTGCCCTCCAGAAGATGTCTTCAGGGCTCTTCCTGGTCCTGCCCTATATAAAGGCCCTGCTTCAGTTCCGCAATGCCTTCGGATGGAGTTACAAACTCTATGGAGCTTCTCTTTCGTCCATGGAGTTCCACTGCTTCCATCGTGGTCCATCTTGCTGCCCTGTCTGGAAGACTTCATGTTCCATGTCTTCTTGTTCCTGACATCTCTGTCCGACGCTCCAGGTTTCATTCCTCGTTGGATCCTCCTCGTAGTATGTTCCAGCCCTTGTCTTCCCTTCCCGTAAGCCTCGGGGGTCCTCGTCTGTATCCAGATGTCTCAGACGTTCCTGACGCCCAGATGTCCATATGTCCTCTGGTTCAGCTATCCAGGTGTCCAGACATCCTTCGTCCCTGATGTCCAGAGATCCTGATATCCAGTTGTCTTCTCGTTCTGAGATCCAGATGTCCAGGTGTCCAGATGTCCAGGTGACCTGTGCTTGAGGCGTCCCCTCTTGCGTATCTTCTTCTATCTCTCCTTCTCTCGTTCCTGAAGTATCCGCCAGCAGCCTTGCCGTCCCCCGGACTTCTCCTCCAGTCATCCTTCGCAGAAGCGTCCGGCATCCCCAGTATCAGTCTTCAGGTGACTGGAATCGTCTCCAGTTGGACTTCTCTTAAGTGCTGCTCAGGACTCTCTTCTCCACTCTGTGCTCGCCCCGCTCTCCACGTGGTCCGCGACCAGTCTTCCAGGTTGTGTAGGGCGCGCAGTGGGCAGGGTGGTCTATGGCAGGTCCACGCCGGTGTGTGTAGGGCGCCCTGAGGGACAGCACTCTCCCAAGTTTCCGAGTGTCTCATCTCATTCAAGTCTTCAAGAGTATCGTCTTGTCCTAGTCTTCAAGAGTATTCCCTTGTCCAAGTCTTCAAGAGTAATGTCTTGTCCAAGTGTCTACGTCTTCGAGAGTCTCGTCTCATCCAAGTTCCAGGAGTACTCTTGACTCTTTGACTCTCATGGGTCCGGAATCTCCTACTCCGGTACCTTGCCTCAGAGTTTCCAGCCTTCTATCCTCTCTAGTATGTGTTGGTTCAACAGAGGATTGACCCACTTCGTCCTCCTCCTGTGTTCTTGCTCCGCCCATGCCTGTACTTGCTCACCTCCCTCGGGGTGTGTCTTGGGGCTCCTCCCTGAGCCACCTTGGGCCCAAGGGCTCACACTCTCTCAGGAGCAAGCGATCGTGCCTCTACGCCTTTCCCAGGGCTCACTGGGCGCATTCATGACAGTCTAGGGCGTGGTAGCCATTGGTGCGGCTCCAAGCTCCATCGGTGTCGATGCTGCCAAAATCGATGGCTCGGACTTCCCCAACCCTAAGAGTTTTTCCATCTTATCGAGTTGGGCGTGAAGTCCCTTTGGGGTCATTTGGGTGCACTTGCAATAACCCCAAATATCATGCGATGCCCCTAGGCAGAGAACACATATCATGATGGACTGTGATAGATATGGCCCTCAGGCACCGGAAGCATCAACGAAAATCGGAAGTGGCCATGATCAAAGCAAAGAAAGAGGGATGCAAAACAACGATGGCAGTGGGCAACAATGACCAGTGGGCACCAAGTCACTGCCATCACGTGGAGGTTGAAATGAAAGAAAACTTACCCGAAAATATGGAGAAACCTATCTAACTGAGAGGGAGAACCGAGAGGGACCCAATGTTGATTGGAATGCGAGGAAAACCCCAAGAAAATTGGGGGGGGGGGGAGTTTTCCACAAGTTTTAAAGAGAAAATCAAGACCTCACTAACACTGTAATGTGAAAGCTCTGCGGAAAAAAAACAGACTGAAGAGGGACCCCACGTGGACACTTGGTAAAGGGCATGCTGGACATGCTCAGTATGCCAAGTCAAAGTTCTGGGAACTCTGACAGAAGTTTCCTGTGCTGGGCTCCATCTGATGATCTTGCCCGTGTGTGAGGACTACCATCCTGCTTGTCCTTGGAGAAAAGTGGAATTGCTTAACAAATAATTCTGTTCAGTGTTCACTGAAGAATGGCCAGTAGTAGGAGCACAGAAAACAGCACAAATAGGATTAGAAATAGGTAAACCTCAAATGATTTTCATAAAACTGTATTTATCAGGAGCCAGCTAATCTAAAAGTAGATAGTGATGGGGTCAGAAGGGATACATGCAAGGATATTAAGGCAGTAGTTCTCAACTTGTAGGGGTCCATGAGTGGGTCTCTGAAAGTGCAGTAGCCACAATGTGCGAAAAAAGTGAGCCCAGTCCTGTGCAGAGAACAGCAGAAGAGGAATGTGGAAAATCATCACCCAAAATGGGGGTCCTGGTCCCATGCCGCAAAGCAGATGGGAGGAGCACAGCACTTCACCACTGCAGAGGGCCCAGTTCGATACTGAAGAGAGAAGGAGAGAAGTCAGTGAATCGCTGCTGCAGAGGGCCCTGTTTGATGAAAAGGAGAGGAGCCAGTGCATTGCAGCTATGGATGGCCCTGTCCTGCACTTAAGAGAGGAAGAGAGGATTGCAGTGAATTACTACTTCAGGGGACCCAATCTGCTGTGGAAGAGAAAACATGGCCACTAGCAGTTTAAACTGCAGCTGCTACACATGATTGCAACTATTCAGCTGCCCTAGTTCATACTAACAAGTGAGGGAGAAAGTGAGTAGTCTGGGAATGCGAGAGAGGGGGGCCAGCAAGGGAAGAGGCCACATGGGAGACGGGATTGTCTAATCACAGAGGATGGGACCATGCAAAAAGGGTAGGAGAGAGAGGACAAGGCCAGGGATGGGGGCAGAGAGCAGGAGGGAAGGCAGGACTTGGGGAGGATCCATGAGTAAGGGGAAGAAGGGCAGGAGGAATGGGACATGGAAGAGGGACATAGACTAAGGGCAAGAGAGAAGAAACTCTGGCAGTAGCCAAGGGGGAAGGGGGCAGCAGGGCAAGAAGAAAGGGGCCATGGAGGGAGGGGTCAGAAGGGGGAGGATGGAGGGCAGAGAAGGGGATATGGGGCACATGACAAGAGGGAAAGCACTCAGTAAGAGGTCAAGGGGGGGGGAGAGGCAGCATTTGGAAAGGGACAATGGGTGAAGGGAAGTAGAACTGGAGACTATTTTTAATTTGTTTGAAGAAAAATTATCATGTCAAGGGGTGGAGGATGAAAGATTTACATCAAACGTCTCTCCACCTCTCCCTTTTAGTGACACGAGCCTGGCTCAAACACCCCTCCTTCCCCTGCCCCACTAGTCTCTCTCTCACTACCCTGCAGTCCACCCCCATCCGTGTCTCTCTCTATCAGTCTCCAGCCTCTTTGAGGAGGAGCAGGTTAGAAGCACCTGACCACCACTCTGCCAGAGATGAGCATGGAGGGCAGGCAGGAGTTAGAACAGCAACCTTCAAGTTGGAAAGGAGAGTACACAAGAGGTGGAGGTGGAAGGCAGGAGAGAGTGTCGGTGATAGACTGGAGGTTCCTGAACATTTTGCAGTTGATAAGGGATCCACACAGCCAAAAAAAAAAAAAAAAGCTGGGAACCCCTGTATTAAGGGAACTTATTATATAAGCTCTGGTAACTCTTCCAGCTGAACTTTTCAATGCTTCTTAGAGTCAGGAGCAATTCTGGAGGACTGAAGATAGGCAGATGAGGTTCTTCTTTACAAAAGTGGAAGTGAGGAGGAGGCTGGGAACTACAAGCCAGTTAATATGACTTCAGTGGTAAGTAAATTAATGGAATCACTGTTAAAACACAGGATAGTGCAGTTTCTGAAATCCAATGGATTACAAGATCCGAGGCAGCATAGTTTTACCAGAAGTATGATTTTTACCACAGGTAGTCTTGTCAGACAAATCTGATCAATTTCTTTGACTGGATGACCAGAGCGTTGGATCAGGAAGAGCACTGGACGTATTATACTTGGGATTTCAATCCCACATAGGTGGTTTATAATAAATTGAGGTCTGTTAGTGACTGACTGGATTAGAAACTGGTTGAGTGGGATGAGACTAACGGTAGTGGTAAATGGAGCTCACCCCGAGGACAGAGGTGTTACTAGTGGTATACAGCAGGGACCAGACCTTGGACTAATTCTTTGTAACATTTTCATAAGCAATATTGTAAAAAGACTATAGGGAAAGATTTGTCTTTTTGTAGATGATACCAAAATGTGCAACAGTGTAGACACCCAGGAAGGTGTGGAAAACATGAGGAGGGATCTAGCAAAAATTGAGGAATGTTCTAGAGTCTGATTGATAAGATTAAATTCCAAAAAGTGCAAAACCCCAAGGGAATAGTACACTATAGGGAGTGAAATTCTGTGTGTTAAGAGCAGGATCTGGGGGTGATTATATCTGATGATCTTAAGGTGGTCAAGCAGGTGGAGAAGCTGACAGCAAAAGCCAGAAAAATGCTTGGGTGCATAGGAAAAGGAATGGTCAGAAGAAAAACGGTGAAATTGCCTCTGTATAAATTTCTGGTGAGACTTCATTTGGAATACCATACACAATTCTGAGCCGTACCTTTAAAAAGATATAAAGCAGATGAAGTCAGTCCAGAGGGTGGCTACTAAATGGTCAGTTGTCTAAGTTGAAAAGTTTATGGGGACAGACCTAAAGATCGAAACATGTATTCCTTAGAGGAAAGCCAAGATAGGGAAGATATGATAAGTACATTTAAATACCTCAAGGGTATCAATGCACAGGAGGTAAGTCTATTTCAACAGAAAGACTCAGGAACTAAGGATCATGAGATGAGAGTGAAAGGTGGTCAACTAAGGAGTAATCTAAGCAAGTAAGATTGTGGATGCATGAAACAACCTCCCAGTTTGATGATGGTGAAGACAAGAACAGCATCTGAATTCAAGAAAGCATGTGCTTGTATTACATGGATAGACAAGACAGGCCATATGGTCTTTTTCTGCCATCATGTATGTATGTACATGTCTATATATATATATATATATATGTGTGTGTGTGTGTGTGTGTATACACACATCTTTGTTATTGGATTTATTGATTTATTGTCTACTTTCTTATAAACTGCTTTGTTTTCATTTGCTGCTGGAATTACACAGGTGGATTTTCAAAAGGATTTAAACATGTAAATGTAACTACTATCATAGCAGTTTTCAAAAGACATTTGTGTGTGTAAAATGTACTGACATGAGCAAATCCTATGGACAATTCAATGGCATATATTGTAGCAATTTTCAAAAGCGTACTTATTTATTTTAAAACATTTATTACCCACCCATCCTACCTTCAGGGCGGGGTACAATCGCACATTTACAATCGGTGTAACACACAGCGACAATAAAATAAAAGCAATAAAAATAAGGAATTGATATCATATCACAGACGGTAGGACATGCCTTTACTGGCAAGACAACCTGTTTCAGTGTTCATATGCTTTTTTTTGAACAAATAGGTCTTTAAAGCTTTCTTTAAAAATTTGGACTCTTTCACATTTATTTCCTTTGGGAGAGAATTCCAGAGGGAAGGGCCTGCTAACGAAAAGGCTTGCTCTCTGGTTTCCTCGAGGTGCGCTGCTCTAGGAGACGAGATATCTAGTAGAGTTTGGCCAGAGGATCGAAGAGCTCTGGAGGGAGTATGAATCTTCATACTTGCTACAAACCATGGTAAGTGTACATTGTCAATCAACGAGTGAATAATGATTATTTGTTTATATTGAATAGGGAAGGGAATTGGAAGCCAGTGCAGAGATTGTAAAATGGGAGAGATATGGTCGTGAAAGGGGGTGCCTGTTAGTAACCTTGCAGCAGCATTTTGGATAATTTGAAGGGGCCTTATGGTATATGCAGGAAGACCTATCAGAAGAGAATTACAGTAATCAATACCGGAAAAAAGAGCTTGCAAGATGGTGCGGAAGTCATTGAAATCAAGTAATGGCTTCAGGTGACGTAATAACCTGAGCTTGGAGAATGAGGTTTGTGTTACAGCAGTTAGGTGACTGGTCATGGAAAGTGCAGGATCAATAAGAACCCCAAAGTTACGTGCACCCCTAAATATGTTATTTTTATGATTTTTTTAAGGTAATTTCTTTCGGAAGAAGATAGTGCAAGTAAAGTGCATTTGCTCGAGTAAAATCCAGTTTTATGCGCGTAAATGCTTTTTAAAATCAGGCCTATGGTATATAAGTCTAATAAATAAATAGCCAAGGATCTAGAATCATGTTCTTACACTTCAACATACAGCGTAACTTATGTATCAGGGACACTGAGGGAAGCAGACATTTTATCCTTAATGTAAAGTTTATGTGGCATAAGTCATGTATAGGTGACAGTGAGGAAAGCCGATGTTCTCTACTAAATACAGACTTTAAGGGGTGGTTTCCCTTCCTCTGCAGGGAATGCTACCCCAGAAGGTGTTACTTGTGTGTTGCTAACAAGGATCAACCTTTTATATACTTCACATAAACATTTCCATGATGGAGGGGGCATAACGGAAGAACATGTGATTTTTAGACCCTCATCGTCAAGCCCTTTCTGAATCCCAGTAGCCTCTGAAAGCTACTGGGTAGGGGGGCCACAGAAAGACAGAGCAATCCCTGCTCCTATATTCCCCTCCTGTGTCGCAACTGGATGTGAGAAAGGAGAGATGCAGTAAGGCAATGGGAGAGAGGATCCCCAGAACCTTCATCCTACTATATCGAACACAAAAATGTGTGTGTATATATATACATATATATACATATACATATGTATGCATCACTCTCTCTCTCAGTCTCTCTCTCTCTCACACATTAGCTGTATTTTTATCTCTCCAAGAGTGACTATTTGCTGCTGATTGCACACCCTGACTGCAGCTGCAGTATGACTCATGGGTCACTACTCAGATTTATAAAAAAAAAAAAAATACAAAAATAAAATTATTTTGGTAAGCAGTATTTCCAAGTGTGGCTAGTAAGTACTATACCAAGGTATGGTGATCTGTGAACTCCAGGTTAGAACTGTTCTTAACTGAAATCTCCCCTTCCTCCAAGACTGCGGGTTCTAATCCTAGCTGCGCCACAAGTTCTATAAAAACACATTCTATAAAATCCAAGAATAGTCTACTAAAAATTCCTGAAGCAGAAGTTACAAAGCTGGTTAGGTTGAAAGAAGAGCAGAGGGGTACAGAGTATATGGTATTTCAGGGTAAAATGAATACATTATGTGAGTCTGGGAGAGATCCAAGATGATGGCGTGAAAGAGGACATGCTCGGATGCTCTTGTAAGTGCTAGTTGTTTATTCTCTGTGGGTCTAAATATGGTCATATGCAAGAAGAAAGTCAGAGGAGCACATCCAGCTCCATCTAGTGTGAACCCTGTGCATCAGCCTACCTTAGATGTCTTCCTGGCGCAGACTGCAGGTGAAATGCTGGTGTATGCCTCCTTGGCTGCGAGGATTTGAGGGAACCCGCATTCAGTGCTAGAGACACCTTTGGGTCCATTTGTTGCGACAGCTCCTGTTCTCCCTCACTTCAAGGAGTTTGACAGCAGTACTCAGCTTCCTTTGATGCCAACGGCTGCAACTTCAAATGGGTCAAGCCTGGGAAAAGTCTCTGATGCTCGCGGAGCTTGAACGAGGAGAGCAGAAGACCACGAGGGAGGAACTGGGACTCTGCCTCAGGAAATGGAGAGTGGAAGTTTACCAGCAAAACTGTCTTCAACAGTGCTGGCCAGTTTAATGATAAGGCTCTCTGAATAAACCTGATGCCATTATGATGGATTCCTTGTGGCTTAGAGAAGGCAATTTCTTCTTTGATGACTTTAATTTTGGACATATATAATAAAATTGAGTCTAATGAGCATCTTTGAAGGTGCAACTGGGAAAGATGGAACATTTCGAATGGTGTGTAAATCAAGTTCCTTACCTTCAATATGAAATATCTAATTTGATGATTTCATGCAAGGTTGAAAATTTGGAAAATTGAGGCGCTTAAATCTTTGAGCTATTAATTTTCCCAAGATTCCTGTTGCTCCTGCTGAGATATTTAAAAAATATTTAGCCCAGGTACTGCATATTTCATCTGAGGCAATTCCGCCTATAAGTAAAGCCTTTTTTTCCCAGCTGCTGGAACAATTGTAGAAACAAGCATAGGAGCTTCTCAAGATTCAGGTTCTTTTTCTGCTAATAGTTTAAATCTCACAGATTTTTTGGAAAGATCTAGTCCTGAGGAGATTATGCAAAGGGGAATGCTCTTAGTCTCTTGTGCTTTTCAAGATAAAGGCTATTATGACACTTTTCTTTTTTAATAGAGCTACATTATTTTATGGTCAAAAAGTGTGACTCTTTCCAGATGTTCCCAAAGGTACTCAAGTTTGTAAGAAAACATTTCTGGCACTGCACCAGGAGTCTGTGAACCTTGGCACAGTATTTATTATACGTTTCCCCTGTAAAGGTATATTGTATTTAAACAATGTGAAATATGTCATGCTTTGAGCCTGCACAACTTCAGGCATTCTAGGATGCCAGAAAATCTCAGAGATCCTGATGTGTGATATCTGTGGTAATGTCTCAGATTGGCAATGCTGCTTGTTCTTTCTATTTTGAGTTTACTTCGGAACCTGTTTGGAATTCTCCCCAAGATCGTGGTCTCTATTAAAACATGTTAAAGTTCTGTTTTGTTTTGTTTTTTCTATGAAGGCCATTTCTTATTAACATTTATGCTCAGATTTCTAATCAAGCTTGGTCTTTGTGTTGTAAGGGAAATTCATGAATTTTTTTTTTTTTACTTTTTAAGTGAGTCTATATTTTCCAAAGCACTGGAGCATATTCTCCCCAACCCTCAAGTATGGCAATCATCTCAGAACTGCTGGATTAGCAGTTTTCCCTAAGGTGTACCAATATCATCATAGCCACCAATATATTTTTCCTCTAAAATCTTGTCCAATTTATTTTGAATTGATTTAATGTTGTAGCCATAACTCCTTCTGCTGGAAAAAATGTTCTATAATTTTATCAGTATGAATAAAACAAACCTCTTCAGAGATCATAGATTGAGGGAGGGCGGGCAAAGAGTGCTTTTATCATGCAATCTTTCTGTCACCAGCTAATGAGTCCATATGCACCTGCCCATAAACCAATCTGCAGCAGACGTGGGTGGGAGCAGTCCTACCAGCTCAGCTCAGTTCTTCCTCTTGCTCTCAATACACAAGGTCCAATTTGGTTGTAGAGTGATGGAAGGAAGTTATGAAAGAACACCTGGAGGAGGGATCAGATTGCTCTGGCGAAAAATAAGCTGGGGAGGAAGACATGGAATGGCTATATTGGGAGAGAGCTGAAGGGGGCGCAGGTTATTCCATAGGCAGCAGAGGGCACTCTAGTTGTCTGGTATGTTCAAATTCTGTGCTAGATATAACTCTTGGCTCTTATTCCTGTCTCTTATCTTGTCTGGTTGTGCATCTCCCACCTAGGTGGGTGCAGGTGTACATAATAAAAATTGGTTAATATCTGCTGGCTTCACTTAATATTCTACACCCCTTTTCTGGCAATGAGAGTGGGATCCTGCCGGTGTTGATGTACATGGGCAGCAGTAGTCTGCAGTTATTGACTGGTGATTCTCAGCCCTGGGAACTCTCAGCATTTCACCCTAAGACTCAGGGAATTTGCATCAGCTGCATGGTCTCAGGGGACACACTAGAAATCTCAGGGCCTATCTGTATACAACCCTTCTACAGTAAGCCTGCAGAGAATAGGAGAATTGGGGTGAGCCTGGAGCAAACACTACAAGAGGCATGCGGGGAGAAACAAGAGAGGGCAGCAGCACAAACAAAACTAAGTCTGCAGCTCCCTCAGTTAAAGGTAGAATGAGGGTGTATAAGTCATGGAGCTGTGACTTATAGGGAGTGGGAGCAAAGAGCATGCTGGGATCAGGGAGAGAGGAAGGGGAAGTAAGCTGGGGTCATCTCTGAAGGAGGAACAGGTGATGGAGGTGGGTTGGAAAAAGAGAGAAAATTTGGATTAGTCGAGGAGGGATGTGACAGAGCGAAAGCTGATCTATCCATTCCTCCCCCTCCCCTCCCCCCTCTGCTAATTAACAACAATCTCAGGGTGGCTGTAACTAAAAAGGTTCCCAGGTATGGTGGTTCCAGCACAAGTAGCCAGTACACAGAGGGCAGAGCCCAGCTTAGAAATCAAAGTAATACATTCATCTACATCTATGGCCACTGTTGCTCACATTCAGGAACTGGAAGTGGGACAATCCAATGCCTGGAGCTCTTATGCAGAAAAGCTGTCATTAATTAATTTAATTAATTAATATTGAGGTCGATATTCAAAAGCCATTTAGACAGATAACCGAAAGCTGTATGCGACTAAATTCTAGCCACATAATGACTTAAAAAGCTGGAATTTACCTGCATAAATCGGGAGCTTTCCAGGGTCGGGTGGTAGGTGTTGCTGGGCGGAGCAGAGTTAGCACATAAGTTATGCAGATAAACTCTGGTCGCGCCATAGGGCTGACCTAAAGTTAGCCAAATAAACATATGCAGCAACGTTTAAGATAGCAGGGTATATTCGGTGGCGCAACTGCTAGTTAGCTGGATGAGTTTTTCCGACTAACTTTAGGTCAGCCGGATGTTTATCCAGCTATCTAGTCAAGCTACTAGCGCCTGAATATTGGCCTCATAAAGTTTATATTTTGGCATTCTATTTGAAAGCAATTAAGACTGCGATCTCTGAAAAGAAATGGGCCGTTATATTAATTGTGTGTGAGGAAACAACATACATCATCATACGATCAATGATCTCGCCAGTACTGCCAACCGCTAAGATGTAGGAGGAGATCATAGCGTTGCCAAAGGCCCATTTCACACCTACACCATCCACCATAGTGCAAAGGTCCACAAGTGGAATCAAGATTGTAATGAGAGCATTGCCACCTATATAGCTGAGCTGTGTAGAATTGCAGAGCACTGCAACATCTTTCAAATTTTAAACAACATGCTTCATGACTATCTGGTCTGTGGGGCCCAGAATGAAGCACTTCAGTGCCGTCTCCGTGCTGAACAGCACAGGAAAAGGCAGCACACAAAAAAAAAAAAATCCAGATCACAGTGACCAATGTGGACATTGTCTGCCACAACAGGAAAGTCACTCAGCTGCATGTTTTAGCTGTGGAGGATAGCATGATGCATAAGTACTCTGTATGCACATTTAAAGGGGCAGAGGGCTATTTTTGAAAAAGAAAAGCCTACATTGAATGAGTTTGCAGATCAAAAGTCAGTGGTAAGAGAAACAGGGGGAACAGGGACCCTAATTACAAACAAATAGTTCAACGCAGCAATGAGTGATGAGCCTTGGAAACTATATCACATCCAGACCATACAAAACATGAAATGTTAATAATAGTCCATGTCAAAGATTATGAATACAAAATGGAGGTTCACTCTGGATCTGAGGTGCCAGGAAGGAAGGAGTTGTTTCCTATCCATAATCCTCCCAATATGTCCATCCAACAGTGCAGCTTCCACAATTACAATGAACAGTATGTTAAGCTCCCAGGAAGCTGTATTGTAAGTACTTGCTAAAGTCCTTTTCAGGGGTTGTTGCCACTCATAGTCAGGTGGGGGAAACACAGGAAGGAACTGGTTCGCACCTTTAGGAATTACCTTTTTTTATTTTTTTTTTACTATGGGGCTACCTTGACAACAGCAGGGGTGTGTGTGAGGTCTGCCAAGATCTGGGGGGGGGGGGGGGGAGGCATTTTACACTTTGGGAGGAGGGGTCATTTTGGGACTGCATGGCACTTTAACACGATGGCGGCCCCGAATGAAATGGTCCACCATTGCGTGTTTTTTAAATTTCCACAGCAAAAATTTTTATCATGGGGATTTTTTCACGATAAAAAAACATTGCTGTGAAAATACCATGATATTTTCCTAGGTAAGGGCAAAAAATTGCAGGAAGCCGGGAACACCCCACAGCAGTATTTCACCCTTCCCATGGTAAAATATCAAGGCTAGCTAGATGACCCCCTAAATTTGCAAAATACCAAAATGTTGTACAGTGAGCGATTTTATTTTTCTTATTAGAATTTCCAAATTTTCTTCTTTATAATATGCATAATAATATATCTAATCAGGTGCATAATCTTGGCATTATGATGGATTCATCCTTATTGTTGGTGCCTCCTGTTAGGAATATAGTAAAAAATGCATTCTATAAACTACATATGCTACACCGATTAAAGTCATCTTTGTCCTTGTTTGATTTACAAACTGTTTTGCACTCTTTAATGATCTCTTCACTCGATCACTGTAATGCGTTTTATCTTGGTCTTCCCCAACCAACTCTGTATGCTCTACGAATTGTTCAAAATGCGTCAGCCCAAGTTGTATCTGGGCTCTGCACACCTATCACACCAATATTAGAAGAGCTACACCGGTTACCCATAAAGTAGAGGATAAAATGTAAATTGTTACTGTTAGTTTTTAAGGCGATTTATGGTCTGCCCCAAAGTGTGTAAGTTCTGCTTTAAAGCTCTATCATCCAAGGAGATCTATAGGATCAACAACAAAGAATTGATTAGATGTTCCATCCCTCAAACAAATAAGGCTTGTTGAGTCTAGGCTACAGCTCTTTTGTGTTGCAGGCCTGATTTTATGGAACTCTTTGCCTGATGATATTCAGCAAGAAGTTGAATTGTTATGATTTGGAAAGTCAAATAACTTTTCTTTTTAAAGAAGCTTTTGAATAGGATTTGGGACCTATGGGTGCATCAACAGGCAATTTTAGTGTGTAGTGTTTATTTATCTATAGGTTTTTTCCAATGTCTTTTTTTTTTTTTTACTGTTTTTTAGTTTTTAAGTTTATTTTGTATTCATGATATGTTTTTAAGATTTTATTTTTGTTTTGACATTGTTTTTAGTATTTACTTTACATATGATCTTTATGTATTGTTAGTTTTTAATCTTAATTTTATATTTATTCTATTTATGAATGTACTGATGTAAGCCACCTAGGAATTTTGATAGATGAGGTAAAAGTAGCTGAAATAAATAAATTACAGGCGTCGGGGAAGATATGCTACAGCAGCACATAATTTAAACATTGAGAAAAGCCTCTGTTCTAATAGGAGCAACAATCTAAAATGTCTTTAATACTTTAAACTTATCATATGAATACAGTAAGGACTTAGTACACCATCTAAACACTAGAGGAAACTGGTAAAAATGTTCCTTTAAAGAACAGCAAGGAATATACATGCATGCAGTAAATCTAAAACATATGTGCAGAAATTCTATAAAACTATGCTTATAGGGGGGGCATGTGTAGTTCTAATATCTATTTTATAAAAGTGCACATATATAATTTATGCACTAAATATTATTTTTGTGCATGTAATAACCCTGAATTTATGCAGAAAAGGCACAAATATTATAAAATTGGATGGATGGATGTGTGCACTCTGCTTATGAAATACTTACTTGTGTGCATACTTCCGAACACCAGTTCACCCAGATCTCCACCAGTTGACACAGACCCCCTCCCCCCCAAAAATGACAGATAAAAGAGAAGTAACATTTGGTTTCTGCAACTTAAACAGCAGGTGTAAAAGTATGCATCTAAGTCTGATGATATCTATGTGTTCTTCACTTCCAACATATCTACTTATGCACACACCTCGAAATTGCACTCCAGAATGCCTCTAAAATGCCCTCTTTTTATGCGTTTACACTTACATGTGATACTCTTAGTACGTGGTTACATGCAAACATGCTGCTTACACACGCAACCTCTAATTTCAGGTGCACGAACCTTTTGAAAATTACCCCCTTAAAGATCACCCGCACCCTATGCCTGCTGTTAACCAAGTACTTGTCACATCTGCTGGAGGGAAGGTCTTTGCAAAACTTCATCTTATATAAGCCGATTAACAAATGTTTGTGGATGATGAAGCTATGGATACCCAGGCAATGGCTTCTCAACAAGGAGCATTTCTCCAATTTGGAATGTCTGTCAAACCAGGCATCTTTTAATGCTTCATAGAAACATTGTTGGCTAGAATGCAGGTGTTGCGCCTTATTTTGGCGAGGTCTTAGTTATGGATGCATTAGAGGACAAACTCTTTGGGCAACTTAGGGAAATCCTGCGCTGCTTTGAAAAGCCAGACATTCAAGTGAAGAAAGATAAAAGTGAAATTGGTACTATCAGGAATCCATTAAAAGGAAGGAAAGGTAAAGCAATCCATGTTGACCCTAAACCAACTTTCAAAGATGAGCTGAGTTCTTTTTTGGGAATGTTCAACTTCTATCTTTTGTTTGTGGTTAGTAGGGATTGCAAAAGTTCAGATGTGCATGTAGTTGTGGAACCTTTTAACCCTATTACCAAAGCAAGCGTCAATCTGAGCATAATTCCTTTCAGATGGCAACAAAAGTTTGAGAACAGTAGATAGCACCTCCATGCCATCTGGCAAAGCAATCCGCAGCACAGCTCCAACATCATATGATGAGGCATCACAGGTGACTATAAGAGGCTTCTGTTTATTGTAGTGAATGAGCACAGAGTCTGATGTCAGGAATTTTGTAATGTTCCAGAAAGCATCCACATGTCGGCAGGTCCGTTTCCATGGTACCCCTTTATGAAGAATATTGTGCAGTGGTTCAGCATGTGCTGCTTGTGTAATAAGCAGTGCCGGTGCAAGGGTATTAAGCGCCCAAGGCGAACCTTCTGCCTTGCAGCCGCACTCCCCTCCTCCCCGGTCCAGGCCCCAGCTCTGTCCCCAAACTCATTCACTCAGTCAGGCCCCCTCTCTTACACACACACACACTTAAGTTCCTTGTCTCATTCACAAGCACACACACACACCCTTACACTCCATTGCTTTCTCATACCCACACAAATAGAGGCGCTGCTTGTGACCTGCCGAGACTCTTGCTTCTCTCGGCCGTGAGCGGGATGGGCGCTGCTCGCAGCCTGCCAAGTGTCTGCATTTCTCATCCGCGAACAGGATAGGTGCCTCTAGTGGCCCTCCGAATCTCTGCCACTCACGGCCCACTGACTCACTACTACTCTTGGCCATGACTGGGATGGGCTCTGCTCGTGGCCCTATATGGCTGCTCTTTGCCGCCCCCTAATGGCTGGCGCCCTAGGTGACCACCTATTTCTCTTATTGGGATGCACCCTGTATTGGGCACATTCTCAAAAAAAAGCTTATATCACTTGTCTTGTTGCCATGGCTGCAGTGTTGGAGTATCATGCTTAGTGTACAAGTCTCGCAAAGCAGGAAAAAGATCTAGGCAGGTACCAGGCTTTGTTGTTCCACCTCTGGCTAAAGTTTGGATGCTAGAAACTCTTCTTGATACTCCCCTCCAGATAAGAACATAAGAATTTCCAAACTGGGTCAATCCAAGGGTCCATCAAGCTCAGTATCCTGTTTCCAACAGTGGCCAATCTAGGCCATACAGTAAGTACCTGACAGGATCCCAAACAGTAGATAGATCCCATCCTGCTAATGCAGATGGATAATTAAATAGTGGCTTTTCCCAAGTCTATCTGGTTAATAACAATTTATGGTCTTCTCATCCAAGAACTTGTCCAAAACATTTTTAAAACCAGCTACGCTAACTGCCTTTTCCACATCCTCCAGCAGTGAATTCCAGAATTTAATGGTGCACTGAGTGAAAAAGAATTTTCTCTGATTTGTTTTAAATGTGCTACTTATTAACTTCATGGAGTGTCCCCTAGTTTTTGTATTTTTTTGAAAGAGTAGATAACTGATTCATATTTACCTGCCGTATTCCACACATGATTTAATAAACTTCTATTATATTCCCTTCAGCCATCAGCTCTCTAAGCTGTACAGTCCTAACCTCTTTAGCCTTTCCTTATAGGGAGCTGTTCCATCCCCTTTAACATTTTGGCTAATTTTCTCTGTATCTTTTCCAGTTCAGCTATATCTTTTTTGGAGATGTGGTGACCAGAACTGCACACAATATTCTAGGTGCAGTCTCACCATTGAGTCATACAGAAGTATTATGACATAATCTGTTTAATTTTCCATTCCTTTCCCCATAATTCCTAACATTCAGGTTGATACAGTAAGGACGCGGTAGAAAAAACGCGGCAGTGCCGGGTGCCCGCTCGTTTGCCGCGCACACAGTCCGGATCACATACCACTCGGTACAGTATTTAAATGGCATGCAAATGCAAGCCGCGTCCAAAGCACGTCCAAGAAGCATCCATGAAGCGCAATCCATTTTACTGTATAGGCGCTATACAGCGCCTATACAGTATCCTGGGTGCGCTGGAACCTGTCATTTCAAACGTCATTTCAAATGACGTTTGAAATGACAGGTACCAGGAAGTGGATGGCTCTCCTACAGACCCCGCTGCCTTGAGCGCCTGGCGCCAGCAAGCCCCAGCAGCCGGTGATCGGAGGCAGGGAGCGCAACAAAGCACCCTCCTTCGGACGGACAAGAGAGACGAAATTTCACAGTCCCAAACCAAACCAACCCAATCCAAGCCCCAGCAGAGAGAGACAAAATTTCACAGTCCCAAACCAAACCAAACCAACCCAACCCAATCCAAGTCCCAGCAGAGAGAGACGAAATTTCACAGTCCCGGGCAAACTTTCCCCCAGCCCCCGCTCACCTGCCCTGGCCGCGGCCACGCAAGCCCCCAGCAGCAGCAGTAGAAGGGTGTCGAGAGAGAGCGGCTTCAGCAGCCCCGCCGGTGAAGGTGAATACGTGCACGCCTGTACGTCCAATATGGGCGGTCAAGGCAGCGTAGTTGCATGCGCACACGCCGTGACCTGAGCGCCCGGCTGGACGTCGGAGGTCACGGCGTGCGCGTATTCACCTTCGCCGGCGGGGCTGCTGGAAGCCGCCTCGCATGGGGAGCGCCTGATCCGCTGAAGCCGCTCTCTCTCGCCGCCCTTCTACTGCTGCTGCTGGGGGCTTGCGTGGCCGCGGTCAGGGCAGGTGAGCGGGGGCTGGGGGAAAGTTTGCCCGGGACTGTGAAATTTTGTCTCTCTCTGCTGGGGCTTGGTTTGGGTTGGTTTGGTTTGGTTTGGGACTGTGAAATTTCGTCTCTCTCTGCTGGGGCTTGCCTGACGCTTGGATTGGGTTGGTTTGGTTCTGTGAATTTTTGTGTGAATTTTCGTGTGAAATTTTGTGTGAAAGTTCATAATTTACTGCCTACCCTGACCCTGGTGTTAACGCCAGGGTCAGGGTAGGCGGTAAATTAGCAGGTAAAAGACGCGGCAAGATAGCAGGTTAAAAAGGAGATAGTCGGGGCGCACGTTACTGTACGGGAGGGAATAGCTAATCGGATCGTTTACATACATATACATGCCGCGGGCGGAAAGGGATACGCGTCGAGTAAAAGAAGCGGTAAGGATCGGTAAAAACAGATAGTGAATCGCGGGTTAGACTTACGTGGCCAAATTGTGAGTACACAGCGGGTTAGAAACGGGGTAACTGCGGCCGCGCTTTACTGTATCGACCTGATTGTTTGCTTTTTTGGCTGTGGATTTCCAAGTATTGTCCACAATGATGCCCAGATCCTTTTCATGGGTATTAGCACTGATTATGGAACCTAACATCCTATAATTATAGTGTAGGTTATTTTTCCACATGTGCATCAGATTCTACTTGTCCATGTTAAAATTCATCTGCCAATTGAATGCCAGTCTCTCAGTCCTGCAAGGTCCTCCTGCAATTTCTCACAAACCACTTGTGATTTAATAACTCAGAATAATTTTGTATCCGCAAAATTGATTGCCTCAATTGTCATTCCCTTTTCCAGATAACTTATAAAATATATTACAAAGTACTGGTCCTAATACAGATCCCTGAGGCACTCCACTGTTTACCTTTCTCATTACTACATTGCCTCCTATGCCATGACTTTCTATTTTTCTGAGGAGTCTCTCATGGGGGACTTTGTCAAACGCCTTCTGAAAATCCAATTACACTGTATTTACTGGCTCACCATTATCCACATGTTTATTAATGTCTTAAAAAAATGTAACAGATTGGTGAGGCAAGACTTCCCTTGTGTAAATCTATACTGGCTGTGCCCCATGAAATCATGTCTTTCTCTATGTTCTGTGATTTTGTTCTTTAAAATAGTTTCTATGATTGTTCCCAGCACTGAAGTCAGGGTTAATGGTCTATAGTTTCCTGGATCACCCCTGGAGCCCTTTTTAAAGATCAATGTCATGTTGGCCACCCTCCACTCTTCAGATTTAATGATAGGTTACAAATTAGTAGTAACAGATCTGCCATTTCATTTTTTAGTTCTTTCAGAACTCTGGAGTGTAAACCATCTGGTCCAGGTGATTTGCTACGCTTTAGTTTATCAATCTGCCCTATTACATCTTCCAGGTTTGCCATGATCTGTTTCAATTCTTCTCAATCATCACTATTAAACACAGTTTCCAGCATAGGTATCTCCCCAACATTCTCTTCAGTAAACATCAAAGCAAATAATTCATTTAGTCCTTCTGCTATGGCTTTGTCTTCTCTAAGTGCCCCTCTCACCTGCCTGCACCTGCCTGCACCACGACCAAACTCCAGCATTATTTTGGCATTGCATTCCTTTGGGCTCCTTGCTATAGCCACTTCTGCCTTGCAGCCTTCCCAGGCCATTCCTTGTGTTTCCTCGTGGCTTCTGGGCCTTCTGATTTCAGTCTTGCCTTGCTTTGTCCTGTGGCTTCTAGGCCTTCTGACCTTGGTCTTTCCCTGCCTTGTCTTGTGGCCATTCGGTCTTCTGTCTTTGGCTTTGCCCTGTGACCTGCAGGCCTTCTGAACCTGCGACCTGCTCCAAGCCTTTATTTGCCTCTGGCCTTACCAGGCCTTGCCTAGCCCTGAGGCTCCCTTAACCTCTTCCTGATTCTAGTCCTCTTTCCATTCTTCTTATTTCTGGCCTAGCCATGAGTCCTCCCTAGTTCTCTTCCTGTTACTAGGCCTCTGTCTGTCTTGCCCCTTGGGGCTTTCTTGCCTATGCTGCCTTCGGGCTTTGTTTCATGGTCTGTGTTGTCCTTGTCTTGTCCTGACCTGTCTGAGTCCCGTGTTCCAGTCTAACCCTGAGTTCACTATTACCTTCACTCAGCTCCAGCCTGTACCTGTGTTCCAGTTTACTCTCACCTCCATGCAGCTCCTGTGTTCCAGTTCATTCTTACCTCCACTCAACTCCAGTCTGTTTCTGTGTTCACTCATATCTTCACGCAGCTCTAGCCCAGACCACAATCCGTTCCTGAACTCTAGTCCAGCCTGCACGCTGTTCTTAAACTCTAGTCCAACTCCATTCCTGAGCTTCATTCTTGCCTGCACATCATTCCTTGCTCCAGCCTCACTGCACTGCCCCAATCTTTTCAGTTCAAAACTTTTTTTTATTAAGCAATAAAGAACATAGACAACAGAACTCTGGAGTACATTGGTTCTTAAATACTCCAGAGAGGCAGCAAGCATAAAGTACATCATAGCAACACATTAGAAGAATAAAAGAGTCAAAGAAAACAAACAGAAAAAGGAAAAGAGGGGGAGGAGGGAGGGGGAGAGGGAGGGGGAGGGGGAGGGGAAGGAGCTTCCATAGAACCAAAACCAAAAAACAGAAAAAAAAGCCTTCAGGAGAATAGACGAATTACTCAGCCCATACAACAATACATCCAGTGCCTGCTTCTGTAAAATAATGATCCACCGTTCTCCTCATGGCAACCCAGCTACATGTCCGTCGGTATCGTCTAGCTGCCTCCTTCTCATAACGATAATAAAGACACACAGTGTGCCACCAAAAAGTGGCGTTGAGACTAGCTGAATTTTTCCAATGCAGTAATACAGATTTAACAACAATAAACATAAAAAAAAAATCTAGTAACTTCCTTTGCGAAGCTGGGAGAGGTGGCTGAAGAGCAAGAGATCTGAGGGCAATAAGATTATAGGACAGTGGGCAAGACAAACTCAGCATCTTAGAAATCATAGTCCAGACATCATGCCAGTAAGCCTTGGTGGCTGGACAATGAACTAGAGGGTGGGAAAGAGCAACCATGGGGACTTTACATGACCAACAGTGATGAGCCGTAGACAGACCCACCTTAATTTTGGTCCAGGGAGTCCACACTGCACGGTGAGCCAGAAAAGTACATGGACAGAGTGAGATGGGAAGATAAAGAAACCCGAAGAAATTTATCCCAAAAAAAGGACCAGGAGAAACTACTGGAGAGGTATAAATCATGGGCCCAAACAGCCTCCAACCTCGTGTGAGGGTGGGATGATCCAATTTAGAAAGAAAGTTAGAAAAAAGAGGGGAATCATGACAAGATTCTGAGGTACATAAAGAAGAGTAAAAATTAGAAAACTCTTGAATTCCAGCTGGCGCGGAGATGGCTGTGCCTTTCGTCGATCTAATAGTCACTATCCGCTGGCGCTCTTTATGGGAGCGTAAATAAGTAGCCAATAATCTACCAGATTTATTTTGCTCAGAATAACATAGAGACTTCTATAATAATATAGCCTTGCCAGCATGGTTACTCAATAAAGTATTATATTGATATTTCAACTTATAAAACTGGTGAAACTGGGAATTATTCAAAGAATTAATATGATCCTTCTCCAAGGTGGCAATTCAAGATTCTAAATCTTTAATTTGTGCTCAAGACGCCTTGCGAGTATGGGCAGAGTAGGTAATAATTTCTCCCCGCAATGCAGCCTTAAAGGCTTCCCAGACAGTTTATGGAGAAGATTCACTGATAGCATTACTAGCATCTTTTATTCTGCAGTTCACTATTTTCATCTGAAAGGCAGCATCATCAAGCAAGGCCGCATTAAACCGCCAACTAGAAGTACTAGGCAGAGGTAGATTCCAATGAATAGAAAAAGAGACCAGAGCATGATCAGAAATAAGAATAGGAGAGATTGAAGAAGAATGAGCAGAATGCAGTAAAGAAGAGGAAACTAAAAAGTAATCAATAAGAGAGTAAGAATGGTGAGGAAATGAAAAATAGGTGAAATCTTTGGCCGTGGGATGTAAAAGTCTCCAAGGGTCCACCAAATGATGGGTAGAAATGAAATTCAGAACTGTTGCGTGAGACGCAGAAGGTCTAGCAGGGCTAAAGGATTAAGGATCCATGACCAAATCAATAGGTTGATTAAAATCACCCCCCACAATGACAGGAACATCAGTATAAGTACATAAAGTAAAAATATCAACATAGAAAGCAGGCACATCCATAGTAGAAGCATAAACATTCAACAATAGTAAATGAGTGTTATGGAGAGAGACCACTGTAGCAACCCAATATCCATCAGGGGAGTTTCTTAGTGAATAAATTGTAGAGGCAATGCTTTTTAACCAAAATCGCTACTTCACGCTTCTTATGAATCGCGGAAGCAAAAAAATAAAACTGACCCACCCAGTCTTGACGCAGTTTAAGTGATTGAGGGGACGATAGATGGGTTTCCTGCAAAAAAGACTATATCTGGATGCAAAGATTTTAAGTATGCCAGGACTTTTTTATGCTTGATGCAGTGATTCATACCATTAACGTTCAGGGTAAAATGTTTAAATCATTAGCCATAATATAGATGACAGGCAAATACAATACTGCAAGTAAATCAGCAATAAAAAGAGACAGGCACCGAGACAGAGACAATCAGGAAAACCATAATGTGAAATCCGGAAGAAAGCTCCAATGGGGAAAGGAAACATAACACAAATAGAAATGAAAAGGTAATGAAAAAAGCGCCCAGAAATGAGTGCTATAGTATCCCCAAGTGAAGAGGAAAATTGAGAGATGGAGGTGGTGGAGCAAGGAAACAGGCCACTCAATCCTCCGCAAAAGACAAATGAACTCTCAAAGTTATTGCCCAACTCAATAAATAGAGAGAAAAGGAGAATAAACAAGAATATATAAAAAAAAAGAACCAACATGTCTCTAACTCCAAGACAACAGAGATAAATAATGGCACAGGTGATATGCTATGATATGAGAAGAAAAATAAAAATAAAACTTATCAGTACATGGGTCATTTGCTAGGTAAGAATTCCAGGAAAGTCATGTGAATGAAACCTCACCAACCAAGGAGAATAACGAAAAGGGTTGCACAAGAAATATCAGCCGTTGATGACACCAGAAAATGAAGAAAAAAGTGGGGCATCAAAGACAACATCCAGCCATCTGCAAACAGTCATGGAATAAAGAAGGCCAATGAGAGAAAAACCAAAAAATTGCAAAAGGAGAAAAGGTGGCTCGGGCCACAGTAAAAAAAAAAACCTCAGGAGCGCCTCTTCATGCCCATAAAATTGGGATGCAGGCAAAGAGAGCACGGTCTGGGGAAGAAGATGAGAAAATGGCGGCACAGGGCAAAGTTCAAGTGACCATGAGAGAAGTCAGCCACAGGCCATCGAGGTAGCACAGCTGGATCTTCATATGATTGATAAGAGTTGTTATTAGTGACCCGCATTTTAACTGGGTACAGCAGGCCATAGTGCGTTCCAACCTCTCATAGTCATGGTCAGACCCAGGAAGGCTTTCCTGTGGGGGGCGGTGGTCTTGGCCACATCAGGAACATAGAGCAAGCACATGTTGTCAAATAGGATGGGCGACTTAGCCTTGGTAGCCGCCATGATCAGCAAAACATGCTGGTAGTGCAAATGTTTCAAAATTATGGGCCAAGGGTGAGAGGCTTGAGTTTCCCAGTCGCGAAGGGATCTGATGCACCCGCTTCATCTCCAGCAGGAGCTCAAATTGTAAGCCCAGACTAGCAGGAATTAGCCGTCTAAGAAAAAGCAGAATGTCAGCACTTTCGCGGCCTTCAGTCACTCCAATAATACGAAGGTTATTGTGCCAGTTGCAATTCGAAAGATCCTCAAAATCCCATTGCAGAGAGGTAAGTTTCTATGAGACGAGCTGCAGGTCAGCAACAGCCGCCTCACAAGAATCAAGTCAACATTCCACCATGTCCAAATGCGGTGCCAGGGCCGCAACATTAGCAGTGAGATCCGAGGGTTCCAGCTTGATTGCACAAGTGGTTTCCATGTTGTGGCGCAGCATATCTTTTAGCTGCTGCAACTCGCAGAAAATAGTGTCCTGAGGCAACGAGGCCTGCCCAGCCGGCACCTTCTTCGGAGAAGATCATATTTGGTTCTCTTTGTCGCTGAGGTGACAGCAAATGCCGCCTCAGTCTTCCCAGACTTAGGGCCTTATTTTCCAATATCGCATTGGTAACGCATTAGGGGGCGTTACCAATGCAAATGAGGCTTCTTTCGTGCAGTGGGGAAAAATCGCGTGCGGCGATGTTTTCGCCATTCACGAAAACATTAGCGCCGCACGCGATGTTTTCCCAGTGCACGATGATTCTTTCAGTCTTTTATCGCATATTTGCCGGTTTCTTTTATCGCGGTGCACGATAGTCCCAGACAGCCTGTTTCAGTGGTTTGGGCAACTTTCTCTCTACCTAGCTTGATGGACACTCTACCTGGGCAACAACATGCTAGGTGGAGAGAATGTTGGCCAAATCTCCGCTTGGAGTGAGCGTCCTCACTCCGACAGCCAGCAAATCTGCACTAGAGACCACTGTTCTGTCCGTAGGTCTCATGTGGAATGCGAAAGTGGCCCCCAACCCCCGACGCTCATACTAATCCCCACCCCGAGTTAGTAGGTGGCCCTCCCATAGGGGTTAAAATACCTATGTAGGGCATAGGCACTATAGTAAGTCAGTCTCTCTCTCTCTCTCTCTCTCTCTCTCTCTCTCTCTCTCTCTCTCTCTCTCTCTCTCTCTCTCTCTCTCTCTCTCTCCCTCTCTCTCTCTCTCTCTCTCTGGGACGATGGTGGTAATCCTTTTCAGGTCCAGAACGCGAGGTTGGAGTTGTAGTTATTAGCCGCGATAGCAGCCGCGCTAACACTGTGGCTGTTTCGCCGCACACGATACACAGGTTCCGCTTTACATATGCTCCGCCCCCTGAATACCAAATGACTAATTCGCACGCGGTAAAGTGCTTGGAAAATGAGGCCCTTAGTAGCAGACATCATATAAAGGTTCACAGCAGACTCAGTGAGCAGTATGTGAAAATAGGGCAACAGTTAAAAAAAAAGAGCAGAGAGACCTGAGGAGCTAAGAAATTAAGCAGCCATCTTCCTTGGTGTACACAGCACCCCCCCCCCCATGACCACCATTTATACCACAATAAAAGCTTTATTTCCAGAAATCCCGGATTTTGATGCTAACAACTGTACTAAGCCACACAGTACTCCAGACTACCCCAATCTAACTCCTGCTGACCTGTGCCACCCTGAAAGTGGTGTCCACTACCTTTCCCCAGCGCCGAACCAGCAACATCTTGGTCTTCTCTCTACGTCTGCTTATTCCTTATTCTATTTTCACTTATTTTCCTTATTTATTTTATTTTTTCAGCATCTTATATATTCCGCTGTCTCCAATATGTTCTTTCTCATATTGCTTCAATATCTTTTTTGTTCTTTATTTTCTCTTTCTACCATCTCTATTCCTATGCCTACCTACTTCATCTCCAACTTTCTTCCACTGTGTCATCCCTCCCTGCCCCCCCCCCCCCCCAGCCCAGCCTGTTGCCTTCCCTCGAGTCCCCTCCTCTTAATTAATTGTCCTCTCCATGCTACATACTTCCCTTCCTATTCCTCCCCACGCTATGCAGGGGTCAAAATGGAACAAAGTGGGAGGAGTGACTACCTCATGGCAAGAGCCAGGAGCTAGATAGTTTACATTTTGACTTTTATGAACGGTTCTTTCAGGAGTTGACACCAGCTCTGGCAGGAGAGCTGGAGAATCTCCAAAAATATCATTGTGATACCATGGGAGCAGCCCCTGGCTTAGAAAGACTGCTGGAGAACAGAGCAGTCTGGACTACGGCCTTTTCTTTACAAAACTGTTTTATTATGTACACAGCAAAATTAAAGCAGAACAAGACCTGCTTACCTCAGCAGCTTTACATCCAAATGATAGCAAGCAAACATTGACAGTCTTAGCAGATTGTCTGCTTCCTCCTGCTCTCCAGGACCTCAATATTCCCTCCTGAGCTTGCTCTTTTATTCCCCTGCTTAGGGAAATGCCTGTGGC
Organism: Rhinatrema bivittatum; assembly: GCF_901001135.1. Taxonomy (NCBI): domain Eukaryota; kingdom Metazoa; phylum Chordata; class Amphibia; order Gymnophiona; family Rhinatrematidae; genus Rhinatrema; species Rhinatrema bivittatum. Next base: position 483,717,086 of record NC_042615.1, read on the forward strand.
TAAGATACCCTTCTAGGCTGTACCTTAAGGTGAACCAGACCAGATATCTGAAGCCAGGTGTTCTGGGGCTCTTTCCTATATAATCTTTCACATGCCCCCATAGTAACAAATGCAACCATAGTGCTGATATATAAAAAGGTGACATCATCAGGATGGAGCCCTCACGGAACACTTTATCAAAGTTTCTAGAACTTTGAGTTGGTACACTGAGCATGCCCAGCATTCCACCTAACCCTGCATCCAGCAGGGGTCCCCCTTCAGTCTCGTTTTTAGTAAAGTACGAGCGAAAAATAAAATAAGAAAACGGAAACGGACCCAACTCCGCAGGGTGGCGGGCGAGTTTCGTGAGGACATCCTGCTGTCCTGTGAGAACACCTGTTACAGGTAAGAAACTCTGCTTTCTCACAGGACAAGCAGGATGGTAGTCCTCACATGTGGGTGATTAGCAAGCTACAGGATGCCCGAATGTTATATAGCCAAAATACCTAATGACGTGCAACAGGCACAACTGAGGTAGTTTTGGTGAGTTGAGCAGCCTGATGATCTCCCTGGGTTGCAGGAAGGAGTTGGGTTATTATTCGGGAAACAGGTTACGTAGTACCGATTGGCCAAAGATGGAATCCTGTCTGCCAGCTTTGTCAAGACAATAATGAGCTGCAAAAGTATGGAGGGAGCTCCATGTAGCAGCTCTACAGATATCAGCAAGAGGAACGGAGCGGACTTGTGCCACTGAAGTTGCCATTGCTCTTACGGAGTGTGCTTTAACACAGTCCTGCAGAGGAAGACCTGCTTGAAGATAGTAAAAAGAAATACAATCTGCTAGCCAGATTGAAATGGTCTATTTACCTACCAGAGTATCCAATTTGGTTTTATCGAAAGACACAAATAGTTGGGTGGATGACCTGTGGGCTGCAGTACGATCTAAGTAAAAGGCAAGAGCGCGTTTGCAATCCAAGGAGTGGAGAGCTCCTCACCTGGATGTGAGTGAGGTCTGGGAAAAAAGGTTGGAAGAGTAATACACTGATTTAAATGAAACTCAGAGATTTCTTTTGGTAGGAATTTAGGGTGAGTACAGAGAACTACATGGTCGTGAAGGAACCTAGTGTAAGGTGGATATGTAACTAGTAAATGTAACTCACTGACTCTGCGAGCGGATTTTATGGCTATTAGAAAGATCACCTTCCAAGTGAGATGGCGAAGCTCGCAGGAATGTAACGGCTTGAAGGGAGGCTTCATAAGTTGTGCTAGAACAACATTAAGGTCCCAGGTAGGAACTGGAGGATGTAGGGGAGGTTTAAGGTGTAGTAAACCTCTCACGAAGCGAGCTATGAGTGGTTGTGCTGATATCGTGGTGTTGTCAATACCTTTGTGATAAGCCACAATAGCACCAATGTGTACACGAATAGAGGAAGTCTGTAGTCCACATTCCGAAAGATGCCATAGGAGTCCAGGAATTTTACTATGGAACAGGGGAAAGGGTCTATTTCATTTGTATTGCACCATGAGGAAAATCTCTTCCATTTTGCACGATACGATCTTCTGTTAGAAGGCTTTCGTGAAGCTACGAGGACTTGTGAAACACTGTCTGAAAGGTTTAAAGATTGCAGAGTCAAACTTTCAACATCCAAGCTGTCAGAGACAGTGAGTGGAGGTTGGCATGATGTAATAGAACATTGTTCTGCGTTATTAGCATTGGGTCCGTGCCCAGGCGAATGGGTGGTTGGGAAGGATGGGAAACCAGACCTGACGTGGCCAGTGAGGAACTATGATAATCAGTGTTCCCCTGTCCTGCCGTAACTTCACGAGAGTCTTGCTGATGAGTGGAAGTGGAGGGTAAGCATAGAGGAGACCTATTGACCATGAGTGGGTGAAGGCATCCCGTGGGGGAGCTTCGTGGCAGTGGTGTACAGAATAGAAGTTTGCTACTTTGCGATTGTGTATTGACACAAAGAGGTCTATGTGTGGATGGCCCCACTGGCGAAATATGCGTTCTGCTACTGTGGGGTTCAGGGACCATTCGTGGGGATGAAATGTCCAGCTGAGATTGTCCGCCATCACATTGTCCACGCCTGCCAGATAAGTCGCTCTCAGTAGTATGGAATGGGAGAGAGCCCAGGCCCAGATCTGCGCTGTCTCCTGACATAGTAGATAAGAGCCTGTGCCCCCTTGTTTGTTTAGATACCACATTGCAACTTGGTTGTCGGTTTGGATGAGGACTACTTTGCTCGAGAGACAATCCTGAAAGGTGAAGAGGGCATATCGAATTGCCCGGAGTTCCAGAAAATTGATCTGATGCTTGGACTCCACCTTGGTCCAAAACCCTTGGGTTTGGAGGTTTTGGACATGAGCTCCCCAACCCAGGGGAGATGCATCTGTGGTTAGTATAATTTGGGATTGTGGAGGCTGGAAAAGTAGTCCTACAAGGAGATTGGACTCCTGTGTCCACCAATTCAGGGAGAGATGCAGCTGATTGGTGACGTGAACAATGTGAGACATCTTTTGACTTGACTGGGATCATTGGGATTTTAAAGTCCATTGTGACACTCTATTGGCTAATCGAGCCATGGGAGTTACGTGAACTGTGGACGCCATGTGGCCCAGTAAGGTCAAGAGATGACGAGCCGTAATGGTCTTGCGAGACTGTAACGATCTTGCTAGGATGGATAAGGAGCGTGCTCTGGTCCGTGGGAGGAATGCTTTTGCCTGGATAGTGTTGAGATCTGCTCCTATGAATGAGATTTTTTGAGATGGAGTCAGATTTGACTTGGGGTAATTGATAAGGAACCCCAGTGATTGGAGCAGGTTGATTGTGTTACGGAGGGACTGAACTGCTCCCGTTTGAGTCGGAGCCCTGATTAGCCAATCGTCCAGGTACGGATAGACGTGGACATTGTTTTTCCTTAAATGGGCTGCTACAACTGCCAGGCATTTTGTGAAAACCCTTGGGGCTGATGAAAGCCCGAATGGTAGTACACGGTATTGAAAATGGAATTGACCTACTGTGAACCAGAGGTATTTGCAATGCGGAGGATAAATCGCGATGTGTGCGTAACCCTCCTGCAGATCCAGGGAGCAAAGCCAATCTGTTCTTTGAATCAGTGGGAGCAAGGTACCCAAGGTTACCATTCTGAACTTTTCTTTTTTGAGATATTTGTTTAGGGCATGTAAGTCCAAAATAGGACGAATGCATCCTGAATTTTTTGGAATCAGGAAGTAACGAGAGTAGAATCCTTGACCCCAGTGCTGTCGAGGTACTGGTTCTACAGCATTGGATTGTAGAAGGGTCAAGATTTCCGCTTCGAGGAGCAGGGAGTGGATGATGGGATTTGAGGGTGGATGGGATAACCCGTTCGGCGGTATGGTGAGAAAGTTTAGATGGTATCCTTGACTTATTACAGTTAGTACCCACTGATCTGTTGTAATGGTGTGCCAGAGATGGGAGAAGATACACAAGCGGCCTCCCACTGGGAAGGCAAGAGATTGGCTGTTGCTCTCTAGAAGAGAGCCAAAAACCAGAAATTGGGCCTGTCTGTGGGGCTGGTTGGATTTTTGGTGTCCTAGTTTGACGAGTCTGGCCTCTTTGTGGAGGTTTAGATTGTCGAGGTCGAGATTGAGGTGGATAATATCTTCTCGGTTTATATGTAAACCGTCTAGGATCTCATCTGAAAGATTTCTTTATCGTGGATGGATAATCCGGAGGAAGAGCAGACAGCTGATGTAGGGTGTCGTGATGGTCTTTTAATTGTGCAACTGTTTCTTGGACTTTAGTTCCAAATAAGTTGTCACCAGTACATGGTGGGTCTGCAAGGCGATCCTGGACCTCTTGTTGTAAGTCGGAGGACTTAAGCCATGCCCAGCGCCGTGCACTGATACCCGTTGCAGAAACCCTGGAGGTGGTGTCGAAGATATCATACACTGCTCTTATCTCATGCTTGTCAGCATTTAGACCTTTTAGAAGAATGTTGTTAAGTCCTTCCTGGTATTCATCAGGTAGAGATTCAGAATACTCCTGTACTCTCTTCCAGAGAGTACTGGAGTATTGAGTCATATATAACTGGTATGCTGCAATGCGTGTAATGAGCATTGAGCCATGGAAAACCCTTCGTCCAAAGGCGTCTAATGACTTTTGTTCCTTGCCTGGAGGTGCTGAGGAATGAGGCCTGGACTTTTTAGATTTCTTTTGGGCCGACTCCACAACTACTGACTGGTGAGGTAGTTGAGATTTTTGAAAACCTGGGACTGATTGAAACAAATAGATAGCATCAGCTTTCCTATTCACAGGAGGAACTGAGCCAGTATGCTCCCTGTTACAGTTTAGAAGGTCCGGTAGTACTTCATGAACAGGAACTGCCATGGCTTCCTTGGGTGCATCTACAAATTGTAGCACGTCAAGCTTTTTATGCCTGGCATCCTCTTCTGTTTGCAAATTAAAAGGATTTGTTTCAGACATTTCCTTAATAAAATTTGCAAATGTCAAGTCCTCCGGTGGGGAACGTCAACGTTCATCTGGGGGTGGAGGTTGTGAAGGTAGATCATCTGAATCATCAGAGTCAGTAATATCAACTCCCCATGGATTATAAGGGTGGTCACCGGCGCCTCCAGGACCTTGAGGTTGATGTAGAGGTCCAAATCCAGTCGGATCTGGAGGTAGCACTGATGGGATTCGAGGTGGCATCGATGGAGGCATCGAAGATGGTGAAGGCATCGATGGCATTGGTGTTTTCAAAGGACGGTGCGATGGTACAAAACTCGATGGTCCCGGTGTTGGTTCGGGCATTGGCCGATCCGGTTCATCGTCCGAGGATAAGAGTATTGGCATCGGTGTCGGTGGCTTCGCAGGGGCTGGAACCGAAGGAAGAGCACCGATTAATGAATCCAGTCTGTCCAGAAGAGGAGCCAGCATCATCGACGTGGGATCAGGCATTGGCATGGGGACCGGTGCGGGTGTCGGTGGAGACTAGAATGATCTTAAAGCCTGAAGCACCGCCTCTTGGACAATCCTGTCCAATTGTGCCCGAGAAGCCGGCATGGCTATTAGGAGTGGAGGCTCGGAAGGCGGAGCTGGAGACTCTACCAGTGGCGTTGGAGTTCCGGATCCCGGCACCAGTACAGGTGGAGAACACCTCGGTGCCCCGAGTCCAGACGGGGATGGGGCCTCGTCTCCTCAGGGCTTTTTGGTCGGTGGCTCTGTCGCCGATGTCGATGGCTTTCCGATTCCTATATTGGAGGAGACACTTCTTCGATGACGGTGTCAATATTTCTCCCGATGATCGGTCTGCTGTTTGTCTGGCATCGAAGATGAAAATGTCGATGCTTTGGACTGAAAAGAGGAAGGTGAAGGGACATCACCGGTGGATTTTTGCCATTTAGGCTTCGGTGGCAACGAAGTCTTCGAGGATAGAGAGTTTTGACTCGATGTCGGTTTAGTAGAAGTCGATGGAGAGACCTTAAAAAGGAGTTCGATCTTCTCCAAACAGGCCCTGCAGCCTTTTGGAGTCATTTGTGAACAGCTTGTACACTGTTGTACGTCATGAACGGGTTCAAGACACAGAACACACACATCGTGTGGGTCTGTGATGGACATAGTTCTTGGACACTCAGGACACTTGTAGAACCTGGTGGCCATGACTTTTGAAAAGAAAAACGGTCGCACGGTCGATGACCGTTGAATACCGTGAAAGGAAATCTCCGGAAACCGACCAAAAAACGACGGAAATAAACTTACCGGTGTCGACGGTGGTCAGTGGTCGATGAGGGACCCCGGGATAGGGAAAAATATAAGAAATTTGAAGTTTAAGTTCCGTGAGGAAAATTTGTGAGTTAAACTCACAGAGCTCCAGAATCCATGAGGCTACTGCTACGTGGAAAAAAAGAGACTGAAGGGGGACCCCTGCTGGATGCAGGGTTAGATGGCATGCTAGGCATGCTCAGTGTGCCAACTCAAAGTTCAAGAAACTTTGATAAAGTGTTCCGTGAGGGCTCCATCCTGATGATGTCACCAACATGTGAGGACTACCATCCTGCTTGTCCTGTGAGAATAGGAGTGTCTCCTTTTCCTCTTTTATTTGACCTAGCTTTTGAGGTGTTAGTTCAAATGGTGAGGCTGGATCTATAGTTATCTGGATTTAGGTTCGAAGAAAGGGACCATAAAATATCTCTGTATGTGGACGATATCCTCTTGTTCTTGAACAATACCTAAATGTCAGCACCATGTACATTAGAGATGCTAGCAGAATGTGGCAGGTTATCGGGGTATAAAATCAACTTTCAGAAATCTGAAACCACACTGCTTAGATGCATATCTCATTTTAAAAAGGGTAAACAGTGGAGTGTCTCAGGGATCTGTACTTGGACCGGTGCTTTTCAATATATATATAAATGATCTGGAAAGGAATACGACGAGTGAGGTTATCAAATTTGCAGATGATACAAAATTATTTAGAGTAGTTAAATCACAAGCAGACTGTGATACATTGCAGGAGGACCTTGCAAGACTTGAAGATTGGGCATCCAAATGGCAGATGAAATTTAATGTGGACAAGTGCAAGGTGTTGCATATAGGGAAAAATAACCGTTGCTGTAGTTACATGATGTTAGGTTCCATATTAGGAGCTACCACCCAGGAAAAAGATCTAGGCATCATAGTGGATAATACTTTAAAATCATCAGCTCAGTGTGCTGCAGCAGTCAAAAAAGCAAATAGAATGTTAGGAATTATTAGGAAGGGAATGGTTAATAGAACGGAAAATGTCATAATGCCTCTATATCGCTCCATGGTGAGACCACACCTTGAATACTGTGTACAATTCTGGTCGCCGCATCTCAAAAAAGATATAGTTGCGATGGAGAAGGTACAGAGAAGGGCAACCAAAATGATAAAGGGGATGGAACAGCTTCCTTATGAGGATAGGCTGAAGAGATTAGGGTTGTTCAACTTGGAGAAGAGAGGGCTGAGGGGGGATATGATAGAGGTCTTTAAGATCATGAGAGGTCTTGAACGAGTAGATGTGACTCGGTTATTTTCACTTTCGAATAATAGAAGGACTAGGGGGCATTCCATGAAGTTAGCAAGTAGCACATTTAAGACTAATCGGAGAAAATTCTTTTTCACTCAACGCACAATAAAGCTCTGGAATTTGTTGCCAGAGGATGTGGTTAGTGCAGTTAGTGTAGCTGGGTTCAAAAAAGGTTTGGATAAGTTCTTGGAGGAGAAGTCCATTAATGGCTATTAATCAATTTTACTTAGGGAATAGCCACTGCTATTAATTGCATCAGTAGCATGGGATCTTCTTAGTGTTTGGGTAATTGCCAGGTTCTTGTGGCCTGGTTTTGGCCTCTGTTGGAAACAGGATGCTGGGCTTGATGGACCCTTGGTCTGACCCAACATGGCAATTTCTTATGTTCTTATGTTCTTAAAGCTGATAATGGATTTAAATACTTGGGAAATTTTATCCCAAGAGAATGGTCAGATTTATATAAAATGAATTATGTCCCTGTTGTGAGTAAAATACAGAAAGACTTCAAGAAGTGGTTCAACTTGTTTGTGTCATGAGCAGGAAGAATCAGTATATGAAAGATGAACATAGTCCTCACATTGATTTATCTTTTCTAGCACATTCTATGTACTACCTGAAATATTTTTTTCAAATCTAAATGAAGATATTTATTGTAATCTGTGAATACAGAAAAAAAAAGCATTTCCAATGGCAGACCCAAACTATGGAATAGCCTTCCTTTGGCATTAAGAGCACACTCTGATTTATTAAAATTCAGGAAAAAACTGAAAACTTGGCTATTTCAGAAATATGTGTAGGACTCATGAAGGGGTGGAAATATGTATGATGCTGTAAAATATAGGTGATCAAAAATGGTTCATTTAACTGAAGGTAATAACTTGGCATAATGAAGGTGGAAGGCTTGTTCTTGGTTGTTTTATGTTAATTTGCTGATGTGATATATGTATTGCTTTTGTTTATTTTTTTATAGTGGTATGTGAATTTTATTTTATTGTACATTGCTTTAGACAATCTTTGATCTGGAAGGCAGTTTATAAATGACTGTAAATAAATAATAAATATCTCCAGATTTATATGTAATCCCCTTTTCCTTGGAGTCACATTTGGAGGCTGCAGAAGGGGTTTATTTGCACTGCTGCAACTCTGGGAGCAATGAGGGTCCTCCAGGGATCACCAGCGGTAACCAGATCAGTCTCTGGGAGGGCCAAGGAAAGACTTACCCAATATAACAGTCCAATGTCCACAATTGCTGGTCCCAAATAAAGAAACTTTAATAAAAGTTCAAAAGGTAAAACAATTCTTCACAGGATACAGTCCAAAACACAACACGAACAGCAGAAACAGTCTTCTTCATATAACTTTCTTTGAGGAAGAAATCCCACAAAAATCCCACTGAGCCCCTAAGCTCTCTTGAGCAGCGTGGGTCACTTCTTTCCTGGAACTTCCCCAGCAAGGACAGTACCGTTTTGAATTCAGAGTCCTCCTTCTGGGTGGCTGTAGGAATCTTTACAACTTCTTCTCAAAACAGTAACAATCCCTTCTGTCTCATGAGCCCTTCCACTCCCAAGTCCAACTCCAATTCTTTCCTAAGATGCCTGGAAAAGCATCTTAAATAACCTTCCATCAAATACCCATCCCTCCTTTAGAGGACATGCACCTCCTATTACTTCTACCTTATCTCAAAACCATTAGCTCATCCCCTGCAAACACCACTTCCTAATCCCCCTTTCTCCCTCCTTAAGAGGAAGGGCATATGCAAAGTGCACCAACTCTATAAATTGCATGAGCTCTGCAATACCTTTTAGAGAGCAGGAACCCTCTGAGCACACTCCTTACTGAACCTGGAAATCTGGAGCCCTCCAGAATATTTCCTGGTAATCCTAGTTAGAGTAAGCATGCAAGAAGGGCGGAGTTAAGGACACACACATTTAGATAAATCACAACAAAATAATGTGCGGCAATGAATTAAACTAGACAATAGCACTCTAAATGAAGCATAAACAATTTAATAAGTGCACACACCAATAGTGCACAAGATTTAAATCAAACAAAGCGTAAATACGTAGTTATACAAAGCCCCGACACGGCCGTGTTTCGCGTCAGGCTGCGTCAGGGGGATGAATTCCAAAGTTCTATAAAGACAAAATCCATACAGATATTGTACAGTGTGGCAGGCACAATGGTAACATTAGTAAAGATGTAAAAATGAGAGGTACACAAGACACTGTAAAAAGCAACAACAAAACAACAACAAAGCAGTCTGAGGCACAGGAGCAATCTGATAACATATAGGTAAATATAAACCCTGTATGGATGGGGGGGGGGGGGAAGGAGGGGAGGGGAAGGAAGGGGGGTGGTTGGGGGAGGAGGGAAAGAAGGGAAGAGGGGAAAAAGGAAAGAGGAAAAGATTAGTCTGTGAGGGCCTGTCGCTCCTGAACCCATGCTAATTCTTGCAAATAATTCCATTTTCATCCAAATATGTAACTATCTCCTTATTCACGATAGTTTCCATTTGTTTTTCCTGGAATTGATATTAGGTTAACCAGCCTATAGATGGCTAGTTCTGTTTCAGATCTTTTTGAATATGTACGGAACATGGTGCCCTTCAACAATCTTGAGGAACTTCTCCATATTCAGCCGTGCTGCTGAATATACCCAGCTATCTTAAAGTTAGCTGGATAAGTGTATCCAACTAACCTTAGGACAGATCTACGGGCTGGTAAAATAGCTAGCTATCTGTGAATATCAGAATTGATTGGATAACTTATCCAGCTAACTCGGCTCCTCCCCAGAATGCCCCCCCCCCCATTCCGCCCACCACTTAGCCAGCTAACTACTTAAGCCATATAAGTAATTATCCGACTAAGTGGCGGCCACTCAGTGTGGCCACATGTTCAATCACCGCTACGTAGCTGGATAAATCCTAACTCGTCCACCTATGTGGCGCTGAATTTCGCCCTCCATATTCCTATTTTCTCTAATAGCCTTTCCACCATGGACTCCCAAACCTGAGGACAATCCCCTTCTTAATAATCCTGGATACAGTCACCTTCTAAACAGTCCCGAATTCAAGAATAATCCCTGCGATAGCCTGGCCAGGGTGCTGGTGGTTAGAAGGAGAATATCTTACACAAATATTTGGTGGCTTAGAACACTAGAAAGTTCACTGGTTACCATCAAGACGTCTAAAATGTTTTATTCAGATGTTCAAAAAAAAGGTGTAAAATTGAAACACATCTGATGGAAAGTAGTTACAAGTTTGTAAAAATAGGACAAAATCCAGACCCCCCTCTTGTTTCTTTTTCTGCATATGTTTGGTGGACTACCTTCTCCTCTTTGTTGCTGTTGGTTGAAGATTACTGCCAGAAAGGCAGGATTTTAATAGCAAAAAAAAAATAAAAATTTGAAGACCAATGCACCTAGGACAAAAGTCCTATGATTCTCTGTAGCTTTGGGGATCATGTAGTTCTGACCTTCTAAACCAACTTCAAAGGAATATAAATCAAAATTCCCTTAGTAATAGACTGCTATAAAATTAAAATGTTCGGGATATACAGTATTGTGTGTTTTCAGGGACAGAACATTCTGTAATTCCTCTCATGCAGCTTCTACTGCTCTCTCCCTAAATTCTCACCATATTTACATACCTGCAGATCTCTGAGATGGGGAAGGCTTAAGGGAATGTTGCCTAATTGGATCATAAGTGATTTCTCCTGCAATTACTAGCCAAGTTTATCCAGGCCTGTAGGACAAAGTTTTAACCTGACCATGTTAACAGTTATATGTATCTATTCACCCTATCTCATTTCCCACCTCACAATATTACTCAATGGAAGTCTGACTCACCCCACTTTTCAAGGACATAAAATCTGTGCTTCATACCCAGAGCAAAGACTTTTGCCAAGTTAGATACCAATGGGTGATTCTGGTGTTGATATCTGTCATCTAGTGAAGACATGTCAGGGAGGCATGGTCCTTAACCAGGATAAAGTAAAGTTGCTTATCTGTAACACGTGTTCTCTGTAGACAGCAGGACAAGTGGGCGATGTCATCCGATGGCGCCAAGACAGAAGACGTTTTCTCGGAGCTCAGAAAGACCAAAAAGATCTCCTCAGTCTCCTCAGTCTTTATCAAAAACTAAGCTTCAGCCCAGCGGGGATAGAACTGTATGGCTAATTTGTCCTGCTTTCCACAGAGAACACCTGTCACGGTAACCAACTTTGTTTTCTCTGTGGACAAGCAGACAATCAGCCACACAGGTGGAGGCTCTCAAGCTAAGGATTGCATGCAAATATTTGTGTTGTGTTTATAGCAACAGTGAAAACATGCAATCCGTAGTTTGAAAGGATTTAGTTAAATAAGCTTTTAAGCAATGCTCGGCCAAAACTGCTTTCTTGACGTAATGAGCTTTCCAGACAGTAATGAGCAGTGAAGCTATGGATAGATGACGAAGTAGTAGCTTCACAGATTTCTTCTATGGAAGCAAAGTGTAGATGGGCTAATGAAGCTGCCATAGCCCCTGACTTGAACTGTATTTACTTTATTTTGAATTTGCTAATCAGAGTGGGCAAAATAGTAAGAAATGCAGTCAGATATCCATGCAGAAAGCATTTGTTTTGTAATTGATACCCCTTGTTTGACTGAGTTAAAAGGGATGAATAAGTGAGATGATCTCTTGTAAGGCTTTGTTCTTTCCCATTGCAACAATACAGCTCTTCTGCAGTCCAAGGTGTGAAGAGCCTGTTTGCCTTTACTAGCATGAGGCCTGGGGGAAAATATTGGTAAAATAATGGACTGATTCACATGAAACTGAAAAACTATTTTAGGTAGAAATTTTGGATACATTTTTAATACTACTTTCTCTTGCTAAGTACGAGCCTAAGGCTTGTAACTCGCTAACTCTGTGTGCAAAGGTTACAAGTACCAAAAATAAAACTTTTCAAGAAAGAAATCTTAGTTCATGAAGTTAGCATGTGGCACATTTAAAACTAATCGGAGAAAGTTCTTTTTCACTCAATGCACAATTAAACTCTGGAATTTGTTGCCAGAGGATGTGGTTAGTGCAGTTAGTGTAGCTGGGTTTAAAAAAGGATTGGATAAGTTCTTGGAGGAGAAGTCCATTACCTGCTATTAATTAAGTTGACTTAGAAAATAGCCACTGCTATTACTAGCAACGGTAACATGGAGTAGACTTAGTTTTTGGGTACTTGCCAGGTTCTTATGGGCTGGATTGGCCACTGTTGGAAACAGGATGCTGGGCTTGATGGACCCTTGGTCTGACCCAGTATGGAAAATTTAAAAAAAAAAAAAAAAGGCAGTTTCATGAGCTGAATAAAAATTTTGTTGAGATACCATAGAATAAGAAGATTCTTAGAGGATGAAAATTAGTTATTTATTTAATAAAAATTCTTCTGTACTGCATGTTTGATTAAATAGTCATCCAAAGCAGTGTGCACCTTAAAACATAAATAGGAAACTTTGTTTTCAGTTTTTATTTTATTTTTCCTAGTAATTTATTATAGAGAACAAAAACAGGACAACTTAAGTAAAAAAAAAAATGGTCATTTTTTTTCCCATTGATTTTTCTCCCATTGTTGTTTGTTATAATAAACACTGATAAATTCCAGAGAAAAATAAAATAAACACTAAAAATGAAAGTCCATAAACATAAATTACAATAGTGCAAAAACAAAATGTTAGGCCTTTCATAAATCTGGCTACTGTATGTTATTGAGAAAAAAGAACTTCTGAATACTGGTGATATGCTGCTATAGCACTCTGACCAAATTAGTCTTTAATCCCGATTCAGAAAGATTTAAGAGGTAATGAAATAGAAAGGTTATAGGACACTTACAGGACATTCATACCAGGTAGAAAATCTCTTCCATTTAAAATTGTGAGATTTTCTAGTGGAGGCTTTTCTTGATGCTTACTTTCACAGGCAAGCGGAATGTAACAATCAGCGGTCCGCGAGCTAGCCTCATGGACCGCTGCTCTCACCTTTGCCCCAGTCTAGTCAGGAACACTATGTCCTGGTGCAGAGAGACCTCCCCGATGCACCATGCTGCCACCCAAAGCAACTTCCTTCCTGCAACCTGCACCTCGGCAATAGGTCGACTACCTTCGGTAAAGCAAGTTGCCTCAGCGTGTTCCTGGTCTTCTTCTTGGCAGCCCCTGGTCTTCATTTCTGAGTTCTTTGTCTTCGTCCTGTGGTCAGACTTCAGTTCTTCAGTGTTTTCTTCCTTCCCACCTGTGCTGTTCCTCGCCTCCCTGCCTGTCTATCCCGTCCTACCTCAGACAGATCTCTGGGTCTGACCTCAGCTTGTTTGGCAATCGACTGCGATTGAATTTTGCCTGCCACTGACCACTGCCTGATTTTTTGTCTACAACTGAACACCCCCTGCCCTGATCAATGTCTGTCTTTCACTACGCTGGTCCTCCACCTGCCCCAGAACCTAGCCTGACTCGACCATCTCCACGGACAAGGACTAGGGCTCCTCAGACAAGGGCACGCCGCACTCTCAACCTAGTCCCCCCCAGGCCTTACCTGGGGCCCTCTTCCCTTTCGTTATTTCCTTCGTTCTTTCCCTGCTTATTTCACCTGCCCCCCCCCCCATGCCCAGCCTCTCCCCATTCAGTATACCATAATTTTACGTCTTAGACCCACTGACCTAAGCATTAGCTTACCTTACCAAGTAACCTGTAATTTGCAATCGGTTCCTATCCTTAATATGTAGTAACAGGTAACCAGTTATCTCATCACTTTCTTATTTGGTATCTAAATGCTGTTCCCCTAACCAGCGCCTCAATGGAGTGAATCCTCTGCCTCTTCTCTCCAGCCCCCCCCCCAGTTTCCCCGTCTTTACTGGAATGTACCCCAATTTTTAGATTTATATGTATATTTTATTCTGTATTGAAGTTTTTACTCTATTGGTTGTAAATGTTCCTTGTTTCAAATGTTGTAAAGGTTCCTTGTTTCAAATGTTTCTTGTATCGCTCCCACGCGACTGTTCTGTTACACTGTAAACCGGTGTCATCTGTATTCTATACAGGAATGTCGGTATATAAGAATTTAAAAAATAAATAAATAAATAAATAAATAAATAAATAAATCTCCATGTATCTCCACTTCGTCAACAGAGGCCTGCGCATAAGTCCTGCCGGCCCCAGCACTCAAGCGCTCACCCTAAGGGGAACGAGAGCTAGTATAGGTGAAGCTCCAGTTGGGCCTCTGCCACAGCCAGATCCGCCAGCCGACAGTGGAGATCTGCAGGGCTCCTTCCTGCAGGTTGTGCCAACTCCACCGCATCCAAGGGTCCACTCGCGTAACATGCCACTAGCTGAATTTTTTTTTTTTTTTTGAAATTTAAGTTTTATTAGAGAAACAGAATGCAACTTATACAATGCCACAAGCACTCAGCTATTAAGGTACAAAGAAATGCAAACAGTAAAATAAATACACTGAAAAAAATAAATACACTGAAAAAACTTCAATCAGTCTCTGTGTTTCTCATTTAATTCCCCCCCCCCCATCCCTCCCACCTAGTTCCCGTGAGATCTTACATTTAGAAAGAAGAAGGTTACCAAAAATGAGATCTTTCCTGGTGCTATAAGGAAAAATATAGTAAAACAACTATGAAAGAGTGCAGAAGCAGGTCAAGCCTTCATCTGCTGCTGCCTCCAAAGTAGGTATGGATTCCAAATACGGTGAAATACCCCTAGTTGTTTCCGTCTATGGGCTGTTATTTTACTGAGAATGAGAAGTTTTGACACACGCGATTGAATCTTAACCAATGTAGGCACCGCCTTATCTTTCCAGTGAAGAGCAATTTCACAGCGGGCGGAAGTGGCCACAAGTTTAATGAATCGGGGAATAAGGGGAATAAGGGGAATGGAACAATAAGGGGAATAAGGGGAATGGAATAACTCCCCTATGAGGAAAGACTAAAGAGGTTAGGACTTTTCAGCTTGGAGAAGAGACGACTGAGGTGGGATATGATAGAGGTGTTTAAAATCATGAGAGGTCTAGAACGGGTAGATGTGAATCAGTTATTTACTCTCTCGGATAGTAGAAAGACTAGGGGGCACTCCATGAAGTTAGCATGTGGCACATTTGAAACTAATCGGAGAAAGTTCTTTTTTACTCAACGCACAATTAAACTCTGGAATTTGTTGCCAGAGAATGTGGTTAGTGCAGTTAGTATAGCTGTGTTTAAAAAAGGATTGGATAAGTTCTTGGAGGAGAAGTCCATTACCTGCTATTAAGTTCACTTAGAGAATAGCCACTGCCATTAGCAATGGTTACATGGAATAGACTTAGTTTGGGGGTACTTGCCAGGTTCTCATGGCCTGGATTGGCCACTGTTGGAAACAGGATGCTGGGCTTGATGGACCCTTGGTCTGACCCAGTATGGCATTTTCTTATGTTCTTATGATCTATCCCCCTGGGCATAAACAGAATTCAGTAATGCTACTGAAGGTGTAAGTATTATAGGCGTATGTAAAATATCTGTTAGCCAGCTATCCAGACTCTTCCAAAGCTGTGAGATAGTGGCACACTCCCACCAAAGGTGAAAAAAGGATCCCTCTCCCCCACAACCTTTCCAACATCTGTCTGAGACTGCTGGGTATATTTTATGCAGCTTGGTGGGGGTATAATACCATCTATAAAGTAGTTTAAAGCTATTTTCTAGTAGAATGGCAGATATCAAATCTTTACTTCCACTAGCAAAAAGTTCATCCCAAAAGTCCGTTCCCTGGGGAGATCCAAGGTCGACCTCCCAGGAGGTAATGAATGTTGGTTGTACACGTATGCCCTGAATGAGTAGTTTATAAATTTTTGACATCAGTCTTTGGACTTTATCAGCAGACTTATAAAAATTCTCAAATAGAGTGACCGGCTTGACCAAATCCAGTTGTATACCAGAGGCACGTGCATAGCTATTCAGTTGGAGATAATGATATAGTTCACCCTGTGGTAGATCAAATCTGGATTGCAGAGTCGGGAACCCCACCCAGGCCGAATTTTCCCAAATGTGGCTGTAATTGCATATGCCTTTGGCTAGCCAAGATTTAAATACTGTGTCTGCTCTACCCTCCAGGAAATCCTGTGAGTAGAAAGGAGAAAGGTGTATAGACCCTGTTTTATCACTCACTAACGTGGATTTCCATTTATGCCAGATTTGCAGAGTATGCTGAATCGGGGTTGACAATCTATCTAATTTAGGCCAATTTCTACTGGGTTGCCATATCAAATTAGTCAGGGGGAGAGGCCCAAGGAGTTCTTGTTCCAAAATTATCCAAGGCTTGCGAGTAGATATTCTATGCCATTCTACCACAACCCATAACTGAGCCGCTGCATGATATCTTAAAAGATTGGGTACAGCAAGACTGCCCCTATCCTTGGGTTGGTATAGGACCTTTTGGGCCACCCGAGGCTGTTTTCCTTGCCACAAAAATTTCATTATTCTGCGTTGCCATTTAAGCAATACTGCAGTGGGGATCGTACAGGGGATTGTTTGAAATAGATAGCTAATCCTGGGTAAAATATTCATTTTGTAGGTGGCAATACGGCCCAACTAGGAGATGCGGTATCGGTTCCATTCTTCCATTTCTCTGTATAATTTCGTAAGGAGAGGTGGGTAGTTAAGACTAAAGATATCCTGATGAGCACCAATATATATGCCAAGATATTTAATCTTTTCTTTCGCCCACCGAAAAGCAAAACTAGCTTTAAGGTCTCTAACTTGATCTTCTCTTAAGGTGACATTCAAAATTTCAGTTTTATCCCAGTTGATGGAGTAGCCGGAAACTTGGCTATAAGATTTAATAATATCAACAACTGCCGGCAAGGAGCGCATGGGATCCGTCAAAGTCAGAATAACATCATCGGCGAACATAGCCAACTTAGAGGAATATTTCCCCACATTGATACCCGTAACTTCAGTTGAGTCCCGTATTTTCTGAGCCAATGGTTCGATGAACAAGGCAAATAGCAACAGAGAAAGCAGGCACCCCTGTCGAGTGCCTCGCTCCACTGAGAAGAACGTGGAATATCCACCGTTCACCTTAATACAGGCGCGTGGTTTGTCATACAACTTTTGGATCCAATTAATAAAAAAACTGCCAAATCCCATTGTTTGTAATACATGAAATAGAAAGGGCCAATGGACCAAATCGAAAGCTTTTTCAGCGTCCATGGCCATAAATAGGAAAGGGATGTTTTGACGTCTTACCCACCACAAAGAGTTTAATAATTTCCGGACATTATCAGATGCCATATGGCCCGGAATAAATCCGGCCTGATCTGGGTAGATGATCTGTGCAATGTAACCATTAAGCCGGTTCGCCAATATTTTAGCCAATAGTTTAAGGTCTATATTTAACAACGATAGAGGCCTATAGGAACCACACTGTGTGGGGTCCCTACCTGGTTTCGCAAGGACCGTTATACAGGCCACATTCGAATTGGGGCTAAAAGTACCTTCTGTTCGTAGAGCATTGAACATGTTCGTAAGCGGTGTAGCTAATTCACCTACAAAACACTGATAGAATCTGGCAGTAAAACCATCTAAACCCGGGGATTTATTCGTTTTAAGTTGCTTAATGGCATATACCACTTCAAGTTCCGAAATTTTCTTATCAAACACTTCACATGCTTCCTCTGATAACTTAGGTAAGGGAATATCCTGTAAGAAGGAGGGGATATTCTGGGGGTCTATATCCTTATTATGAGAGTATAACTCTGAATAAAATCGAAGGAATCGCTGACGAATAGCATCGTTAGAAGTAAGCATATTGCCTTGTTCATCTCTAATTTTGTGATACTATAGCGTCTAGGATGGCTAAAATATTAATGAGATGCTGACCAGCTCAGCCAGGAGCTCCGGGTTAAGCAGCCACTCGAGTCGCTGATGTCATCAGCCCCCCCACTAGCTGAATTTTAACATCCAAGCAATAAGAGCCAGAGATTGAAGGATAAGATAGAGAAGCTTCTCATTGTACTGAGTGATCAGTGTTGGGAATATTTATTCTATTGGTTGCTGAACTGCTGTGCTCCTTGGAGGTTATTGCTGGATGTAAGTCAGTCATCTAAGTAGGGAAATACAAAGACATAATTTTTCCTCAAATGGGCCGCTATTACTACAAAGCACTTCCTGGATACCTTGGATGCAGCTGAGAGTCCAAATGCAAGAACTTGATACTAGTAATGGTCAGTTTCTATAGTGATTCATAGACATTTTCTGTGATCATCATGAATAGCAATGTACATATAAGCATCTTTGAGATCCAATGTAGTTAGCCAGTTGTTGATTCCCAAGTAAGGAAGGATTATCCCTTGCATATAATCTTCTGTAGATATTGGAGACCAATGCATGCTTAAATAATGACACCCTTCCCCCACTGAAAGGGCGTTTAATTCCAACTGTGGGATTTCACTGGATCGGTAGTCAAAAACTGGGTTTGGACTTTGCTGACTGGATTTGAGCTCTGTTCTTTCTCTATTACGCTGCCTGTTTTGCTGCTGCTGCTGCTGTTGTTGCTGGCTATATGGCCACTGGTAAAGACAGGCCTGGTATCTTCTGATAGAATAGAAGTGTTGCCTTCTATAAAGTTGATGTTGATTAATTTTTATTTATTTATTTAGATTTATATTCCGCTTTTCGCACTTTTTTCAGCGCTTCAAAGTGGATTACATTCAGGTACTGTAGGTATTTCCCTATCCCCAAAAGGCTTATAATCTAAGGCAGTGGTCCCCAAACCTGTCCTGGAGGGCCACCAGCCAGTCGGGTTTTTGGGATATCCACAATGAATATGCATGAGAGAAAATTTGCATGTTATGGAGGCAGTGCATGCAAATTTTCTCTCATGCATATTCATTGAGGATATCCCAAAAACCCGACTGGCTGGTGGCCCTCCAGAACAGGTTTGGGGACCACTGATCTAAGGCCTGGATTCACCATTCTAACGCAGGTGGTGGTGCTATTGGGTGCGCTACTGGCGACAATAACGTTTCTTACCTTATCGCTGCCAGCGAAGACACTGCGCAGTCACCACAACACCTCCACTTGCCACACTGATTTCAGAGGGCTGCTCTGTTGTAGATGCTGTTAGCATCTGGAATATGGAGCAATGATTTTTTTATGAGCTATACTATCTCCTACACCTTGTTTCTAAATAGATTATCCCCTGTGCATAAAGAATCTGCTCACTTCTCATGGAAATCTTCACAAAGGCCTGATGCTCAAATCCATGCTAGTCTTCTAGTACCTATAGTTATAGCCGATGTTCTTTAGGAAGTTTCAAATGCATTGTCGGCTGAATGTATGAGGTGTTTTCCACATTCTTCTGCTTCTTTCAGAATTGCTGTAAAACACCCATAGAATCTGCAGGAAGCTGGTGGATAATGCCCCATAGGTTATGCAAGGGGCGTGCACATTAGGACCAGTTAGTGAAGACTGAATTCTACACACATGCGCAAGTTTTCTGAAGTCACCATGGGAAAGAAGAGAAAAGATAATGTGAGGGTTTTCCCATCTGAGCCCCTCATTACCCCTCCTACTTCCCAGCCAACTTTGGAGACTTACAGAAGTAGGAACTTTGAGCTCCATTCTCAGGAGGAACTTTGGGGAATTTATTTATTTATTTGAAACTTTTATATACCGGCATTAGTATGCATACATCATACCGGTTCACATTGTAACTAGTAGGCTGAAATATAACAGATAGAAATATAACAGATAGATCCCATCGCAGCCCCATTTCATAACAAAGTTCCTGCCTTCTGTTCCAAAAGACAGGCAAGGAACGGTCTGGTGACCCAGTGCATTTTCAGTTCCATGGAACCAGAGGCTTGTTTATATATTTCGCCCAATTCCTCTTACAGCCAGAACAATTCAAACATTATGGGCAGAAAAAGGGCTGGTGATCTTGATAACCACTCTCTGGCCATTTCAAATCTGCTTTCCATGACTTGAATGCCTAGCAGGAGGCTTCTGTCTTCTTAAGTCCCGATTCCACCACAGGTTTGGAATTTAAATCAGCAGGGATCTGGTGTTGAAAATGTTGGAACTAAAGTAATTTCTCCTTTTCCATCCCAAGATGGGGTGTCCTATGCTGCTGAAGAAGTAGTGACATCTACTCCATTTCGTTTTCCTCTAATGGAGAAACCTGTGGTAATAACTATGGAATAATTGTGGATAGCTGTTACCAAACTGGAAATGGCTCTTTCTTCCAGGATTGATTCAATGTTAGGATCATTGGAAAGTTTGACTGTTCAGGTCAATGAGCATTCTCAAATGATTAATGCTCAAGCTGAACAACTGGTTGCAGTTAGAAAAAAAATATGTTCATGAATATATGAAAGTAATGTTGCCCTAATTAGAGATAACTAGTTCTTACACAGGGAGGTTGAGAATTTGGGAAATTATGTTAAAAGACAATTTGAGGGTCTTGACTTTTCCTAGAAGTCCTATGGTTCCTCCAATGAAGATGTTCAGAAAGTTTTATTTAGACTTTCTGAAGGTCTCCGAGGAGGTAATTCCAACTGTTACAAAAATGTATTATTTGCCAGATGCTAAAAGTTAGAGATTGGTAATGTTAATGTTGATTCTTTTGATCTTATGGGTGTTGCGCTCGCTCGCAGCACAGGCCCGTGAGCGGCTTCACTCACTGTTCCCAACACCGGCCCCATGCTTTCCTTGCGGCATGGAGTGCCACCGACGCCTGCCTCTTCGCGGCCCGACTGCCGCTGACTGCTGCTGCCTTGGCTATCTTCTGGATGGATGCCGCCAACATTTCTATTCATCTCTCGGCCGGGTCCACTGACCCATGCTACTACGTGGCAGGAGGCTACTGCCTGACCTTCGTGGCCAGGAATGCCACCAACTTTGCCATCTTCGCAGCAGAAGCGCTGCTGATGCCTCTGCCTCCTCAGTGCAGCTAGGACGCCGCCAACACTGTCCCTCCTGCCCTGATGCAGGCTCCAGCTTAGGCCCATATGCCTCTGCTGTTAATTTAAAGGGCCCGCAACGGGAAAAAGCCCTGCTGCCCTTGCTGATGATGTCATCACCTCGTTAGTCCCTCAACCTTATAAAACGGTTTCTCTGCCACTTCCTCAAGGCCTTCGCATAGTCATCCATGGTCTTGTCCTGCAAGGTCTTCCGTGGTCATCTTCCTGTCTTGATAGTCTTCATTGGATGATCCTGATCTTCTTGTTCCTGTTCCATGTTCCTGGTCACCTTTTTCTTCGTCGGAGCTCCTCCATGTTCTACATTCCATGTTCCTGGTCTCTCGTCAGTTCCTCGTCCAAGTTGTCTGAGTCTTTGCCTTGCCCTGGTGTTCTGAATCTTCAATCAAGTTCCTGATGTTCCTGTCTTGGTTCTAAGGTCAGCCTTCTAGATCCTCTCTTGTCCCTCCTCCAGGCGTGCCAGTGACGAAGTCCACGACCAGCCCATGGGGAGTTGTGTAGGGCGCTTCCTGGAACAGGGGCTGTCTCCAAGTCTGTCTTCACTGGATCAAGTCCTCGGAGTCCATCTTTGTTTTTAGAGTTCCAAGTTTCAAGTCAAGTTCCAAATCAAGTCTCGAGTTCCTAGTCATGTTCCTAGTTCCAGAGCTCGTGGAGCTTGTCCATCCAGCGAATCTCCTTGTTCCTCATTCCAAGCGATGATCCTCATTCCAAGGTATGTCCTGGCTCCGCCCTTATCCAAATTGGACGACGTATTGATCTACTCCCGAGACCTGGCATCGCATCAGCAACATGTATGGCAGGTTTTGCAAATTCTCAGAGACAATTGCCTGTATGCGAAACTGGAGAAGTGCTTCTTTGAAATGGATTCCCTTCCTTTTTTAGGATACATAGTATCCGCCACCGGATTCCAAATGGACCCTAAAAAGGTGGCCGCTATCAAAGATTGGCCTCAGCCGAAAGGACTAAAAGCTTTACATCGCTTCCTTGGCTTCGCAAACTTTTATAGACATTTTATTCCCCACTATTCTCGCATGGTGGCTCCCCTCACCGCACTCACCCGGAAGGGGGCGGACGCTGTGGATTGGCCAGAATCAGCTTGTCGAGCCTTTGAAACACTCAAAGAGGCCTTCCTGCAGGACATCTGCCTTCGTCACCTCGACTCTCTCCGTCCATTTGTCGTGGAGGTGGACGCATCTAATGTCGCCGTGGGGGCCGTGCTTAGTCAAAGCACTAGTTCCGGTCAGCTACATACCTAGAGAAATATGAGCATAGAGAGTATGCTCATACTTCTCTAGGAAATTCTCTGCAGCCGAAAGTAATTATAGTATCGGGGATAAAGAACTCTTGGCCATCAAGCTTGCTTTTGAGGAATGGAGGCAGTGGCTGGAGGGAGCCATCCACCCGGTTACTGTATATACAGATCATAAGAATCTGGAGTTCTTATGCCACACACAACACCTGAATAATCCCAGGCAGGCTCGTTGGTCCCTGTTCTTCAACCGTTTCAATTTCGTGCTCCGTTACCGACCTGCGTCCAAGAACGTGCGAGCAGACGCTTTATCTCGCACAGCCGAGTTGGAGGAGAATGAGGATCAACCGCAATATATTCTGGATCCCGCAAAATTCAAATTTTCCAGCACCACAATAAGCTCTCAGGGAAGGACGGTGGCTCCTCAACGCTCTCAGAGAGGGGTCTTGATCTGAGCCCACAATTCCCTCACAGGGGGTCACACTGGTCGCGAAAGGATTCTCGACTTGATAAATCGCTTCTACTGGTGGCCGAACGTAAGGCGAGACGTTCGCACTTTCGTTGATTCCTGTCCCACCTGCGTGATCCAAAAGCCGTGAGTTGGAAAGCCCTGGGGACTACTTCAACCATTGCCCATACCAGTGGAACCTTGGACCCACATTGCCACGGACTTTGTGGTAGATCTCCCGGCCTCAGAGGGAAATACGGTCATCTGGGTAACCGTAGACCGGTTCTCCAAGATGGCTCACTTTGTTCCACTGCCTAAGTTGCCATCTGCACCTGAACTGGCTCACCTATTCACGCAACATATCTTCAGAATCCATGGTCTTCCACAAGACATCGTCTCGGATCGGGGACCCCAGTTCACCGCCCGTTACTGGAGGGCATTATGCAGGAAGTTCAATGTACAACTCAATCTGTCTACCACTTTTCACCCAGACGGAACGCACCAACCGTTCCCTGAAAATGTTTCTTCATTCCTTCGCCAATGAGAGGCAGGATAATTGGGTAAAGTTGTTACCATGGGCCGAATTCTCATATAACAACCATACCCATTCAGTCACGGGAAGTTCACCTTTTCTAACTGTTTTCGGTAAGCAGTTAAAACCACCACTGCCTCTGTCACTACCTAGTGCATTATCGGCGGTTCAACTCTCGGCTCAGCAATTAAGTTCCCTGTGGACATCTATCCAAGGTAAACTCACCAAAGCAGCCAAAGCTACGAAGAAATGGGCAGACCGACATCGTCAGCCGGCACCCGTCTTCCTTCCTGGAGACCGAGTCTGGCTCAGCACTAAACACATTCAGCTTTGGATTCCGTCCCGAAGATTGGCCCCAAGATATTGTGGTCCGTTCCGAATAGCTGAGCGTGTGGGTTCAGTGTCATACCAGCTACGCCTGCCATCCTCCATGAGTATACATAATGTGTTCCATGTCTCCCTGCTTAAACCTCTCATCCTCTCCAGGTACCACCGTCAGGTTCCCGACACCACGGACCCACCTGTCCATGACGAACCTCCTACCAAGTCCGGGAAGTTCTGGATGTCCGGTTTCATCTTCGACGTTGGGAGTACCTGCTTGCCTGGGAGGGATGTGGTCCAGAAGAGAACACTTGGGAACCAGCCCGTAACATCCTGGATAAATCCCTTCTACAGCAATTTCACCTTCAACATCCCAGTAAACCTGGGCCTTCTAAGAGGGGGCATAAGAAAGGGGGTACTGTTGCGGTCCCGATCGCTGCACTCGCGACCGGGACCTTACCTTCTCTTCCGGGGTCCCAGGCCCGGGAGCTCCGCCCTGGTTCGCTGGTTCGTGGGCCTGGTCCCCGGTAGCAACCTCCGTGCCCAGGCGGGCCAGCACAGCCTGTTCTGCGGTGGCATCTCCACAAGGGAAACGCCGAGTCGCTGAGTTCAGCCCCTCCCCTCTTAAGTGTGCGCGCAAGGAGGGTGAATTTAAAGGGCTTTTCCCGCCACAGGGCGGGCCGCCCCTTTCCATGACGTCAGACGCCGGCAAATACTTAAGGCCGCAATCTCCCTCTGTTTGATGCCTTGCAACGAGGTTACCTTCTAGTGCTTGTTGCTGTGTGCTCTGGGCGCTTGCCTGCTTCCTTGCTGCTTCCAGTTCCAGTCGTTCCAGTTCCAGTTGTTCCAGTCCCAGCTGTTCCAGTCCCAGCTGTTCCAGTTCCAGTCCCGGTTGTTCCAGTTCCAGGTCTGGATCTTCCTCTCGTGCTCCAGCACCCGCTTCAGTTCCAGTCCCGGTCCTTCGTGTTCCTGGTTCCTGTCCCTGCTTCTGTTCCAGTTTCGGACCTTCCCTGCATCTCCTGGTACTGCTTCTCTGGTTCCGACTTCAGCCTGCCTACGACCCTCCGTGTCTGCCGTCTGCCTCGACCCCGGACCGTCTCTACTGGTTTCGCTGATTGCCTAAGCCCCAGCGGCCCGGGCTCCTACGGGTTCCTCCCGGGGAAGCCTCGGGCTTCCAGGGTGAAGCCATCGTCTCCTGTCTCCTAAGGCCCTGCGGCCCGGCTCCTACGGGCTCCTCCTGGGGGAGTCTCAGGCCTCCAGGGTGAAGATCTATCTCATCACTCTACCAGGTATCCGCCTCCTGGCCTATGTCCCATCTACGGAGACTCCTCTTCTCACCATCTCTCTTCTCCGTCAGGCCGGCCCAAGGGTCCACCAAGACACTCACAACAGACTCATCATTAATTTTGCATATGACTGCTTCATAAGATGCTACTGCTGCCATTTCTTTAAGCCAGTCTCCTTCGGTGGGCATTCTTGTGGCCCTCCACAACCTCAGAATGACTCTCACTGCTGAGACCAGAGCAATTCTTCCAACTTCTATGCAGAGTGAGGACTGAAACTTTCTGTAAGATACTGGTTTTTGCACTGAGTTGTACATGTCACTGAACAATTTTTGCCTATCTATTCATTTACTCCTGCCCAAAATATTTTGCACTTTTGCACAGCCATGTAGGAGATTGACCCAGAGACCCCACTTCTTGTTGGCATCTCCAACATGTATTTGAAGTGCTTAAACCCACTTTCTGTAACTTTTTAATGGGTCCAACACCATCAGCTATACATTTTGAAATGTATAGGCTTCACCCTGGCTTCTAGGATGAACCTTATACATTCGTACGGACTGTGAAATCACATTTTCTAAATGTTCATCTGGAATCTGCAAGTCCAAGTGCTCCTCCCATTGCTCTCTTTTTTAGCATGAGAGTCCATCAGGGAGGCTTTATTTATAGATTTGTCATTCTTTTATGCTGACAACATTCTTTTATTATGCTTAATGCTGTAACCATCTGAATAAGGGAAATTTGTTTAAGAATGTCCTGCCAATGCCCAGATCTCTCTGTAAAGTACAATTTAGTTATAGAAACCTGAAGCACTGAGGTTTTTGAAGAATGTACCTCTGTGAAATTTAGAAACCGGTCTGAATCATTTGAGAAAACTCTTTTTCTATACATTTATTCCAGCTTATGGTCTTCTCTCCAATGCTAATGTGGAATTTGTCCCAGATCAGTGTGTCAACCATTCATTTGGGATTCACCCTTAGTAAATTATGAATTCTGCAGTAAGATCAGGATCACCACCAGAGCCCTAGGACTGGTCATGCAAGCCCCTCCCTCTGCTGCCTACTTCACTATTTGGCATCGCCTGACCCTTTAAGGGCTGGGTCAGAGGCAGTCCCTTCCACCTGGCAGGCCTGACACTGAAGAGCTATGCCAAAGGGCATGCACATTTGAGGGCCCCTTCATGCGCACCTATTAGGCCATCCACCCAGAAACAAGGGCCCCTCCCAGGCCACCCAAATCAGGGCCACGGCAGAAGAATCAGCTACACGGGATAAGTAGAGGGATGCAAATTACTACTCCCAAGGCATCTCCATGCTACAAAACTACTGCACCATAAACAACTCTCACAGCACCACACAGTAGGATCCACTGGCCTAAACTCTCTCACCCTTACATGACATCACCAGAGACCATCCATAAGCTCCTCTCACAAACTCCTGAAACTCTGCACCCTCCCAACCCCCCACACCACACCACTCCACCCAAAAGAATATAGGTCCCATGGCAGCAATACCTTCACCCCAACTCCATCCATATGAATCACCACACTCATTGGTGTTAGCAAATACTCCCTCATTATATCTCCTACCCATGCAAACAGAAAAATGCCCGAAGATCCCTCATTTACCTAACAAGACTACCAGCAGCCCAGCCTGGGGCAACCCCTCAACATACCACTCACTACATATTAAAGATAATACTAGTGGCCATACACTCCATCCACTAGCAATCTCTTACACAACCTCCTCAAAGATAACCATGCGGATATCTTATGCCTAACTGAAACATGGGCTCTAGAGGCGTACATCCCACAACTCAACCAAATCTGTCCTCAGGAATATACTTTTGCCCATACTTCTCACAAGAACAAGAGAGGAGGAGGGGTAGTTGCAGTCTTCAGATCCACTCTGAATCTAACATGCTGTCCCAAAATAGAGCTAAAAGAGATCAAAAGCATCCTCCTATAAGCTGACATACATCCTAGATGGGGGATCCTCCTGATAAACCACCTGCCATCCAGTACAACTGAAACTTTGCAGGAACTCCTACAGCTAACATCAGAGGTTATTCTTGAGCATACAAAACCGTTAATTCTAGGTAATTTCAGCATCCATCTACATGAACCACACCTGGGCCTCCCTCAAGATTTCCTGGCCACACTTGAAATCCTGAACATAACCCAGCTAGTCACTAAGCCAAGTAACAAAGCAGAACACATCCTTGATCTGATACTAGATCCAACTCAACTGCTAATACAAAATTAACAACACCCAGACCACCCAACTCTCCTAGATGAAGCACTACCCATTTCTCTTCTATATGCATCCACTTGTACCCCAGCTGACAAAACCAGAAACAACCACAAGATTAGTATGACCAACCTCACACCTGGACCCACAAACTTTTCTGCAAACCTTCCAAAATATAGCAGAGCACCCATCCACCATGAAACCACAGACTCACTGTAAGTAGTTGGAACTCAGACCTTAAAACCACCATGGATGAGATCGCCCTTTATAAAATCGTCTGTATCAAAAACCCGAAACCTACGCCATGGTTCTCAGAGAACTTAAAGAGCTAAAACGTCTGGAAGGAAATTAGAGCAAAAATGCTGGAAAACAAAATCTCTCGAAGATAGAGCCAAATGCAGACTACTAGAAACTACCACAAAGCCATCAAAAATGCAAAGAGAGATTACTACTCAAACATAATCAACCAAGCAGAAAAACACTGAGGGAACTGTTCCATACCAAACTCCTAAGAATTGCACCACAACTACCTCCCTCCCTCACAACACAAACCCACTGCAATAAACTTGGTGCATTCTTCACAGAAAAAATTGCACACATCCAAGCTGAACTGGAAAAGACACCAGCAGAAAACTCACCTTAATCACAGCAAGCCTCATCACCCCATACCTGACAGACTTCAGTCCATTGCTAACAGAAGATTAACTCCCTGCTCTCCACAATTAGGACAACCACCTGCCTGGAAGACCCATGCCCATCCTGGCACATTAAACAAGTCAAGACCAGACTATCTCACCAGATCCAATCCATCACTAATAGATTTCTCGCAGAAGCCCACCTCCTAAACTACTTAAAAAAAGAAATAGTTCAGCCCACATTGAAAAAATCCAACCTTGTTCAAAATGACCTAAATAATTACCATTTAGTCTGAAATTTCCCTTTCTTAAGTAAAATAATTGAAAAGGCAGCACTGATACAACTCTCTTAACACCTGAAAACCACCTGTGCCCTAGACGCCCCACCAAACTGGCTTCCGATCACGCCACAGCACTAATAAGTTTAGTGGATGAACTACAACTCTGTCTGGACCAAGGACATCCAGCCTTACTAAAACTTCTAGCTGTATCAGCAGCTTTTTATTTTATTTTATTTTTATTTAAAGACACAGAAAATACAAAATCAGTAGGAAAAAGATAACTACAAGTTCAAGAAAGAAAAAATGTCCCCACAACTTAAGTATCCAACTAATCTTCACAAGAATAATTTTCCAGTTCCAATAAATTTTCCAAATAGACTCATATTGTTGCAAACTGTAGCTTTGATTTCCAAAAATAGGCAATGGCTATCCTGGGCCATTTAGTCTTTGGATCCATTTATTTGACGGATCTTCTTCCCATCGTCCCAACAAACAGAGCCCTAGATTCATCATTCCGCTATATAATGCCCTAACACACGCGATAAAGGGCCCTTCGCAATTTGATGAATGACCCCCAGAGAGAGGCTGTAAGCTGAACATCAAAATTAGTTATATGTAGAATAGTATTTTGCACCTGTAACCAAAATTCTGTTATTATCTGGCAGTCCCACTACCTATATAAATATGAAACTGGCAAACCACAACCTCTCCAACACAATGGACTTGCAGCACTAAACTTTGCAAAAAATAAAAGATATCTATATGTTCTATGTAAAAGACAAAACATTAGTTCCCGATTCTTATTATACCTAGATAATTTAAAGGTAGCATGCCAAATAGCCCCCCAATCATCTTCATCTAGCTGAAGAGACAAATCAACATTCCATTTATCGATGTGTTGCACTAGTTTCCATCTTGTAAATATATATATATAAATGAGAAATTAATTTGGATCAAAAAAATGGGGCTGTTAATAGTCATTCCAGTCCTGTATGGGGTCATCAAATCTCTGTACAATTGCTCATAACTTTATTTTGTATGAAGAGAAATTCCAAATTCAGTACCTAAATCCTCAAATGCTTTCAAGCTCCGTCCCATCCAAATTTGATCTAAAAATCTTAAACTTTTAGCCAACCAGCCATCAGTATCTAGAGACATCGGCACCGACGATATGGAAAGATTGTGTATTAATAATGAGATAGGGGAAGTCCCTTCCATTGCCAAATCCAATAATGTATGAACTACATGCCAAAATTGTAAAGTATGAGACAAGATTGGCTGCATCTACATAATCTATGATATTCAGGAGAGGATGGAGCAAGAGTCAATAACGCACCTAGTTCCATATCTCTAGCTTGATATCTTTCCAAGGAGACCCAAGAAGAATTACCCAGGAGTCCACTCCATCCTCTTATTCCAAGCAATTGTGCAGATAGATAGTATAAATAGAGATCCGGGATACAAGTCCTTCACAGCTTTCATCAATTGCAAGGTAGACAATTTGTTACATCGAATTTTCCCTCTCCAGAAAAAAGAAGAAATAGAACCATTCAAACGTTGAAAAACCCTTTTGGGAACAGGATATGAAAGGTGTCGGAACAAATATAATAACCTAGGGAGTACTGCCATTTTAACCAAATACGCTCTGCCTAATAATGACAAGGGGAAATCAGTCCAGCATTTCAAATCAGAGTCTGGCCAATACTAAAAGTTGCGCTCAGCCGAGCGCACTGTTTAACACGCACTTGGACGTGAGTTTTCAACGCACGTCCACTACCCCTTATACTGTAAGGGGTTTAGTGTATCGAAAACTGCTTCTGTACACCCTCCAATTTAATATCCTGGTGATATTGTCGGAGAAACCAAAAATGTTAAAAAAAAAAAATGTAAACTGGTCAGGTTAGGAGAACGGATGCTCAATTTTACCAGCGTCCGTTTCCTAACTTACGGTTGTCAGCGGTTTCAGAAAACCGATGCTGGTAAAATTGAGCATTGGTTTCCTGAACCTGCTGACAGCCACTTCTCCTGGGTTGCTGCTATTAAGGAGGCGCTAGGGATGCACTATTGTCCCTAGATCCTCCTTTTTAGCACGACCCCTCATTTAAATACAGGATTTCACGCCCAGGAGAGGTGGCTGGGCACACATTAGGAGAGCAGGCACTCAACACGGAGCGCCCGTTCTACTGTGCTTCTTATTGAATCGGCTTGAGTGTAACTTAGAAATCACATTAGTATTATCAAATTATACAGATCAGAAAGATTAGAGAAAACTGAGATCCTCGAGTATTTCAAGCTAGTGGTAGCTAAAGTAAAATCCCCAACCATCTGAAAAAGATCCACAGAGAGTCCAAATGGAAAATAAACTGACTTAGGCCTGGATTTTATATGCGAAATTGTAGGATTTACGCTAGTATCTTAATGTCAGTATTAATTAATGAAATGGATCTATAGGAGTCACATTGCAAAGGGTCCTTTCCTAGTTTAGGAACCAAAGTAATGATGGCGTCCAACAAGGTCCCAACAGGAACATCTGAAATACCCAAATAGTTAAATAATTCTGTCATTGGTGGTGCTATTGGGTGCGTTACTGGTGGCGATAAGGGGCCTTATCTTTTCGCCGTCAGTGATATCTTCACCGTGTCCGCCCCGGTGTCGCCCTGACTCCTCCCCTTCCGGTGACGACTCCACCCTGATCTAGCTATCGCATGCGAAAAGGGACTTTTCACGTGCGAAAACTATAGAAAATGACCCCCTTAGTGTAGTTGATTTTGTATCCAGAAAGGGCACTATAATTCCCAATTAAAGATAAAAGACTCGGGAAAGAGTTTCGTACTTGAGTTAAGTACAGCAAAATATCGTCAGCATATAAGGAGATTTTGTGTATCTCTGAACCAACAATTCTCATCAATTCTCTAATTTGCTGTGCAAGAGGTTTCAGAGCTAAATTAAAGTGGGTGAGTAGCCTAGTGGTTAGAGCAGCAGGCTATAACCCAGGGAAACCAAGTTCAAATTCCTCTGTTGCTTCTAATGACCTTGGGCAACACACTTTATCCTCTTTTGCCTCTGGTACAAAATTAGATTGTAAGCCCTGTGGGGATAGGGAAATACCTATAGTACCTGACTGTAATCCACTTTGAAGTGCCAAAAAGCAGAATATAAAAAAATCTAAATAAATAAAGAAGGAGAGAGTGGACAACCCTGTCTGTTTCCTCTAAAAATTTGAAAGGAGTTGGACAATATACCATTCACCAATACCCTAGCTTGAGGTGCTGAATATAAAGCCCTGATCCAAGAAATATATTGAGAGGGGAACTCCAGGTGTTACAAAGCAAGAAACATGTATTGCCATGATATCCTGTCAAAAGCCTTGTCCACATCTAAAGACAAAACAATGCCAGGGACCCTAACTTTTTTTGCTATGTGAATGATGTTAAATAATCTTATTGTATTACCTGTTGAAGATCTGCCTTTAATGAAACCAGATTGATCGGACCTATCAAGGCAGGTAAAGCAGAGTTGCTTACCTGTAACAGGTATTCTCCTAGGACAGCAGGATGTTAGTCCTCACACATGGGTGACATCATCAGATGAAGCCCGGCACGGAAAACTTCTGTCAAAGTTTCTAGAACTTTGACACACTGAGTATGCTCAGCATGCCCTAATCCACACATCCACATGGGATGAAATTAAAATAAAAAACATAGACAAAACCCAACTCCGTGGGCTGGCAGGCGGGTTTTGTGAGTACTGACTAAAGGCAAGGGGAACTAAGAGGGACCCGGAGCAGGACAAGGCAAAAAACTAGCCTGAAAATTGAGTTTTCCAGAGAAAAAAGAACACGAGCTCAAAGACCTGAAGAGGGACCCCGTATGGATGAATGGATTATGGCATGCTGAGCATGCTCAGTGTGTCAGTCACAGTTCTAGATGATGTCACCCATGTGTGAGGACTACCATTCTGCTTGTCCTAGGAGAAAATATTTTCTATGAGAAATTGTAGGATTTACACTAGTATTTTTTTTTTTAATTTTATTTTTAATTGCATTTCAAAGTTTTACAAAACGGAAAATATAAATAGGATGGAAACCATCCTATAAAAGGAAATTAAAAGAAAAAAACTAGAAAACATTTACAGCCAATACCAATTGGAGCCTATCATAAGAAATATATCAAAAGAAAAACATTGCTGTCATACCCACACCTTCTAAATAATACCCCCCTTTAACAGAGAAAAAGGATCAGGGATGGGAATCTAAAAACAACCTAAGTTGTTCTGGGAAATTAAAGACATATCTAGCTTCTTTATATTTAATGCAACATTTACAAGGATACTTTAGACTGAATTGCACTCCTCTCTGCATGACTTCATTCCGCATTTCTATAAACTTTTTTCTGCGAATCTGAGATGTACGAACTACATCTAGAAATACCCTTATGGGATATCCATAAAAGTCACACTTTTGATGTTTAAAGTGTAATCTTAACACTGTATCTCTCTCTGTGGGAGAAGAAAATTGAACCAACAAGGTTGCCCTTGTGTCAATTTTTGACTCAAACGATCTTTCAAGAAAATCAGTCAAATTTACCTCCAATTTACCTTCCTCTTTTTTTTCCCCAGATAACTGTTGTAAATAGTAACTTTTTAATATCGACGGTAAGGAGTTTTCTGAATATTTAAGAATATTTTTTAAATAGCTGTTAACTAAATCTATTGATGTTGCAAGATGAATTTTGGGAAAATTCAAGAACCTAAGATTCAGTCTTCTATTATGATTTTCCAACATTTCAGTTTTCCCTTCGTATTCCTCCACTGATTTTATTAAATTTACTTGGTCCTTATGGATATCCCCTAATTTTTTATCAAATGTATCTACATTTTTCTCCAATTTTTCAATTTTTTCTTGCATGTTTGTATCTTTTTTCATAGCATCCTGAACTGTTAACATAAGATTGTTAATAGACTTTTGCATGTTAATCATCATAATGCCTAATTCCTCAATGGTAAATTTTTGAGGAACGATAACTGAGATGTCTTTAATACCCAACATTCCCCCCTTCTCTCTATTCTGTTCAAAGGGCCCAAATTCCCCTTCTACAAGCTCAGAAGAGTTGACTCTTAATTTATCTTGGCTCTGTTTCTCAATTCCAGATATTCTAGAAACATTTACAATTTCACCCAATGTATTAGCAGAGTCAGATAATGAGGCTTGATTTTCATCAACTTTCGTAGAGGGTGGTTCAGGTTTCTCTGGGGCCCCAGGAGTTAAAGATGCCTCTATGGCCAAATGGATCAGTTCCCGCTCCTGGTCTGATCCATTAGCGGCCCTCTCTGGGGTTGGTGCAGCGAGAGTCTGAAAACAGTCCACAATTTTGGGCTGTGTCGATTTATTAGAAGTAGACGACAACATATTTTCCCTTAACTTCGCCTTCCTCTTGGTGTGAGGCATGACGAATAAAACCCAAAACAGGACTGTAACAGAGTGACAAACAATTAAATGTACTTAGCTGTAGTGTTCTCTAGGGCCGCTCTGGTCGTTAGTCTCCGTTCAAAACCGTTCAAAGCCGGGACAAGCCGGGACAAGCCGCGCGCGGCTTAGCCGTCGCGCCGGCGGCATTGCACCGGCGTAGGCTGGATTTTAAAGCCTACCCGGCTCCTCCTCCTGACGTCACCGTTGAAGCCCGGATCAGGAAGTCACCTCGAGCTGCGGACCGCAAACCGCAGGTAGGCAAAGATTAAGTCCAAATTCCAACCGGCCAAAGAATGATTATGGGCCGCTCCAGCAGACCCTCAGGGAGTTCAACAAGACACAAAGCGTGGTGGGGACTATGGAGATAAAAGTGCCCATAGATTTTTTTATCTACTTTGCAGCAGGTGCTAAGTATGTGCAATGACGTATACCTCCAGCACCTCCCCCTTTTTTCCTGAAGCCACATGTGTGCACACTGTGAAACTCCTTTGGCTGCTGAGGAAAGGACAATTTTCAGCCCAGGGAATTTATCCAGGTAAGCACTTACTTACCAGGGAATATTCTTTTGAAAACTATCCTCTATAAAAAAAATGTCTTTATTTATCTTTGATTGCCAATTTTACAATCAATATCTAATTGCATTAACTGGCTTGGAGACCAGGGTAAGGGGGCTTCATCAGTCTTTTCTGGATCCTTGCACTATCTTTAGCTCAATAATTTTTTGATAACTCCTGTTCAACTATTTCTTTATCTTGTTAGGCAGATGGTATGGTTTTTGATGCATCTGTTCTCCAGGGTGTGTCTCAATGTGAAGGACACAAAAGAGAACACAATTAATTAATTAATTGAAAATTAATTTTCTATCTCTGCTCCCTCACTCTCCCCCATAGCCATCATTTCCATGGCTGGGCCCTTGAGTACCCAAAGACCCAGAAATGGCTTAACATGTTCAAGAGAAAGAAACAGATTTTCCCTCTCTTTTCAAGGTTTTAGGAGGTTTATAAGATAAATCTGTCTATCTTTCAGCAAGTTGATATACTTCGTATTCCACAGAACCTACCTTTCTTGTGACATCATGTTGCGATCCCCCCTGTTGCTGCGCTACAGGAGGTATCTTACCTTCCTCCAGAGGCCGCTTTGAAGCCAGGGCCTCGCCTGTGTTCCATCCGGGACTTGCTCCAGGGCCTGAGAGGCCTAGCTGTTCCTGTGGCGTCGTGCCTGTGTTTGGACTTCCTGCTTCCAGCCACGCCCGTTTCTCTAGGGGCTGGTCCGCAGCTCTCTTCCCCAGTTATAGGGCCAGCAAGGGGCGGTCCTGTCTAACTCCTCCCAGGGAGTTGCCTACAACCTCCAGTATATAAGGACTTGCTTGTTAGTTCCTGTTTGCCTTCGGATTGGGTTACACAGTTGTCTGTGGCCTCTCCCGATCCAGGTCCTCCGTGGTCTGCTGTGTCTAGATGGTACCTTGTCTCGATGTCTGTTTCTGACCATGCCCTGATGTCTTCGTGTCTCTGCCTTGACCTACGTCCTCGTCTGGTTCCTGAGCCTTCTGTCCTGTTGGGCCCTGGAGTGGCCAACAGGAGGGATTCGTCCCACGGGCTCTTGAGCTTCTGTTCCTGCCAGCCGAGGGGCTTCGGATGTCAGTATCCCAGCATCGGAGTTCCTGCTCGCCTGGATCTTTCCTATGTCTCGTTTCAGCCCTTGCCCTGATGTCTCCAACGTCTTGCTTCAGCCTCTCTTGGATGTCTGCTTCAGCCTTCGTCTCACGTCCTCAGTGTAAGGACTCTGTCTGCCCTCGCCTCTGTCCGGCCTGCTGCCCATTGCCGTTCCCAGCGGCAGGTCCGAAAGGGCTGGGAACAGTCGGAGGACTGTTCATTAGTCAACTTCCCCGTGTTGGCTACCATGGGCATGCAGGTCCGGCTGAGGGTCAGACTCTGTGCCTGCTTTTGTACCCGCCTGGCTCACCATGCCTGCTCAGCTCACCTCCCACGGTGTGGCTTTGGGCTCCTCCTGGGGTCCTGCCATGGCCCAAGGGCTCACCACCCGCTTACGACGACCGCGCCCGCGCGTGCTCGTAACACATCATGAGAGCTCTGCCATTTTGCCAGAAGTTTACAATCAGAGCTGGGGGATGAAATCAGTACCCTATGTCCAGGCTGGGACTCCTACAATCATGCCTGGTTTTTGTACTGAGATTCCTGCTCTGCTGAGCCTGGGACAAATTATTTTCAGCAATAGCAGCCTCCATTGCAAGATGTTTGCACAAAATAAGAACATACTGTGCCATGTTATCAATGCTGAAAGTCTGCTTCTCCAACATTATTTTTAAATCAAATCCAGGATTCTGAGAGGCTATCTCCTATAAAGTTCTTCAAATGGGGGGAAAAAAACCTGTGGATGATTGAACAACTTCAGCAAACAGCAAACAGTAGGGGAAGCTAATAACCTGTCTCAGTGCTGTGCTTCAGAATTAATGCATTTTCTTTGCACACAGTTCAATGCTCTCTTAACATGTTCAATCAGGCCATCTGTCTGAGAATGGTACATGGAGATTATAATGGATTTAATTTGGAACTGAGAGTATATATTTTGCATCATGCACTTGGTCTCTTGGTCAGTTAATATTTATTTGGAAATTCCCACTGGATCACTTAATTTGGGAACCAATGGGGGTTTTTTTGTTTTTTGTTTTGTTTTTACTGATACTGAATGTAGGGGAATGCCTTGATATAGCTGGTGGCGCTGTCTAATATGACTAGTATATATTAGACTGCGCCAGGGGTACCCCAAGGATCATCCCTTTCACCTACACTATTCAATATTTATCTCCTGCCACTCTGCCATCTACTAACCAACCTCAAACTAACACACTTCCTATACGCGGATGACATACAGATCCTCATCCCGATAGCTGAATCTCTCCACAAAACGTGGTCTTATTGGAACAGCTGCCTCACAGCAATCAACAACCTGCTCACCAGCCTCAACCTCGTTCTAAACACCAACAAAACCGAAATCCTCATAATAGCTTCAGACAACTGCACCCCGCTCAGCCCTCCTATTTCTTCCCAACTCTCCTTCACATCGATCGACCACACTCCGCAAGTAAGAGACCTCGGTGTGCTACTAGACAACCAACTCAACTTCAGCAAGTTCGTAAACAACACCAAAGAATGCTTCTTCAAATTGCAAGTATTAAAAAAATTAAAACCACTTCTACACTTCTGAGATTTCCGCCTGGTACTACAATCTATCATCCTCCCGAAACTGGATTATTGCAACTCACTCCTTCTGGGCCTGCCCGCTAGCACCATCAAACCACTTCAGATGGTCCAGAATGCAACGGCCAGAATCCTCACTAACACCA
Organism: Rhinatrema bivittatum; assembly: GCF_901001135.1. Classification (NCBI taxonomy): domain Eukaryota; kingdom Metazoa; phylum Chordata; class Amphibia; order Gymnophiona; family Rhinatrematidae; genus Rhinatrema; species Rhinatrema bivittatum. The sequence continues at coordinate 483,753,900 of NC_042615.1, forward strand.
AAAAAAGGGAACACATCACCCCTATTCTCCAGAACCTTCATTGGCTGCCTATTAAATTCAGGATACACTTTAAAGCCCTCATGATGATTCACAAGGCTCTACACAACATCTCCCCCCTCAACCTATCTTTTCAACTGCAGCAGCACATTTCTAAGAGACCGATCAGAAGTGCATACCAGAACATGCTTCACACCCAGCCGGCTAAAACCTCACTGAGGAAACGAGCTCTGTCCACTACAGGTCCCCCTCTTTGGAACTCGCTCCCACCGGACCTCCGCCAAGAACCTTGCCTTTTGACATTCAAAAAGAAGCTAAAGACTTGGCTATTCACCCAAGCCTTCCCGGAGAGCTAAGACCTGATGAAGCGATAGACGGTATCTATCCCACTGTACATATGTTTTTGAGTTTGTACTTTGTTGCAGTTAATCATGTTTTTGATTGTCTCCCTGTAAGTTCTTTGTCAACCTGTTCCAATGTATTCCGCCCCTGAGGCGACAGTTCAGTTCCATGTAAACCGGTGCAATATGTATTGTATACAGGAACATCGGTATATAAAAATTAAAAATAAATAAATAAATAAATAAATAAATATTGAAAACTCACTGCTTTTTTTTCCAGTGGGTCATCGATAACTACCCAATCATTTCAACTGAGCTCTTCCCGCATGAAAGTGGTACTAGTGGTGCCTTTTTCACCTTATCAACGCTACTAGTCTGGGGATAAGGCACAGAAGTTGGCAGTCTTTTTATAAAGTGCTGACCAAAAAAATATCTCCCTAGAAGACATGCAAAGATCTTTTTCCAATCTAAGTGAACAAATAATGGAAGGGCATGCGTCTGCTTCATTACCTCTAGCCAACGGGGCTTAGGTTCGACGTACTTGTCAGACTGAGTATATCTTAGATAGGGCATGAAGTAAGGGGTACTTGGCAGTGCGCACAGTTTTACTCCCGATGTAGCAATGAGTTTGTGCACAAAAAATATGTGCATAGAGCTGTATGCACTGCTTAGCAACCTCACATAGAAATCTTATACAAATGAAGGCATTAGCTATTATCCCCCACTGCAGAGAGATGTGATGATGGCTTAATTCCTGCTGTTTCAATGCTGGAAATTTTACTCCTGGTCTGAGATGGGGTAAGGTTTCCAGCGCTAGTGTTAGACTATGAATAGAAGCAAGAGTTCCAGTGTCAAGACCTGTAGTCAGTATTTTATTCACAGAAAATATGTTTTGTGTACAAAAAGCATGTTTTCTGCATGTAAATATGATTTATGTAAATGAGTAATGCTTTCTGCATAGAAAGTAATTTTGTGCACATAAACCATGTTTTCTGTACCTAAAACATGACTTACGCACATAAATCATGTTTTATGTACACCAGTATCTTTTCTTTGTGCACATTTTCTGGTTTGTGCACAGTTTTGAACTCTTGATGCATTAGCATACCATTAGCTTACTGCATTGGGAGATTAAAACATAAATTAGATTGTGTGTTAAGAGACGGCGCTAGTTTTCGGTATGCAGTTTTAATACTCAGGTTACTTTTTTTTTTTTTTAACTCTCCATGCAGTAAGCCTAGTGCTATATAAATGCATCAGGAGTTAAAAATAACGCATTAACTGCAAAATGTGCATTCAGCACAAGCAAACTCACATTTTAACTCAGGAAGGGGAGTCCCTGACAGGCCGATGGAGAACATGGCGGCTAACCGCAGCTGTGGTTAGCCACCGCCGCCGCTTAGCTTGTGCTTACTTATCTGTCTCTGGCAGCGGCCACCACTTAAATGGATAAGACAGTGCTTATCCAGCAAGTCTTCCTGACATCCTATATTCTTCCTCTTTTTTTTTCCCCCTTATTTTCAGGTTCTATGTGCCAGCGCAGTAATGCTGGAAACTTAACTCCAGAAAATCTTGTCTGGGCCAACGCTTCTCTCTGCATTGGGGAGTAACACTTAATGCCCTCATTTACATGGGATTTCTAGGCGAGGGCGCTAGGCAGAACTCTCATTCTGAAATGCACATTTTCTGCATGGAAAAACCCCTTGCTGCACCAGCAGTAAGTCTTTCCCACAGAAAATGCACAATGAAGTGCGGGAAGAAAGGTGTGTTTGTGGCCAAACGCACCTTTCTGCATCAGCCTGAGAGCGAGGAAAAGCAAAGCTGCTTCCCTGTATCAGGTGGTCTCTGAGGACAGTAGGATGTCAATCCTCACACATCGGTGACGTCATCCAAATGAGCCTGGCACTGAAAACTTAATGTTCAAGTATCTAGAAATTTGACTGAGCCTCATTGAGCGTGCCTACAGCATGCATTATACCAAATGTCCGTGCGGAGTCCCTTCAGTTTGATAATTTAGCTAAAAAATAATGAAGTGGAGACCCAACTCCATGAGAAGGTAGGTGGAATTCGGAGAACACCTATTATAGGTAAGCAACTCTGCTTTCTCCAAGGGCAAGCAGGATGGCAGTTCTCATACATGGATGATCCCTAGCTACAGGTGCCCCCCCCCCAACAAAAAAGGGGAACAACAAAAAACTGTGCCAAAAGGCACAATAATATTTTTGTTGGCAGCAAGCCTTTTTTATATATGTATACCCTAAGGGGAGGCAGCCCGAAACAAAACAACAGGCTCTAGGAGGGAACAAAGTGTAAGTTCTGGAGGACAGACTGGCCAAATCTGCTGTCGTGTTGGCCAGTAGAGAGAACTCCACATTGCAGCCTTGCAGATCTCCTCCCTGGGGATTGATTGCAAGTGAGCCACCAATGCTGCTATAGCACGAACAGAGTGAGCTTTGACATGGCTCATCAGGGTCAAGCCTGCCCAGGCATTGCCAAACAGACACCAATTGGACAGCATCTGTTTGCCAATGCCTGGGCTGAGTGGACTTTCCATTGGCTACTGTCCGGTCCAAATAGAAGGCCAAGGATTTCTTGCAGTCCAAACTGGGCACGGCTTGTTCACCTTGGTGAGCATGTAGCCTGGGGAAAAATGTTGGCAGGATGATGGACTGGTTAAATGGAATTTTGACACCACCTTAGCCAGGAACATAGAGTGTGTACACAAGACCACCCTATCATGGAAAAACTTAGTATAAGGTGGATAAGTCACTAAGACCTGAAGCTCATGGTCCCTGCACACTCAAGTAACCACCTCCAAAAATATGACCTTCCAGATCAGGTCACAGGAGCACAGCAGCTCAAAGGAAGCCTTCATAAGCTGGTACAAAACCATGTTGATGTCCCATGACCCACCAGGAGATCTGATGGTCGGCTTCAAATGAAGCAGATGCTGCATGAAACGTATAATTAAAGGCTCTATAAAGCTGAGCTTACCTTCTACATGGTGATGATGTCCACCAATTGCACTAACAAAGTTGGTCTTAAAACCAGCTTCAAAGAGATGTAGAAGATAGTCAAGCAGATTTTGTGTGGAGCAGGAGAAAGGATCTAGGGCCTTGTGCTCACACCACACTTCAGCCCGTACGACTTCCTAGTGGACTGCTTTCTGGAAGCCAAGAGAACATGAGACACAATCTCAGAAAGGTCAAGTGGTTGCAAAATCAGCCTCTCAGCATCCAAGTAGTAAGCAAGAAGGACCAGAAGTTGGGATGGCCCAACCTGCCGTGAGCCTGAGTGATGAGATCTGGGGAAGCCCCCAGTCTGATCAGTTCCCAAATGGACATCTCCCACAGGAGTGGTAACCAGATTTGTCTTAGCCAATGTGGGGCTATGAGGAACATGGCTCCCCCATTCCCCCTGAGCTTCAACAAAATCTTTGCCACCAGCAGAACTGGAGGAAATGTGTACAGAAGTTCCTGGCCCCAGTGAAGGATGAAGGTATCTGAGACTAGCTTGCTAATATACCCTATGCATACAGCAGAAAAGGGAACCTTTCTGTTACAAGGAGCTGCAAACCGATCCATCTCCTGGGTGCCTCAGAGGCAGGACATCCAATTCGCCACTCCTTGGTCCAGGGACCATTTGTGGGGTTATAAAGACAGAGACAGACATTCTCTGTCTCTGTCTTTATAGCATTCTGCCAACACATTCTCAATGCCAGCCAGATAAATGGCCTAGAGCACCATCCCCCAAAGATGGCCAGGCCCACAGCTGGATCACCCTGTGACACAGAAAGTATGAGCCTGTACCTCCCTGCTTGTTGATGCAATACATCACTACTTGATTATCCATCTGGACAAGAACAATTTTGTTGGATAGCTGATCTCTACAAGCCCATAGAGCAAACCGAATTGCCTGGAACTCCAGGAAGTTTATCTGAGAATGACATTTCTGGGTGGACCAAGAGCCCTAGGTGCAGAGCCCATCGACATGAACTCCCCAATTTGGAAAGGAACTTCCTGAACCAGATTGGAATTGTCCCACAGCCAGGACAAGGAGTCTTGCAGTGGTGGAGTGATGTGCATGAAATCCCAGAAGTCTTGAGTGGCCTGTAGCCACTGCAACTGCTAGGTCCATTGAGCTCATCTCATGTATAAACCTGACATGGGAGTAACATGTACAACTGTGGCCATGTGAGCCAACAACCTCAAAATGATCCAAGTTAATGTCTGCTGATACTTCTGAACCTCTTCTGCAATAACCATCAGGTTGGTGGCCCACTGTTGCGGGAGAAAAGATCCTGCCTGTCTAATAGAGCTCCTATAAACTCCAACTGAGGTAATGAGTGGAGATGAGACTTGGGGTAGTTAATGACAAATTAATGACAAATTCTAGTAACAGCAACACCCAGATACTCATGCTAATGGACTCCTCAGCTCCTGCCTGAGATGTGCTCCTGATCAGTCAATTGTCTAGAGAGAGAAACATGTGAACCCCAGCTTGCACAGGTGTGCCGCCACCATGACTGTGATGACGAATGGTGAGGACACAAGCCTGCTGGTTTCCCACTATGATTCTGAGATAGTTCCTTTGACTGGGGAATATCTCAATGTGAGAATAGGTGTCCTTGAGATCTAGAGAGCATAGCCAGTCCCCTTTTTGCAGAAAGGGGTTCGATGTGCCCAGGGAAACCATCTTGAACTTTTCTCTTTAGATGAAAAGGCCCTGAGATCTAGGATAATACTTGGAGTAGAATCCCTTCTTTCTCTGCCTTAGTGTCCATTAAGAGGAAGGAGAACTCTGTGAGCAGCAGTTCCTGATGCTTTGTTCAAGACAGGTTCTGAAGGCAATGTGGTGGGACACCCAATAGGTTTAATTTGTACCCTCTGGAAAATGATGAGGACTCATGTGTCTGAGGTTACACTGGGCCACTGATTTGTGTAGAACCATAACCTTCCCCTGACTGGTAGGGCCTGCAGCACGGATACTGGGATCTTGTCTATGCTTTCCTCACTTCAGTCAAAACTCCATCCTAGGTGTTGGCTGGGACACTGTCTGAGGCTTAGGCGCCCTCTGCTTCCTGGAATGGTTGCAAGGGGGGGGGGGGGGCTGCTGAGCACAGGCCCGTGGGGGCAAAGGATAGTGACCAGTAGTATCCACTGCATTTGTACATTTAACATACCTATCTGAATTTTCTATCTGCCAAAAATGCCTGCCGTTGTGAAATAAATGCTCTATTTAAAAATGTAAATTGAGTTTCTTGCAGTTGTGCATTATTTGACAACCAAGTGATACCCATAAAGCAGGTATTACATATTGGCACAGGCAGCATTATACCCAAGTCGTCTTCCCAACTATTCTGTAAAGGAGTTAAATCTCTATAATTCTCAGTAAGATAAAGGATTAAATACAGTGAAGATAAAGTGGAAAACCTGGAGCTCTTGTTAAATATTAGGATTACAATGGCCACACTATACAATAGACAATTTTAATGATAGGTTACAAATTACTAGTAATAGATCTGAACTTTCATTTTTTAGTTCTTTCAGAATCCTGGGGTATATACGATCTGGTCCAAGTGATTTGCTACTCTTCAATTTGTCAATCTGTCTTACTATATCTTCCAGGTTCACCATGAATGACTATGAATGCTGCCTATTGCCCTCTGAATATTTGCAAGGTGAGTGCTCTAAAGGAGGCTAGAGACTTCATAGCTCCTTCAATTAACCACTTGATTAATCTATCATTGTCAGAAGGTCATGTTCACATCTCCCTTAAATCATCTGCTGTAAAACCTTTCTTTAGGAAGCCTGATCTTGTCCAAGATGACCTCTCAAACTACAGACCTATTTTCTCATTACCTTTTTTGACTAAGATTCTTGAGACAGGGGGAGAAAGGAAGGAGAAGGGAGGAGGTCCACTCTCCCTGCATTTGCCACAGCCGGTAAAGATTTTAAACAACTGGAGGCGGAAAAGCTGTGACGTCAGTCGGACATCCCTCCCTACTGACTATAAGAGCTGCGGAGGGGCGGCGCCCCGCTGCCTCCAGCGCCACGCTTAAGCCGTGTGGCCGAAGGGGCACGTGGCTTGGGCTGGCTTAGGCCGGAGAAGGCCAGGAGCCAGCAAGAATCTTGTTTATTTGTTGGGCAAAAAGAGGAAAGCCAGGATCATAACATCTTCTTCTATGCAACAACAGCGCATAGGACCCATGAACCACCACGTGGTAAGAGTGGTGGAAACGCCTAAAGAGGACAGTTTGGGAGCCACTTCCTTTATCTCCCTAAGTTCCGGCGATGGCTCAAAGTCCCCCCTACAGCCGATCGGAATGACATCTGCGGATTTGGCTGGAAATCCGGTAGGAGAAGTCCAAAGGGATCTTAGCCTGCGGAACCAGGTTGAAGCTCAATGGACTGAGAATATTGTTACTTCTGTTATTGATGAGATTTACTCTGCCGGTAATGTAGGTAGCTTTACCCCTGAGTGTATACAGGGGAAAGTCACCTTAGATAATTTAGGGAAAATGATATTGAAGTCAGATAGCAATATTATAAAGATGAATGAATCGTTATTAGTAGTGATTAAGGTAAATAAGATTTCAATTGAAGAACAGGGAAAGAAAATCGATAAATGTGAGAAAGATTTGTTGTTGGTAAATAATAAAATCCAATTAATACAGAATTCTGAGAATGCCTTTATCCGGGATAGTTTGGCCATCCATAAAGATCTGGAGTATATGGAGAATTTATTTAGAGCCAAGAATTTAAGAATTATTAATTTCCCAATGACTCGCCTTCTCTCCCCTTGGGAGTTATTTAAAAAATTTCTTAAGGAAAATCTATTATATGAAGATGAAGAGATCCCCAGACTTTCTAAAATGTATTACTTGCCTAAGAAGCCCCCTAGAGATTCTAGAGGACAAATTGAAGGGGAAGCTCCATCTTCTCCAGGTATATCGACCTTCTTGGAAGAGTCGGTAGACCTGATTAATAATAGAGCCTCCTTAATAATTTCATGTGTAGCAGAACAGGATAAGGAAAAGTTGTTTAAAAATTTTTTTGCTGTAAAAGATGTATTATTTTGTGGGCACAAAGTCCAAATCTTCCCTGATGTGGCCAGGACCACTCAGGCAAGAAGGACTTTTTTGTCTCTAAAAACTAGGGTGTTAGCATTAGATGCTACATTCTTTTTGAAATTCCCGTGCTTAAGTTTGGTTAACTATAAAGGAAAGAAATTTGGATTCATTGATCCGCTGCAATTGGAAACTTTTTTATTAGATAAGAATCAAGCTTCAATACCTGAGACTAAAGCCTAGTAAAGAAAATAAAGTTTAACTCCCAACTGATTAAAATATTTATCCAGTAAATTTATAATTTGTCTGGATAATTTTCATATGAAGTTTACCTTGCTCTCCCCCGATTATAGGGAATAGTGAAATGTAATAAATAATTATTGTGGTTATTTCTATAAGTTGAGTATGAAGAATGTATTACATTGTGTCACTTATTTTCCTTGTTTTCATGATGTGTATCATTGATGAAAATTAATTAAAAATTAAAAAAAAAAAGATTCTTGAGACTGTCATTTTTCCTCAGCTAAAGGAGTTTGTGGAGGATCATATAGTCTTGAATCAGTTTTAGTTTGGCTTTAGAAAATCCTTAAATACAAAGATCCTGCTGGTTCCTTTGATCGATTCGATCATACATGGTTTTAATCAGGGACAGACTTGATTCCTTATCATGTTGGATCTATTGGCTGCCTTTGATACTATCGACCACCAGGCTCTTTTGGGTCATCTACATGATCTCAGTATTACTGAACGTGTCCTAGACTTGTTTAGATCTTATATTACTGAGAGAAAATAAGAGGCCTGCATTAACGAGATTAGGTAAAAATGATTTCCAATGCTTTCGAGAGTCCTACAGGGGTCAGCTTTATCGGTTTTGTTGTTTAACATCTATTGAGCCCCTTTTGGTTTGATTTTGGCTGACCTCTGTGAGGGATTTTGTATCTATGCAGACAATATACAGTTTTACATGGCAGTTAATGGATCTTGGCCAGAAATGCAAGCCAGGATTTCCGCCAATATGGCTACTATTAACTCTTGATTAATTTCAAACAAGCTAGCTTTGAATTTATCAAAGATAGAGATTATGTTTCTACAGTATTGTCCTTCGGGTCCCATTCCACTATCAATTTCTATTGACGGGATTACAGTGATAATTGTTGATCAAGTCTGGGTGTCATCATTGATTCAAAATTATCCTTTAGTCCTCAAATCAGAACAGTGATTAAATCAGGATTTTATAGGCTACAACTACTGCAACCTTTGAAAGCTTTTTTGCAATCTAATGATTTTCGTCTAGTAGTACAGGCTTTATTATTTCCTCTGATTGTCTATTGTGGCAATTTATTCTTATGTCTCTCAGCCTGTTATTAAGTCTCTGCAGCTTCTACAGAATGCTGCCGCCCATCTTATATCTAGTTGCTCGATTAGAGATCATACAACTCCTGTTCTGACTAGCCTGCATTGGTTACTGATTGCATCTAGGATAAAATTTGATGGCCTGCCTGATCCACAAGCTGAGTCCACACTGCAAAACCTTAGATTTTGATGATGCTTAAGCTTTACTGTCCACCTAGATCCTTGTGCTCTTCACAGAAAGCTTTGCTTGAGGTACCTTCTTTTAAGATGGCTTATTTATCTGTAGTTCGGAAATTGCCCTTTTTAGTTTCCAGCCAGAGCTTTGGAATAGCTTACCTGAGGGGCTGAGGTCTGGGACTTGTTTGAAGACTTTTAAGAAGCTTTTAAAGACCTTTCTTTTTTAAAAGACATTTTATTGAGGATATTTTTATTTTTATCTTCCATTTTAGCTTACCTGTTTTATTCTGATTTTTTCCTGAATCCCTATTTGTATTTAATTTGTGTATGTTATGAAGTAGTTGTTAATTTGTTGCATATTTTTTAATTGTTTTTTACTGTATTGGTTTCTTATGTCCTTTTATTTTGTTTTACTATGCTGTATCTGTTCTAGTTATACTATGTTTGTTTTGTTGTGAGTCGCTCTGGATAAGAGCAGCATATAAATAAAGCTAACATAATATAACATAACAAGATTTGGTTCAGTTCATCCAAATCATCACCCTTGAAAACCATCTCCAGAATCAGTATCTCCCCAACCTCATTAGTAAACACAGAAGCAAAGAATTCATTTAGTCTTTCTGCAATGGCCTTATCTCCCCTAAGTGCCCCTTTAATCTCTCGATCATCTAAAAGTCCAACCAGCTTCCTCACAGGTTTCCTGCTTCAGATATATTTTTTTAAGTTTTTATTATGAGTTTTTGCCTCTATGGCCAACTTCATTTCAAATTCTCTCTTAGCCTGTCTTATCACTGTTTTACATTTAATTTGAAAATGCTTATGCTTTTTCCTATTTTCTTCAGACGGATCATTTTTTGAAGGAAGTTTATTTGGCTAAAATAGCCTCTTTCACATCACCTTTTAACCATGTTGGTAATCATTTGGCCTTCCTTCTACCTTTCTTACTGCAAGGAATACATCTGGACTGTGCTTCTAAGATATTATTTTTAAACAATGTCCATGCCTGTTGTACACTCTTAATGTCTGCAGTTGCACCTTTTAGTTTTTTCTAATTATTTTTCTCATTTTATCAAAGTTTCTCTTTTGCAAGTTTCATGTTAGAGCTGTAGATTTACATATTGTCCCCCTTCTAGTCATTAGTTCAAATTTGATCATGTTATGATCACTATTGCCAAGTGGCCCCACCAACATTACCTCTCTCACCAAATCCTGCATTCCACTAAGATCTAAAATAGCTCCCTGTCTCATTGGTTCCTGAACCAACTGCTTAATGAAGCAGTCATTTATTCCATCCAGGAATTTTACCTCTCTAGCACATCCTGATGTTATATTTACCCAGTCGATATTGAGGTAATTGAAATCTCCCATTATTACTGCACTGCCAAATTGGTTAGCTTCCCTAATTTCTCTTAGCATTTTATCATCCATCTCATCATTTTGGCCAGGTGGATGGTAGTATACTTCTATTGCTATACTCTTACGCAACCCACCCATTGCATTTACTATTGTGCATTTAATCTCTTGTATGATCTTTATCCTGTTGGACTGTATGCCATCTAGAACATAAAGTGCCACCCCTCCCCTCCACCAAATTGATCCTCCCTATCATTGCAATATAATTTGTACCCTGGTACAGCACTGTCCCGTTGGTTATTCTCCTTCCTCTAGGTCTCTGAGATGTCAGTTATGTCTATCTCATCATTCACTGCTGTACACTCTAACTCTCCCATCTTACACTTCTGGCATTGGCATACAGACATTTCAAAGTGTGTTTTTTGTTTGTATTAGCAACCTTCTTTTCAGCTGATAGGAATAATTTAGAATCCTTTAGCTCTTTATTTATAGGCATATGGACTACTTTTGCCTTCATTGGAACCTCTCTGTTGGGATGCCATAACTCTCCTATTTCATTAGTATCCTTCGAAGATACCTGCCTTCAAACCATACACTGCTGAGTGACTGTAGGCTTTCCCATTTGCTCTAGTTTAAAAGTTGCTCTATCTCCTTCTGTGGAAGCTGCTCAACCACCTCCTCCACCTGTTTCAGGATGTCCTTCATGTATTGGCCTATGAAGAGCTGATAAACAGCTATGCAAGCAGTGAGCATGGCACCCTGAAATACCTTCCTCCCAAGAGTATCCATGGCTCAAGGATCCCTCTCAAGGGGGATTGTGGAGTGGGTCCTAGAGTGCTGGGCCTTATTGAGATAAAATTTGACCACCAAAGACTGATGTTATAGCTCGCACTTGTTGAATCTGGGAACCTTCTGGATAAGATAAACTGTGTCTGCTTTTTTGTTTATGGGCGCCACTGAGAGTGGGTTCTCCCACATCCTCAACATCACCTCCTGGAGGATCTCATGCACTAAGACTGCCATGATATCCTTAGGAGGCTCTATGCACTGGAGGATATCCAGCATTTTGTGCCTGGACTCCTCCTCTATCTGCAATATAAATCATGTGGTGTCTGCCATCAACCACACAAAACTTGTGAGAGGTCCTCAAGTGGGGACTTCCTTCTATCTAGGGGTGGCGAGGGGTTGGATGGGAGACTGCCAATAATCCATCAGCTAAAATATCATCTGAGCCACTAGTCCCCCAGGAGTAAGAGGATTCCAACCCACTAAGGCTTATGGGGAGGGATCTCTGGTCACTTTGTCCCTGGCCAGCAGGTTGGTGACTGATATATCTGGCCAGCAGGCCCAGAACCCCGAGAACCCCATCCCCTTGGGGGGGCTTCCTCTCATGAGGAGTCAGGGAATAATAGTGGGCCAGCTGCTGCCAACTCTGAAGTCCCTCCAGGTCTTGGTGAAAGATCGAGCACCAACAATGGCGCCGGTGCAGATGCAGCACCAACAAACGCCTGCAGGGAGTCGAGCAGTGGCTTGAGAAACGACAGAGCCACTCTCAGTACCATCGATGCCCTGGCACCAAGGTTCTACAGTGCCTTCTCCACGGCTTGCTGAATATGTTTCTCCAATTCCTCCTTGAAGATCACTGATGCCAACACAGACTGGGAAGCAGAAGAAGTGACCACGTCCTCTTCGGAACCGAGAGGAGGATCGGTGGCAGACACCAGGACTGATGATGAGACTCTGGGATTCCTGGAGGATGTACTCTCCTCACTGTGATTCTTCCCTGGGGGCACCGAGGAATGAGTCTGAAAGTGTTTGGCATTCTTGAGAGAGGATTCAATGACCACCAACTGGTGGGGCAGCTGACACCTGTCGAATCCCAGAGCCTTGTGCTGGCATTCTCTTCAGTCATCAACTGAAATGGGATGGCCTCCGCCAACACCCAAACAAAGCCTGCGAAAGAGAGGACCTCCGGTAGGGACTTCCTTCTGGAGGAGATAGGTCTGAGGGTAGACCATCCAAAGTGTCGTTGGAAGCCAGGGAGGATTCATCCCCCCAGGGGTTGTATGTGGCCTCGTCTCTGCTGTCATTGACTGGTGATGGGGCCTCAGGTGCTTGGCCCCTGACCAGCTGTGCAAGCACCAGTGGAACAGGTCATTTTGGCCCTGGTCCCAGTGCCATCTCTGGTATCAGAGGGGCTTCTTCCTCCAAGGAACTGAGAATGACAACTGGATCAGCAGGTGGCAGCGGTGCCCCATAGGGCATCAATGCCACCCCAGAAACTAACACCGGATGGGTTGGTAACATGCCGATAAGCACGAGCAGGGATTCCAGGAATGGCTCGAGGAGCGACAATGCCAGTATCGGTGCCATTGGTACTGCAATACCAAGGCCGCACCTTGCCTTCTCAGTTGGCAGTTGCACATGCCTCTCCAAGTCCTCCTCAAACATCGCCAATGCCAAGACAGGCTGGGATGCAGAAGGTGTAATCAGATCCTCTTCAATACTGACAGTACTGGCTGGCAACAGGACTGATGGAGACCATGGCATACCCCTGGCATTGACAAAGGACTGGCTTTCCTTGCCACAGAGTCACTTTTGGGGGCATCACAGCAGAAGTTGGTGCATCCCTTACCTGGCACTGTGCATCAACGGGGATAAACGCCAATGCTTTTTCAGCTTCCCTTGCTGTTCGGATTGGTCCTTCCCCAGTGCTAAGGTTGAGGACAACAAACCTGACATTCTCAATCTGTATAGCCTGACAATGGCTGGTCTCCAGCATCCCTCTCAGCCACCAATCTCAACAGAATTGGTAGCCCCGCCGATGTAGATGACTTGATGTCCATTGATGCGGCTCCAAAATCCCTCGATGCCGATGTCAATGGATCATCCTTCTCCAGCCCAAAGAAGCGCTCCATCTTGTCAAGCTGGATCTTACGTCCCTTCAGGGTCATCCTGGTACACTTGCTGCAACCCCGGATGTCATGCAATGCTCCAAGGCAGAGGACACATCTATCATGGGGATCTGTAATAGACATGGTCCTCATATATCTGGAGCACCACTTAAAACCTGAAGTGGACATGTGAAAAACAATGAGGCAGCCAGCAGGCACTAAATGCACCGCAGTCCCGGGGATATCGAGAATGAAAATAAACACCCCAAAATGGCAACAAACATGTCTAGGACACTAACGGGAGAACTAGGGGACCCCGTGTCAACCATGCGAGGAAAATCTTTCGCAAAAAAGATTACTTAAAATGTAGACCAAAAATTTGGAAAAAAGTGAGGCTCACCCAACCATAAGATGCAAGGCTCCATGAAAAAGAAGAGACAGAAGGGGTCCCAGCATGGATGTGTGGTATATTGTATGTGTGAGTATGCTCAATGAGGCTCAGTCAAAGTTCTAGAAACTTTGACATAAGTTTTCTGTGCCGGGCTCCATCCGATGATGTCACCCATGTGTGAGGACTGCCATCCTGCTTGTCCTCGGAGAAGGGAATATTTTCCAACCTCCCCCCCCTCCCCCCTCCACAGATCAAAGAGAGAGAAGGGTGTCACTGGTGACAAATCCTCTGATTTGATGTAGTAACAGAAATGCATTTCTGTTTACAGGGCAGTATGAAAAACATCTGAATTTGTGGGAGGGTAAAAGATATCGATTTGACTTGGTGGAAAATGAGTCTCTCTTGATATGAAGTTTTGGTCTCACTATTAGAACCTCAAAGGAAAATGCCTTTCTATGACCCTGGAGTAATAAGTTGTGCTGGGCTGTGCGAACATGTTAACATGTGGTTGTGTGCACATTTCTGTATTATAACTTTACTCCAGATATAACAAGGAGTTTAGCACACAAAAATGTAGACACAAATGTAAGTAAAAATGTGTATGCAAATTAGCTTTCCTCCATGTAAATCCTATGTTAAATGAGGCATTAGCTATTGCTGCCCAATACAGAAATGTATGTAGGCGGATATATATGCGTATATTCAGTGGCTTAGTACAAGCACTGGATGGCCGCTCATGCTGATTAACCGAAAAGTTACTAGAGGGGTAGGTAGGGTTGCTAACTTTTAACACCAGCCAGGGCAAGCACACTTTTTATGTGGACCTTTTCTCTCTGTTCCCCTGCTCCTAACAGACAAAAATACATACAACACATACACATATCCTAATGCACAACATAAACACACACATACTCACATTCAAATACTAAACACATAAAAATATACACTTAGAAAACACAAACAATACCCATTGAAAGACACAAACACACAACGGACACACATACAAACACTCAAAACGCATTAACAATTTCCAGTAAAACTTTAATTTGCTATGACTATCAATAAAGTCCAAGGACAATCTTTAAATGTTGCAGACACAGATTTACAATTACACTATTTTTCATATGGATAATTTTATGTGGCCTGTTCTAGAGTTGAAAGTCCAAATTTTCTGTACATATTTATTTATTTGTTTAAAATTACTTAATCAACTGCTTCCCCTGCCCAATTGGGCTGTCCAAAGTGATGTATTTAAAAACAAGTGTAGCCTCCTAATAATCCTAAGCTTCCAAAACACCATTTGTATTGTATGTGAAACCTGACAGTCCAAAGAAAGGTCAGAACCTAGGAAAATCCCTAAGTCCTTCACCACATCAGTCAAACCAACAATCTTCAGCAAATAGAAAAACAGCTAATATTGTACAGCAAAAAGCTTTATTGCATTAAATTTTTAAAAATTATACAATTCCTTTTCTGAATCAAAAATCTTTCACCTGTATGAATGGCTAATTCTGCTAGTCTGATATACTGTAACATTACCATAATCTTGGTTGTAGCTGAATGTATGTAATTGCATTCCAAAAGATGGAGTTCATATTCACAACCTTCTGGAGACAAGAGTAAGTGGATACAAGCTTCAAAATGGATGGCAGCAAAAGAGCTCAATTTTGGGTTCAAATTATATTAAAAAAATGAAACATGCCTGCTCACATTACACTTTACTGGAGAGATTTAGTAAAAGGAGTACGGTACACTCAGTGTTTATAAGTGAGGCTCATAGGCTAGAGTCATTGGCCAAATTCTGCTAACAGCTTGACAACTTTGCAGCTTTGCAGCTATATGAACAACTTTATGGAATCAGCCCAGGGCCAGATTTAGGCTCAGGCAATATAGGCAGCTGCCTAGGGTGCCAAATTTTGAAGGTAATCAAAAAACTGAGACTCTTGCTGATTTCCAGGAGTGAAACCCATCATCCCCAATCTTCTGCTATGGCC
The DNA here is from genome assembly GCF_901001135.1 of Rhinatrema bivittatum. NCBI lineage: Eukaryota > Metazoa > Chordata > Amphibia > Gymnophiona > Rhinatrematidae > Rhinatrema > Rhinatrema bivittatum. The sequence continues at coordinate 483,769,469 of NC_042615.1, forward strand.
GCATTAATCTTAAATCCAGCCCTAAATCAACTTAAGAAGCAGCAAAAACATCTGGGAAAACAAAACTTGTCCAGGCAGCCTCAGAACTTGAAGAGTCTTAGAAGAATTGCTGTAAGTGAAGAAACAGTTACAGTACATGAATTTTCACTTGCCAAGTACCAAAGATATGAGAATATAATAAATTTAGGGATCATTTATCAAACTGCATTATAGTTTATTGTGCATTGAATGAGTTAACAAAGTGATAACACATGTGCTAGACACCATTGACTTTGTGGCAGGTAAGGAGTCCTCCTCTTCAAAGGGCCCTGCCAGTAATATGCTGTTCACAAAAGCACTAAGAGTAGAGTAGAAAGCCATTCCCACATAGGCTCATAGACTTTGAAAAGTAGGCCATAGAGAAATGTCTCACAATGATAAAAACACTGCATACATCCAAAGAGAATGAAACACTTGACATAAAATTGGGTATAAAATATAAAAGCAAGTGAAGGGAAAATAAAAATCTTATGGACAATCTGAAACAGACTCAGATGCAAATCACTGCAAGCTGCTTGGGGTATCTGAGAATTGGCCATTCGAGGGACCATATACAGAGGTCCTGACAGCAGTGAGGAAGCTTTCACAAGTATTACTTTTGGCTCAGTGATTGCACATTATTATTAGTACTTTGTGGTTCTCTTGCTGTCACTTATTTATTGTTCTGGTTTTTCGGTATGCGAGGCTAATGTATTGAAACATTAGGGATTCCGGGATAAAAGATTCCAACAGTATAAGAGGCCCGCAGGTGCGGATCATTACGTCTATGTGTAGCTGTATATAAAATAGGCTCCAGTATCTCCAGGAAATATGAACTGGTTCATAATGTTTTCTGTCGACTCAGTTATTTAAGGGAAGGGTGACTCCCAATTATTGGTGTGCCCTTTGTGAGCCTGATGGATGTCCAGAATGTTCGGGGGGGGGGGGGGGGGAGGGGAATTATTAATGTATCTGTTTTTTGGAAAATGTTTTAAACCTTTATATGTGTAGTAATAGTGGTTTGCCACCAGGTAGCATTTTAGGTGTGTGAGCATTTCTCCTAGGACAAGCAGGATGGTAGTCCTCACAGATGGGTGACATCATCAGATGGAGCCCGACACGGAAAACTTTTGTCAAAGTTTCTAGAACTTTGACTGGCACACTGAGCATGCCCAGCATGCCACTATCCACGTGGGGTCCCCCTTCAGTCTCTTTTTTTCCACGGTGTTAGTTGCCTTGTGGTTTGGAGTTCTGCTCTTATTGAAAATTTTTCTTCAAATTTTTCCCGTTTTTCAACGTCATGTCCCCCTTCTCCAGTCGGTGTACCTTCTATGGATTGGTAGGTTTATTTTTACCTTCTTTGCAATCGATTCTTGGCATGTCGTTCCTTGGTGGCCACCGGTCATTGAACGCTTGCTGGCTGTTTTTCATGGCGTCGTCCAGTTTTCGACTGTGCGTCCAGTTCCCACGGACCATATCTATTACTGATCCGCACAAGGTTTACATCCTCTGCCTGGGGCATTGCACGACGTCCGAGGGTGTCAGCTGTGCGATCAGATGACCGCCAAAGGCAGTCGTGCTTGGCTAAATAAGATGGAGAATCTGTTCAGTTCCAAAAAGTCTACTCCATCCATGCCGGCATCGGAGACATCAATGCCTAGGGGCCATGGTGAGCCTCTTGATTCCCTGGCCCTATCCACACCCCCAGCAGGTTCGACCAGGGAAAGAGGAGCTGGCAATAGGCTATCTCTGCTGTCGACACTCTTGAAGACCTCAGGATCTTCAGCTTCCTCAGTGCCAGGGAAAGACCGGGCTGAGAATCGTGAGAAGTCTTGCAAGCACTGTCACCGTCCAGAACCGGTGCAGCACCAGAGTGGCAACGGCGCCTGCCATGCCGCCAGTGAAGTGACCCTGTGGTGAGGGGATCTCATCCTCTGACAGACCCGGGAGTCCCAGGACTTCCCTACCGATATCGGTGTCAGGCACCGAGCCTCCTCGGGGCTCCAAGGATGCTCCAGTGATGCCTCATCCTCCTCCATTGGTCCTAGCTTCACCCTTCCAGGAGGAGTTAGACTGCAGGACACAGAGCGCAGTGCTCCGAGCCCTGTGGGGCACTGAACCACCTCCGGCACCAGCTCCCATACCAGTGCCGGAGCCTGCGCCATCTCTGTTGGTGCCCCTGCTATAGCATCTGGAGGTCTTCCTCAGTGTACTTCCACCGCAACCAGTGCCCAGGGGACATTCTGTTCCCCAATGGCCACCGATGCTCCCCTCTGGAGCGAGGAAGATTTGTTGTGGCCACGGCACCGTCGGGTCCATTGGTCCCATGACCAGAGTTCCCTGACCCCCTGTCTAGGGCATCAGGAACCTCATTACTATTGGTGCCTTTGCCGCCCTCAAGGCCACCGGGACCCCCGGTGCCCTCAATGTCCTTGGTGCCCAGACTGAGGAGCTTGGACAGGGCCCAACCAAGCAGGCCCCCCAGGGACCTTAGCGAGGAGGAGGGTCCATATGACCCCTGGGGAGATGATAAATTGGAGTCTTCTTCTGAGGACTCCAGTGATCTCCTATCAGAACCTTCGCCGCCAGATGAAAGGCATAGGTCTCCCCCAGAAGACCTCTCCTTTGCTGGTTTCATCCAGGCCATGGCTGAAGCCATCCCCTTTCAGCTCCTCACAGAGGAGGACGCTCGACATAAAATGCTGGAAATTCCCAGTTTGCCGATACCCCAAAGGAGATAGTGGCTGTTCCAGTCCACGATATCTTTAAGGAACTTCTCCTCAGGATTTGGGAACATCCGGTATCAGTTCCTATGGTGAACAGGAAGGCAAATGCCATCTATTTGGTCCAACATGCATTGGAATTTGAGAGGCGCCACCTCCCTCACCAATCGGTGATGGTAGAGTCTGCTCTCAAAAAAGCCAAGCGCTCTTGCACCCATGCCTCCGCCCTTCCGGGCCGGGATCATAGGGCACTGGATCCCCTAGGTTGAAAGGTTTTTCAGGGCACTATGCTCATCACCCGCATTGCCTCCTACCAATTGTATATGACCCAATACAACCGGAATCTGTGGAAGCAGGTTCAGGAGCTCTCAGAATGCCTGCCAGAGCAGCAGCAAGATGCGTTCTCTGCAGCCCTGAAGAAGTGGAGGTTGTCTCTTCATCTACAGGAATCGACTGGAGAGAAGCAAGCAGAAAGGTCAATGTCCATGGAGATGCTAGAAGCGGGATTCTTCTTCCCCCAGAGGATTTAACCGGGCATCCAGCAGAAGAAGTCTGGAGATGAGGTGAGTGCCCCAGGGGGGTCCAGGCAGTGCAGCTGTCCAGGGAAACCTGCGGTAAGAGGACCGTGAAGAGTGGAGATCAGAGGATGAGTAAACCATGTTTGGCCTCCACTAGATGAGAAGTTTGATATGGGTATGCAAGAGATGCGGTACTTGCCTCCAATTGTCCTCACTATAGTATATATGGCAATGTGAGATGTGGTGGGAGTATATACCAGCCTTCCAGATTTTTACGGGGAAAATTATGAGTCAGGAAGAGGATACCCTTTCGTTACCCTGCCAAGAGGGAGTTATTGTAACATGCTGACTGTTAATATACCCATGAATTCTGATTTGTTCAATGCTCATTTTTTATCATGCTTTCATCTCTGCATATACTTTTGCTGGCTGGGTTATTCTAGAAAATAAAGTTAAGAGGTTTTTTTACATTTTGGAACTCGGTGTCTGTCACAGTTATTTCATCCACCAGCCTTGGGATGAAGCAGGAGCTCAAAGTTCATGGAGGGGTAGCCTCCCTATCTAGTCAGGGAAGATGAAAGAGTTTAATCTTTTACTCTGCTGTCACCATAAAGGTCAACTTCACCATCTGCATGATCATTGTAAAAGCCCACAAAAAGAAATATAGAAGAGACAACCCTTTTAAAACAGGGAAGTCTCATTCCATCATTTTATGTACCCAGACAGGGGGAGAGGGGGGTTATAAACCTTTCTGAACCAGAGCCTTCACCCTGTGTCTTCTGGGCACAGCCTGGTGGAGGTAGGCAGTGGCTTCATATGATTTCAACTGGTATCTTGCATAATCACACTCCAATAAAAGGACAACTCACACATAGGAGCTCTTTCCTCTATATCTGCCACAAATCTATAACTATTGTGAGTCCCCTTAAATTCAGTGTTTAATAGGGCAAGAATTGGAAAGGGAAGTGCTTCCTTAGAGAACTTTTCTCAAACATGAGATATGTTTCTTCTGCTTTGGAACCTATATGTGAAAGGCCTTCCACTCTGTATTCTCTTTTCCTCCAGAAAATCAAGTTTCCCCTTTGAGATCTGTAAAGTCTCTTCACAGTGTCTGTTGACTACCCTTTAACCCAGAGACCCACCTGGGCCTGGATAACTCTCTGGGTGAGATTCCAGTAACTTGAGGTTGGTTCCCTTCACCTGTTCATAATTCTTGAGAAAGAACCATTGTCCAGGGCTTGACACACTGCTAGTACATTCCCACAAAATATCAGGCTAAATATTTTGCTTGTTTTTCTTTTGGCTATTAAGTGGCATCCAGATCACCAGGAACACCTTTGGGTCTTCCTGAGGTCCCGGCTTAGCCCAGGCTAATAACCCTCACCCTGGGATCACAAATATTTAGTTTGCTGATTATGGTTCTTCCTCTTGGAAGTGCCACCCACAGCTCTTCTGAGTGTTTCGGCAATCTGTCTCTCAGTCTCCTGCTGCTAAACTAGCAGATGCTGCAAGGTAAACTGCTGCTGGATCGCTCTCTCCTGCCATTGCCATTCCGTAATTCAACTCGGTACCTTTTTAGAGCCCATCTCTGTCACTTAGCACAGCCTCCTGCTCTATGCAAAATAGGGAACAAGTCCCACTTCTAACAGCATGTTGTGACAGGGTGGCCAGGGTGCTGGCAGCTGAAAGAGAATCTCACACAAAGGTTCCCTGAATAGGACTGCCAGACAGGCAGAGTTTAATTTGATGCAAAAAAAAAAAAAAAAAATCTACATTATTAGGCATTGTAGACAAAAGTCCTAAGATTTCCCCATAACTTTAGGGATCACACAGTTCTGGCTATCTGCACAATCTTTCATAAAACATAAATTCAAATTTCCCTTGGTACCATAGGGATACAAAATTAAAAGATTCAAACGTTACAGAATTAAAGCTCCCTTCTGAACAATCTTAATTCCAAGAACTATCTTTTCAAACAATCCCAAATTTGAGCACATTTCCCTTCTACATACTCCTGAATCCATGAGCATTCCCCCTTCTAAACATCCAGATCTGATAACTGTCCAAAGCTAAAATCACCTGAGATTTGATAATTCCACTTCTCGATTTTTTCTTATAGGAAATTCCTACTTCTAGCACTACAATAAGAAAATCTCACTTCAGGAGCCTCTGCCACATTTCAGGGGAATGGGATATTGAGCTGAAATACTATCCCTGAGAGGGACTTGCTTAGAGTGCAGCACCTCTGTAAACCGTTGCTGAAACTTTCAACCAAGCTCCACTTCCTGCCCAAGACAAAAAAAGCATTTTCTATATTAAATCAAAACATTTTGGCCACCAGTAAATCTATAATTCCCCCTTTTTAAGTTCTTTCATAAGCAGTGGAAGCTATTTCCAGCATCCCTTTTGCTCTCTTTTTTTTTAATTTCTATTCGGTGTATTTCTTGTTGCTATAGAAATATTTCATGGTGTCTGCTGCAATCACCAGCACCTTCCTCCTCCTCTTCTCCTCTCCTTTCTCTACCCTCCATGCTGAGAATTTCTTATCAGCCTTCACTCCCGAGCTGCTAGGTGATTTCAGCCACATTTTTCCAAAAAAAATCAGCAAACACAATTTTTTAAACAGAAGAATGGAATAACAAGCCCTCCTTGCCTCACTATAAATGTCTGCACTTCACTTTCTCATCTACACGCAGTGATGGATTTAGGATTTTGGCACTCCTAGACACCATTGGTGCTGTCGCCCCCTATCACCCCACCTGCTCCCCCAAGGCTGAACAACAGGGAGCAGAAGGTCTAAGGCACAGTCCCTTAGTTTCCAGTGGCTGCTTAGGGGTAGATTCTGTTGTAGCAAAAATTTAAAAATTAAGAAGCAAATTGGCAAACATTTCCACCTTTTATGTTACACTATAAAAATAAAGTAGTTTTATACTATGATTAGTATAATTTTATATTATTTTTATTGGGTGAAGAAAAGTGATCTCAAGTACCAGTAAAGGGAGGAGACAGGGATGGGGAGGGGAGGGGGAGAGAAGGGGGATCAGGAATGTGGTGAGGAGTGTGAAAAGGAAAGAGGGCTCGGGATGGGGAAGATGGGAGACGGGGAAGATTAGGAATCTTCCCCGTGATGGGTAACAGGAGAGAGAGGAACAGGAGAGAGAGGAAGGATGTTAGACTGAAGAAGGGGAGGAGGAAGGAGAAAGAGTTGGGGAGTGGCTTTCAGGATCTGGAGAGAAGAGAGAGGTAGGAAGGAAGGAAGGGAGGTTCCAGGATCTGGAGAATAGAATCCAAGATCAAGGGAGGGAGGATTTGAATTGTAGTGGGTGGGGAGGAGAGGAGGGAGATGTCCCTACCATGCTCCAGTCCTGTTCCTCCTTGCATCCCCCTCTCTAACATCCCACCCAATCTGACACACACACTCATCCCCAAGCCTCTTTTCCCACCCTCCAATGATCTATATTCAGCCATGCCTAGTCTCCCCAAAATGATCCCCCATAATCTGTCTGCTACATGCTCTCCTGCCTGGAAGGGAGGCACTGGATCAGGGAGGAGAGAGGGCTGTTCTCTGCTGAATGAGATTCAGCACAACTGAAAGGCAGCAAATCTTTGGCCAGCCTGCTGCCTCCAGGTTTCTGCTACCCTAGGCACAGGCCTAGTGTGCCTACTGACAAATCCAGGCCTGTCTACAAGGTCCTGGAGGGCTTGGGGTAGACAGAAACACAGATACTTCTTACCAGGGAGGATCAGGGGGACTTGGAAACACAGCTCACCAGAGGGCCAAGATTAATTATTTGTAAGAGTGATATCTGCAGGCTGTATGGAAAGACATCTTTCACTGCATCCCAGCATGACATCGCCATGGTCAGGATTCCAGAGCCGGCAGCCTCAAGGCTATCCTCTGTGGGAAGCAAGGGTTTTGGCAGAGAAGGGAAAGACAGCATCAGTGTCGAAAGGTCGGCCACACCCTCTCCCATAGGCATGTGTCATTCCAGTCCCTCCTCTGGACTTCCACATCAGCTGTTGCAACTTGCTGGGACAGTTTGGCCACCCCCTCAGCTCCCCACATGCTCACATGCTACAGACGCTGGCAGAGGGGGGGGGGGGGGGGGGCTGGTGACTGCATGATTAGAATTAAGACTCACTTTTCTCACTTAAGGAACAAAGGTGGGGGGGAGAAAGGGGTAGGAGGAGGCCTTTCAGCAGGCATGTACTCTTGCTGTCATTTCCATGGCAACAGAACTCTATAGCAGAATGAGAGCTGGTGCAAGCTCTGATAGTGGGAATGGTATGTCAGTGACAAGAGAAGCTCCCTGCCTCTGAGGTATGCAAACACACTGCTCCAGTGGGAATGGTATGTCGGTGACAAGAGAAGCTCCCTGCCTCTGAGGTATGCAAACACACTGCTCCAGTGGGAATGGTATGTCGGTGACAAGAGAAGCTCCCTGCCTCTGAGGTATGCAAACACACTGCTCCAGTGGGAATGGTATGTCGGTGACAAGAGAAGCTCCCTGCCTCTGAGGTGTACAGATGCACTGCCATAGGCTTTGATACCGGGAATGGTGTGTTAATTAGAGAGAAGCTCCCTACCTCTGAGGTATGCAGATATTCCAGGAGGAGCATCAGAGAGAGAGGAGAAAAAAAGTGAAGAGAGTAACAGGATAAAAGTTTTTGCCTGTATTTTCACACTGTAAGGCAGGATGCACCTCAGCATTTACCACCTGGCAGTATATAAGTCAGCTTTTCCATACTTTGATTTGTTTCTGGGCTGTGTGTTGGGCTCTAACAGCATCCTGCAGGTCACTGACGGAAGCATTTACTGCCAGACTCCATAATGGCATTACGCCTGCACAGATGGCTTTTGCTCTGTCACAGAGGTCAGGGCAGCGAGATTGCCAGTTCTGCCACTTACACCCCCACATTCTGTATAGCTGCCTCAGTGCCACTATATATCCTCACCAGAGAAACCTACCAAAGGCATGAAACAGAAAAGAGGGAGGGAAAGGGAGGGCAGTCATGCAAGGATAGAGACAGAGGAAGGACAGAAAATAAAAGGCAGGGGAGGAAGGAGAGGAACGGGACAGAGACATATAGCGCAGCCTGGCTTCACCCTAAAAGTGTCTGCTTTCAGCAGTTGCCTTATGTATAGTGCTCCATGGCTCCACTTTTGCAAGGCCTGTGTCTGCAAGGAGCTGCTTGGCTTCACTCCTATAACGACATGAGAAGTGCCATGCAGAGCCAGACCTTAACTCCAGCAAGCCCAGCACCCGACACTGGCCACTCCAAGTCACAAGTACCAAGCAGATTCCAAAAAGTAGATCTATTTCTTGTTACTCATGCCCAAGGGATAGCAATGGCTTTCCCTAGTCCTGCCAGCTAATAATGTTTTACAGACTTTTCCTCCAGGAACTTATCCAGGAACTTTCCTCCAGGAACTTATCCAGGAACTTATCCACTTTTAAACTCCGCTACATCAGTAGCCTTAATCACCTCCTCTGTCAACAGATTCCTTAATTTATCCATCCCATCCCACTTATCATTTTAGAAACTTCTTTTCATGTCTCCTTTTAGTCTTCTCTTCTCCAGACTGAAGAGTCTTAACCTGCATAGCTTCTCATCATAGGGGAGCTGCTCCATCCCCTTTATCATTTGTGTTGCCCTTTTCAGTACTTTTTCAGATTCTGCTAAGCCTTTTTTTGAGATGGGATGAGCTGAAATGCACGCAATATTCAAGGGGCTTCGCACAGTGGATCGATACAGAGACAATATAATATTTTCCATTTAATTCTCCATTCCTTTTCAGCTCATTCCTAACATTTTATTGGCTTTTATGACCATCGCCTCATATTGAGTTGAAGATTTCAATGCATTTGTTCACAAGGACTCCAAAGCCCTTTTCCTAGGTGGTGACTCCTAATACGGAACCCAGCACTGTGTACCTATAATTAGGATTACTTTTCCCTATGTGCATCATTTTGCACTTTTCCACATTAAATTTCATTTGCCATTTAGATGCCCAGTCTTTTAGTCTCACAAGATCTCTCTGTTGTTCCTCACAACCCACTGCTATTTTAACAACTTTTAATAATTTTGTGTCATCTGCAAATTTGATCACCTCACTCATCGTTCCCTTTTTCAGATCATTTAGGAATCTATTAAACAGTACAGATCCCTGTGGTACTCCACTAATAATCTTTCTCCTTTAGAAAAACTATTTAATCCTACCCTCTATTTCCTGTTCTTTTAACTAGTTATCAAACCATAATAGGACACTACCTCCTATCTCATAATTTTTTAATATCCTGAAGACTCTCTATGGGGGACTTTGTCAAATGCCTTCTGAAAATCCAAATATATTATAATCAACCAGCTCACCTTTATCTACATGTTTATTTACATCTTCAAAAAATCTAATATGATAATATAGTAACATTATATTGTCAGCAGAAAAAGACCAAATGATCCATCCCGTCTGCCCAGCAAACTTCCCATGGCAGTAACTGCCACTCTGTGCAAGTTACCCCATGTGTCCTATGTCATTGATACCTACATGTATCATGTCAGCTGGTTCCTTCCCAGCACTCTAATATCCTATCTAAGTGGCACAAAACGTCCGCTAACTGTGCACCAGGCAGGCATAGAAACATAGAAACATGACATTAGAAAAAGACCATATGGCCTATCCATCCAATTAATTTAGCACTATAATTCTCAACACTTTCTTAGAGATCCCCTGTATTTATCCCATGCTTTCTTAAATTCAGATACTGTTTTTGTCTCCACTGCTTCTACTGGGAGTCTGTTCCATGCATCCACCACCCTCCCTGTAAAAAAATATTTCCTAACATTACTCTTGAGTTTACCTTCTTTCAACCTCATCTCATGAGCCCTCGTTCTAGAGCCTCCTTTCCGTTGATAAAGGCTCATCATGGAAGCTTTTGAGATATTGAAATGTCTCAATCATATCTCTCCTATCTCACCTTTCCTCTAGGGTACAAATGATTAGATCTTTAAGTCTACCCCCATATGCTTTAGAACATTTACCTCTGGACCGACTCCATCCTGTTTATATCCTTTTGAAGGTTGCAGTCTCCAGGATTGTACACAGTATTCTCACCTGTGACCTCTCCAGGGGAGGTATCACCTTTTTTTACGGCTTTTACCCTCACTTTATCCATCTGTTTGGCCACCTTAAGATCATCAGGCAAGGTATCAAGCAATCCTTACATGCATCGGACACCCAATTACCTACATTCTTAAAGATCAAATCACTTACTACAACAGTCGCCCTAACCCTTCCCTCCTGGGCACATGCTCAGCAGCTGAGATCTGAATTTGCTGAAAGAAGAGAGGATAAGATTAAGGAGACATGGAGAGATAAGAAGGGAGGAGCAGAGAAGGAAAGAGGGATCAGAGAAGGGAGAGAAGAGGAGAGAAAGGGATAGAGATGAGTGAAAAGAGAAGAGATGGGATCAGGGAAGAAGCTGAGGTATAAAAGTGTTAGAAGGAGAAAGAGGAGTTGGACTGCAGCAGTGTTAGATATGGAAAGGGAGAGGCAGGAGCTGGGGCAAAAAAAATCTTTGCTGCCTGGGTGATGAATTCTGTGAGAGAATGCAGCATTGGACAGAGAGAAGTGAGTTCAGCTCTTAAAGGTATCCAGAAATATTACCGGGAACACGCTGAGTCACATACAAACCCCTTCAACAAAAGGGGGGGGGGGTCAGATAGACGGGAAATAGGACGATTGCAGTGGGGGGGGGGAGAGAGAGACAGGGGGCAAGTAGGAGACAGTGGATGAGTGCATGTTGGAAGGAAAGAGAAGCAAACAGAGAAAGAAAGAAAAAAAGAGAAATATCAGGCAGGCAGGAAGGAGATAGTGAGCAAATGAGAGCATGTAGAAAGGAGGGATGTGTGCAGGAGGGAGGAAGAGAGAGAGAGAGAGAGAGAGACAGTGGAAAAGCGAGAGCATGTGGGATGGAGAGAAAGTGCTTGCAGGAGGGAGGGAGAGATAGAGACAGCAGGCTGGAAGGAGACAGTCAGTGAGTGAAAGCATGTGGGAGGGAGGGAAAGAGAGAGAGAGAGACGGTGAGAGAGACGAAGGGAGACAGCATGCAGGAAGGAGACAGTGGGTGAGTGAGAGCGTGTGGGAGGGCTACATTCTGCTGCACTTTGTTCTGTGCTGCAAAGTGAAATTCAGAGCTGGAAAGAAAGACTCCAAGGAGGCCTGAGGCCGCCTGAGGAAAGAAAGGCAATGTGGCACTGTGCTTACAGCACAAGGTGCAGGGCCTGGCAGTGGCGATGGGCCGCCTGGCCCAAGGTAACAGCGCCTAGCTTTTGTCAGCAGTACCATAGACAAAAATCACACAGAGGAGTAAAACCAAAGTTTGCACAGGATCTGTGGTAATGTAGCAGAAAGAGAGAATGTGGCAGAGGCTAGGTGGTCCTGGAGGTCTTTATCTGCCACCATAGTCTGCGTTTCTAGGAATTCAGCAAGCCAAAGCAGTAGGAAGCTTCTGTACAACTAGAAAGTGAGGCTGCTATCTAGCCTCCTCCCCACCCATTTCTTGTTCCTTCCTACCCCCATCCCCTACAAGCAATGCATTATTAATCCCTTAGCGTGAGGAGGGACCAAAGGCGAGAAGGGAACAGCTTTCATATACAGACCCTGTATTAGTTAATGCAGCTTCACTCCCTGTTCACACTGCGGAGCTACTCTAGAATTAAATGTAGCTTACTTTCTGTTTCTATTCAGATTTAATCCTTGTGTTGGCACCAAAACTGCACTCACATCCATTTAATCCAGCCTTAGTCATCCCTGAAATAGCTAACCCAAGGGTAGGGTTAGTTACTCCACTATTATTGTGGAACTTGCCACCCGATTCCTCCTTATGTGAACATGAGTAGTGGTATGTCTGGAGAAAATGCACATTCATTACTAGATCTGAGACGTTTGCGAGAACAGCAGGAAAGAAGCAGGTGCCCTTCCATATGGACGATGGGCACACACACACACACATGCATGCACACTTCCTCATCAATCCCTCTGCCAGTAAAAACCACAAAGAGGGGGCCTGCTTGGTGATCTTACTGGCTTGAAAATTGCAATTGAACTTTTTAATTCTCCTCCCATTCCTAACTCTTTGCTCTTTTGGCTACACCACAGAGTAGAACTGTCTGCTGAAGCACAGACTGTGTTTGTTCTCCTTTGCTCTCAACCTTGCCAACAAGCCCAACTGCTCTCCTGCTAGCTAACAAACCTAGTTCCTCCCAACCCTCACACGCTCACACCTCAGGGCCAAGCCCAGCACATGAAACAACAGCAGCGTAAAGCAGTCTAGTGGTTAGTGTAGTGGGCTGGGAAGCCAGGGTTCAAATCCAGCTGCTGCTCCTTGGGACCTTAGGCAAGTCACTTCATCTTCCATTGCCTCAGGTACAAACTCAGGGCATCATTGACCAAGCTGCATTAGGTGTTTACTGCAAGTAAATGCCTTAATACAGTAACATGGTGCAGTATTTTAAATAGAATGCATTATTTCTCTGCCCCCTCCCCCCCCCCCTCCTGATAATGTAAAAATGATAATGAGCTGCTTTTCATGCAAAGCAACTCATGACTAAATAACATGGCTTACCCGAAAATTCACAAGCCACCTTATTTTCTGGAAAGTTAACTACAACTCTGAAGTTGTAGCTAACTTTCACTGGGAGCATGAGAAAGCTAATGCATGATCTAGTGCTCCCGGGTCAGTCATTTAAAGGGCCCTAGCAGCCCAACTCATCTCTCCCCCCAACCCCCCCCCCCCCCCAAGTATTAGCAAAATGCCCGGGAGACTCTCAAGACACCTGTGTCACTCCCGCCAACCCATGAAATAGCCAGAGTATCCCAAAAACGTTTCACACAAAATTAAAATGCCAAATACAGGGCCTCCCCCCTCCCTTTTTGTAAACCCCTGCCCCTCTACCAGTTCACCCCATCCTTACTGAAACACCCCTGGTGATAGGGACAAACGTAGGACAGGGAGGGGGGAGAGGAGGGGTTTGGGGAGTGAAACGTTTTTTGGATAATTTGGCTGCTTCCAGGGGCAGTGGGAGGGGGTGGAGTGTGAGACAGAGGTACTCGTCAATACTGGAGGGAAGGTGTTTGGCCGTGCCGCTAGGGCTCTTTAAGAAGGCAGCATCCCCAGGCTGTGGGGGCCACCATCATGCTGAATTTTTGGGGGGCTGCTACCTCCTGATATTTTTCCCTGTGGTAATACTGTGGGGCTTATTAAGCTCTCTCTTGGGAAAATACCAGGGCCAGATTTACTTTTCTGGGGCCCACAGGCAGTGCAAGAAGGGTGGTAGGGCAGCGGGCGCCCCCTCCCCTCCCTTCCCCCAAGATGTAGGGTGGGGGTGTCCACTGCCAGCCCACCCCCTCCCAGCTTCCTTACCTAAAGTGGCAGTGTCCTCATCCTGCAGCGGCCAGCAACTTGAAAACACAAATTTGGTGCAGGACCTGCAGCTGCCCGTCACACTAAAGGCCCCTGTAGCAGCCCAGCGCCCTCCCTCCCACACGGGCTTCCTGTGCAGGGCCTTCAGCGTACAACAGACAACTGCAGGCCAAAGCTGAATTTATTTTTTTTTTTCCAAGTTGCTGCCGCCGCAGGATGGAGACACAGGCGCTTTAGGTAAGCAGCTGGCAGGCGGGCCCCGATAGAGGCAATAGCGGCAGTGGCAACGCTCCAGCACCTATCAAAATTTGGCACCGGAGGCAGTTGCTTATGTTGCTGATGCCTAAATCTGGGCCTGGAAAGTAGCAGTTTGGTAACCGACCCCCTTAGATTGGGGACAAGGAAATAACCCCCCCCGGAACCTGAATGTAATTCGCCCTGAGCTACCAGTGAAAAGGCACGTGCCGCATCAAAGAAAAATAATATAAATAAAACAGCATATAGCCCCATTAACACTATAGAGAAAGACAACAGAAGGAAAGGCAGCTGCGTTTTTAAAAGAAATTATTTTCCTCCTCATTTTTATTCCAGTCCTAGGAAAGCCGTAAATACTACAAGGCTCTGCGTTACTGTTACTCAGTCACCCCTGCCTTTATGGATGCGAGTATAGCAGGGAATGCTGTACCCCTGTTCATCATCCAAACCCTTTCACCAGCTAGGACTCCTCAGACACATGAGCCTGGAAAGCAACAAAAGAATTTGGCTTGCAAACTTGGGGGAACACCTGGGGGTGTCCCTAACAAAAAGACACACTCCAGCTTTAATATATCCAAGGTAAAACGTGAAATTCTAAGGAACTAGGAATAACAGCAACTAAAGGGGAGCAGGCAAGACATTCTGTGGCAGTTTGAGGGGTGCTGTTTCCCCAAAGAACCTGCCCCCTTTCCCCCCTCTTCTGGTGGATTACAGAACAATTTCAAGAAAGAGAGGAAAGCAGGGCTTCCCGTTTCCCTGTGCAGGAAGAAACCACTGCCAGATGAAATGTACTAAACAGGCAGAGAACAATATAAGGTGTTGACGCTGCCCCACATGGCACAGGTCACCCTGACCATTGTGATGTTTCACTACAAGGGTGCTGAGAAAGACCCACAGGGGCACTATCTGCACCTGCCAGGGTATAAAATCAATCTCTCCCCACTTTCCCGTGGTGCAAGTGCCAGGGCATTCCTCCCCTCCCCAAGGGCCTGTCAGAAGCTCCAGCAGCAGGCACGGATCTGCCTTCCGTCCTCCCCCTTCCTCTCAAGTGAAGGGAATGCGACTGTGGAGAAGAAAAGGCCCGCGATAGCTGAACTATTGTTGGTTGGATAAGGCAACCAGACAGCTTCATGTCCTAAGAGGTGGGCTAAAGCCTGTTCTGGTTTTATCCACATGTATGGAGAGAAATCAGAACCACATGCCCATGCATGCAATGGGGATTAAACCAGGACTGACCGGGCTCAACATTTATTACACAAAAAAAAAATCTGGTAAGCTTAACATTGTATGCTACTCATATTACACACACACACAAAAACCAGAAGAGAAGAAAACCCTCTATCTTTCACAAGTCAGAATAAATGACAGCCAGATGATTAGCTTTTCTGTTATGCTTTGAAAACCCCAAAAGGTGGATCAGCTAACCAAAAAGATGAAGTTGCTTACCTGTAATAGATGTTCGCTAATTATAAAAGTGGGTCATGTGACTGTGCTCGGCACCAGATGAACAATCTTTCCAGAGCTTCCTGGAACCCCTTGCAGGCCTTTGGTGTTCATGTGTAAGAGTTTTCGGTGTTTCTGAGGCCTCGAAGCACTCCTCACTGACCAGGAGAGAGACCCTCGGGTGAGAGTGTCCCATGGTCTCAAGGTAAAGAAACAGTGTGATAAGACAGAGCCACAGGGATGCTGAGGTGCATAAGGAGAGGTGTGACCAGCAGAAAAAAAAAGGAGATAACAATCCCTCTGTGCAGGTCATTGGTGAGACCTCACTTAGAGGCTGTATCTCAGAAAGGATAGAGGCAGTCCAGAGAAAAAGCAATATGACATGAGACATAAGGACTTAAACATGTATACCCTAAAGGAGAAGAGAGATAAGGGGACAGGAAGGGAATTCATGCACAAAGAGCAAACTTTTTTTTCCAGTGGAACACAGGCTGTAGAACTAGGGGTCATAATATGAATCTCCAAGGAGGTAAGACCGAGGAACGAAGTCAGGAAATATCTTTTCACAGAAAGAGTCACCTCCAGAGGAAGCAGCACAGACAAAAATGTAACGGAATTCAAAACATGTGTGGGATATGCATAGATATTCCATAGTGGCAAGAGGCTGGGAATGAAGCCCTGGTTAACCTGCACTAAGAAGGCACTGGGGTATGAAGTGGCAGGTAAAGCCCCAAAAAGGGGCATTGTCATGACTGCACTGTGCTTCCAAGAAGCTACTGAGGAGGTCTCCACAGAGTGATGATTACAACCCAAAACAACAGTGGTTTAATTGCATCAAGCCTGGTGGACCTACACAAGGGGACCATGGTTAAACCTGGAACGTCAAGCTAGGCTGAGAGAACACTGTACAAATCTCATCTTTGTGTGAGTTTTCTCACTCCGAAGGACATCAAATCTTCACAAGAGTGTACCGTTCTGTTTGTATGTCTCACTCTGCATGTAAAAGTGGCCCCTAACCCCTACACTACTACCTAAACCTCACCTTGAATTACTAGGTGGGCCTCCTATAGTAGCATAAATAGCTGCTTATTATGGTGCCATCCCCAGAGTCTCTCTCTCTCTCTCTTCCCCCACCCCACCCCCCCCCCCCCCCCCCGCCCCTTATCTCAGGCCCTTCCCCAGCCTAAAAATGGAATATGTGAAAAAATCACAAATTGCATTATGAGCATAATGCATGATATCACACAGCTTAACGCAATTGAAAAAGGTATCGTTATTTTCGGCGATATTGTGTGTTATGGCTTCGCACTTTACAAAGCCAGCCCACTTTTTCTGAAATCCCACCCCCAACCCCTCTCCTTTTAAAAATTTGCATCACACCATGCGTTATGGTGCTTATCGTGTGCGTTAAGGCATTTTTCTCATGCGAAAATGCCTTAACACAATTTGATAAATGACCTTGTAAGTTTGTACCTGAGGCAATGGAGGGTAAAGTGACTTGCCCAAGGTCACAAGGAGTGATGGTGGGACTTGAAGCCTGGTCTCTGCAATTCATAGCCCACTGCTCTAACCACTAGGGTACTCCTCCACTCCAGCAAAGGTAAGTCTTACCTCACAAATCTCCTACATTTTTTTTAAGGGGTTAATAAGCATGTGGATAAAGGTGAACAGTAAATGTAGTATATTTGGATTTTCAGAAGGCATTTGACAAAGTCCCTCATGAGAGGCTTCTAAGAAAACTAAAAAGTCATGGGATAGGAGGCGATGTTCTTTTGTGGATTGCAAACTGGTTAAAAGACAGGAAACAGAGAGTAGGATTAAATGGTCAGTTTTCACAATGGAAAAAGGTAAACAGTGGAGTGCCTCAGGGATTTGTACTTGGACCGGTGTTTTTTAATATATTTATAAATGATCTGGAAAGGGTACAACGAGTGATGTGATCAAATTTGCAGATGACACAGAATTATGCAGAGTAGTTAAACCTCAAGTGGATAGTGATAAATTGCAGGAGGACCATGTGAGACTGGAAGATTGAGCTTCCAAATGGCAGATGAAATTTAATGTGGACAAGTGCAAGGTGATGCATATAGGGAAAAATAACCCTTGCTGTAGTTACACAATGTTAGGTTTCATCTTAGGAGTTTCCACCCAGAAAAGAGATCTAGGCGTCCAAGTGGATAATGCATTGAAATCATAGGCTCAGTGTACTGTGGCAGTCAAAAAAGCAAACAGAATGTTAGGAATTAATAGGAAGGGAATGGCATATAAAACGGTGGATGTCATAATGCCTCTGTATCACTCCATGGTGAGACCACACTTTGAATACTGTTTACAATTCTGGTTGCCGCATCTCAAAAAAGATATAGTTGCACTGGAGAAAGTGCAGAGAAGGGCAACCAAAATGATAAAGGGGATGGAACAGCTCCCCTATGAGGAAAGGATAAAGAGGTTGGGACTGTTCAGCTTGGAGAAGAGACATCTAAGGGGGAATATGATAGAGGTCTACAAAATCATGAAAGGACTTGAACAAGTTAATGTAAATCGGTTATCTATTCTCTCAGATAATAGAAGGACCAGAGGGTACTCCATGAAGTTAGCAAGTAGCTCATTTAAAACAAATCAAAGAAAATTCTTTTTCACTCAGCGCATAGTTAAGCTCTGGAATTCATTGCCAGAGGATGTGGTTACAGCAGTTAGTGTAACTGCGTTTAAAAAAGATTTGGACAAGTTCCTAGAGGAAAAATCCATAAACTGCTATTACGGTAATCGATAAGCAATAGTAGTGTTGTGCGTCCCATCCACGCTAGGCCTGCACCCAGGCCTGCTCACCTTGCTCCTGCTCTAGCGGGTCCCGGGCCATCCTCTCCTGCTGCCACTGCCAGCACCGCCTGTCCGCGGAGTCATCTCCTAGCCCCTCCGCATCAGGTCTAGCTCCACACCGAAGCGCAGAGTCCTCTCCGGCGCCGGCCCCGCCCCTAGGCACGCGCGCGCGGACCGCCCAGCCCTTTAAAGGGCCAAGGGTGAGAACCAGCTCCACGGCACAGCCCGATTACATCACCTAACCAGTATAAAAGCGAGGCCCTGACCCCCAGGACCTCGCCTTGGCAAACGGATCTACACTTCAGGGTCTCAAGTTTGCTGCGTTCCTGTATTGCTACTTGTCTTCGTGTTCCTGCTTGTTCCTGTGTTCCAGTCTGTTCTAGTGTTCCTGCATCTCCGTGTGTTCCAGTGTTCCTGCGCCCTGTGTTCATACTCAAGTAGTACCTTCTCGGACTGATCTCTGGTACTGACCTCGGCCTGTCTGACTACTCTCTTCATCTGCTGCCTGGAACTGACCCTTGCTTGCCTTGACTACGCTCGGACTGACCCGTTCTGGATGGATACTCTGGCTTTGACCCTTGCGCTTCACTCGGACACTCTCTTCTGGCCTTCCGTGACTACCAGACCAACCTGCTTGGATTCTACCCGCAGCCTTCACCCGACTAGACCCGCAGGCGATGCCTGTCTCGCCCGGAGAGCCTTCCTGAACTGTTACCTCCCTGAGGTCTCAGGAGCCTCCAGTTCGGGTCTGGTCCATCCTCTTAGCATCAGCCGCGCACCCTTGCTCATGGTGGGCACACCCCTCCGCTATCTCTCCGGGAGACCATCTGAGGCCCACCTAAGTCCAGGCGGTCCGGGTACCCAAGGGCTCAACCTGCGGAAACTCCAGACTGTTATTGGCGAAGCTCCAGCTAGCCTCTGTCACCTCGTGTGCTCCACCTCCTGGTGGCAGGCGCTCTCTGGGGCCGACCAGAGGGCCGTACCAATCCTGCACCAGGCCAAGGGTCCACCTCCAGCGCAATAAGTAGCTTGTGATTTATCTAATGTTTGAGTACTTACTTGCCATGTACTTGTGACTTGGATTGGCCACTGTTGGATACAGGATGCTGGGCTTGATGGACCCTTGGTCTGACCCAGTATGGCATGTTCTTATGGAGCTCCACAGGACCATGCTGCGGCTCGTTGAGGAAAGCGTTACTTGCCTTGATTGCACAATCCCTATGTGGAAGCAAGTCATGGAATCACAATGAAAGATGTGGGGAAGAGTACTATGTACCCTCTTGAGGATAGAATTTGTAATCTGACAGTTTAAATGATAAATTGGAGATGAATGCTGTTGAGGCCTGACCGTGGAAGCCTATGAACTACTGATTTAATCAGTACATTTTTTAAACCTCTTTTGTAAACTCTGACTACTGGTAATTCCAGGGAATAAAAAGTTGTCTTTTTGAATATACCTTGACTGAGTCCTTAATTTATCTTCTGGTGAGAGTTTCTAGGTACTAAAGTTGGGGAGCTGTCAGAGGTGCTCAAAGTGGGGAGACCTAGGTGATTTGTTTACCTGATCCATGTACCTGAATGTAACTCACCTTGAGCTACCAGTGAAAAGGTGTGAGCTAAATACGCAATCAATAAACACAATAAAAATAAAAGGAAAAACTGCCCTTGCTTTTGGGCCTGGGTCCACTTCACCCACCTGCTTGACTCTTTCACTAAACTCTCACCCCAGCAGCAGGCCCTTCTCAGGCCCTTAGGCCATCCTTCTGTACAAAAGCTGGAAAGGCTTCAGGAGATCTGTTCCCTATCTGTGGCAGAGAAGACCCTGAAGAGAGGTCAGAGGTATACTGCTCTCCGAAACATGACTCCTCTAACAAATAAACAGGGTCCACAAGACTCAGATTCTTATTCAGAAACAGGATATCGAATGGATGTCTGCGAATGCAGCAACATGTGTGATGCCTGAAACTTTTATCTTCTTGGATGTCAGGACCAAGTGGCACTGAGGAGCAGGAGAGGCTTCCCGGTCTGAATCTGCTTGGCTCCACTGCTTGGCGCAGATGGTGCTGGGACAGACAAGCTCAAGGTGCTGAACCTGCACTGCTGTCAACATGCTCATCACTGAAAGGGAGAGGCAGCATGAGGCAGATCACTCAATGTTCTCAAAGTCCCCGACCTCTGAACCTTGGCATGTCATGCGAGTGCCTCAGTGATTCTCCTGTGCA
This sequence comes from Rhinatrema bivittatum, assembly GCF_901001135.1. Classification (NCBI taxonomy): domain Eukaryota; kingdom Metazoa; phylum Chordata; class Amphibia; order Gymnophiona; family Rhinatrematidae; genus Rhinatrema; species Rhinatrema bivittatum. The sequence continues at coordinate 483,789,892 of NC_042615.1, forward strand.
GATGAATCTCAAAGAGTGCTGAGAACAGCACTGTTCTCAGCCTGGTAGGAGAGTTTCCATCTTCCATGGCTCGCTGGAGGAAGGATCTCAAGAGGTCAGCATGCTGACGTCTTACATTGAGATATAGCCATCTTGGACAATTCAGAGCTTCCAGGGTCTTGAAGACACAGCTCTGCTTAAGCAATTCTGAACTCAGCTCAATTAGGGAGAGCAAGATTTATTTTGATTCCTCTGCCTACTCAAGGGGCAGAAGAAGCTGAGGGCTTTTCAGCACGGCTTTAGAACCAGTGCATAGTGGGCTCCCTGGTCCTCACATTGAGCTTTCAGTGTCAGTTTCAAGGCGCTGGAGTTCTGTTTGTAGGCAAGATAGGCAAGGTCTGATCTGAGCTTAAACCATGCTTTGGTGACACCCAAGAGTGTAGATCTTGCAATCCGAGGTATCGTGACTTTGTCCCAAACATTTGTAATAAACTTTGTGATGCTCTCTGATAGAAGAAAATCAATGCAGTAAAATCAAACAAGTTTTTTTGGAAGATTGAAATGACTCAAAAATTTCACCAGACAGACTGCATGAAGCAGCCATAATGGTGAGAGAAAAAAAATGTTTGCAGGCCGTTTCACAGATGATGGTGAGCAAAGAAACTAAGTTAAATGCCAAAAAACTTAACTGAGGAGAATCTAAGGGGTTTTTGAAAGCAAACACCCTGAAAATTAGGCAAACTGCAAGAAAAGTAGTGGGAGCCACTGTAAAAAAAAAAATGCATCTAATGTCTCTGGTGGACAACGATGACATGAGGGAAGTTGCAGGCCTACAGCAGCAAGTGAACTCTCATGCATGGGCACTACAGGCCTTTAGGTCTTTCCAAAAAGCTTGGAAGGATCACCTGTTTGGAACGGAGTACAGTCACATGACCCTCTTCTGTGACTAGGTAACTCAGCCTGTCTTCAGAGAAGGCTTGCATATGGGTAGGGTCACAGCCATTCTCTTCACTGGTAGCAAGCACAAGTTTGACTCAGATTCAAAGTAATATTTATTTTTACCATTATCATTATATATATTTTTTTTATTTGAATGCATATTTTATACAGGTTTTTATTTTTAATGGTAATTGTATTTGTTTTTATAATGTCTTTTATTGTACATTGTTTTTATGTGTTGACTTTGTTTTTAGATGTGCCTTTTCATTGCAAGTTGCATTGACTTCTTTAAATAAATGCAATCAATCAAGTATAATAAACTATTTATTCATTATATAACCCTTTCACTCCCCTCTCCTCATCATTGATTTCTTCTTGTGACCTTTAAAGATATTCTAAGTACCTTTACAAATCTAGGATGATTCACTATACTGGCAAAAGTATCTACACAAAAGATAATTTACAAATAGCTCATGTAGTTCCAAAGCACATGGGTACGTTTACCCGGCATACTTGCCGCTCCTTTCTTTTGAAAACTTGCATGCATACTTTGTGGTGAAGGAGGGTAAAATAGCGTGTGTACTTTTTGATAATCTCGATCAGTGTTTCCCTCCACTGATCTAAAAACATTCCCACATGCTCGCTTCTTTTAACCCAGCTAAGAACCTGCATGCTGCGCACGCCCGAACACAGCTGGAAGGAGGGGGGCAATTTATTGACAGGCCAATGTACCCCGGTAAATCACTATTTATCCCGGTAAATGGTTTTGAAAACTGTCATGCTGCAGAGAAACAAAAAAAAAAAAAAAAGAGGTGAAAATACAGCATTGTTTCATTTGATCCCTGTAACCCATGACCAGGCGGTTCATATGAAACTCTATAAAAGGTGCTTACATTCAAATCTGTGAGGCCCCACTCTGACACTGAGCATTTGGTTTCCAGGCTCCTGCGCTTTCCACCTCTAGCTGGGGGGGGGGGGAATAGCAAACGTTGCCTATGCAGGACCTCATTGCCCCAGGGGACCAGTCGCGCAAGATTAGAAACCCTCTTCCCTTGCATTCCTCAGAAGTCATGCACAGACCCACGCCGAGGCGGGCAGAGCTCGGCGGCTTGCAAAGGGTGTGGGAGAAAGTAAAGTAAGCATAGAACCATTACTGACCTGACTGTCCTTGAATTCTCACCGTCAGACCTGAAAGAAAGAAAGACCACGTCAAAAAAAACAAAAACCAACCACCAACCCAAAACACAGAGTACTTTGTAAAGCCGTGACTCAATATACGTCTTCCATCTGGGCCGTGTGGTCAAGAAATACAGAAACGTAGAATATGATGGCAAATAAAGATTACAGCACCAGTCCTGTAACTTTACTGTTATTATAATTTTTCTTTTCCTTTTTACCATTTTCTGTGTTAACTTTGGCAGCACTCGTGAAATTGTCACGCCAATATGGATATCTGAATCTATACCCACCCTCTCTGCCCGTTTTCTCTCCCTGCTGCAATGCCCCAGACCCTGATGTGATTTCTGGCTTTAGCCCCCGTGCTTTCTTGAATTCTGTTACCGTTTTTGAGCTCGCCACTTGTGCGGGGAGGGCCATTCCATGCATCCATCACTATTTCTGTGAAGAAATGCATTCCCTGTTTCCCTGGAGGGAATTTGAACTCCAGTCTCTAACTGATTTATTCAGCTGAATCGCTTAGAATTCGGTACATAGCTTTGCTCTGTCTGTTTTTGTAAGTAAACTCTGATTTCCTGGATTTCAAAAAGGGGCCTTGGCAGTGGTAACTGGTTGGCTGTTTCAAACTAACTGCTTTTTGAAACGGAATTAAGAATAAATCTGTGCTCAGTCTGTTTCCTGATTTCTCTGAGGAAGCATGAGCTCCAATTTCTGGCTGTTTTTTGTTTTTTTTTCCAATTAAACTGCTTATAATTCTTTGCATAGCTTTGCTCCACTGGTCTGCTTCTTAAAGTAATCTTTGTTTTTTTTCTTGGTAGATCTCCCCGCCCCATCAACCTTGTCTGCTTCCTATTGTTATAAGAAGGACAATCTTGGAAGCGTATTTCCCCAAGTGAAGCTGCTTAGTTGCCCTCTTCAGCTCAGGTAAAAAAAAGTTGCAGGTGGGATTCCAGCACAGTGGGTGTGTGGTTTAGCCAGACTGTGGGGAGGTGCAGCCAGAGGCGTGCTTAGATTGGGGGGGGGGGGGGGGGGGGAGGAAGGAATATAGAGCACACGCATGACATTTTCACAAGTACATGCGCCAATTTTAGCCCTCTCAGCCGCAAGCACGAAAAAAGCAGGGACAAAAGCAGGCAGGCGGGTTTCTCCTGTGCACCTTGCACTAATTTTTAAAGATAAAGCATCCACATATTTTCCTCTCTGAAAATGACCGTAAATACTAGAGATGTGAATCGGAACCAGAATCAGTTCGGATTTCAGTTCCGATTCACATCTCTAGTAAACACTCTAAGGGGCTGATGTAATAAGCTGCGGTAAACCATCCACGTTGTTTTTGCATGCGTTATTGCACCCGGTTTTCCCACTCTAATCTTATGTGTGTATGTAAAACATTTAGCGCTGAGAAAACCTACATACATACCCACGCAAAAACCCACGGCTGGTCTAGAGCAGGCCCATGCAAATAGCATGTACAGGAGGCTGTTATGTAATCATAGGATATGCAGAGAGCTGCGCTGGAAGAAGGAACTGTTTAGCTCATGGGTTGTTGGGTTTTTGGTTTTTTTTTACGTGGGTTTATTTAGCCCCTGGGTCAGGGCAGCAGTAAAAGTTAAAGCGCCTGTCTGATTCTACTGCATATTTGAGTGCATATACAGCACCTATATCAGATTTCCCCATCAGAAACCAGGTGTTTACCCATGTGGAAGAGCACACATCGCTGTAATATATTAATTACAGCGAAGCTTGCTCTTATCTGCTGTCATCCACTACATTACAGTATGAACTAGAGCCTGTCCCCTCTCAGCCTCATACCGCAACCCCCTTCTTCTAGAACTTTCTTTCCACTGAAAAATGTTTGCTTCTCGTCCATTATTTATACCTTTCAGGTATTTGAACAGCTCTTATCATATCCCCCCCCCCTTCCCTTCTCTACAGTATGCATATTTGGGTTCTTAAGTCTCACCTTATAGGGCTCATGGTGCAGACCCCAGACCATTTTATTCACAGCAGGAGTAAATTTGGGCAGCCTACTTTTGCTCACCCAACACCCATTATTTTCTAAAGTAGGAAAAATGTCACCTTTTTTCCTCCCATCGAAAATAATGAGTTTTATGTGGTGCTGCAACACCTTCTTTCCTATTACGTTCATACTCCAGTGTCAGGAAAGAGATTAGGAAAAGCACATAAATTAAAAAAAAAAAAAAAAAGGACTTGTTTCAGATGCCTTGTGGCGCTTGTCTTTTAAACAGTGGTGTCTGACAGTCACAACTAACCGCATGCTAGGGCAAATTGTGCTGCGGCTGGCCTTGCACCGGGGTGCAACTGGTCCAGGGCTGGTGTGCTGTGCATGGAGCCACAGAATGGCTCTGGGAAAACCAAGCTGAAAGTCTGGAGAGACCCTGGTGTATGGCCTCGCGCCTCCCCCACCAATCCCCCACGGATGTGGATTGGCCCTCAGGGGATTCAAAAGGAGTGCTGGGATACCTGGAGGATATCCCCAGCATTTAGATGACCAGGAAGCCAAGGTACCAGAGAAGCCTGCATTCGAATCCAGCCGGTGCTCCTTGTGACCTTGGGCAAGTCATTTCACGCTCTTTGCCCCGGGTACAAACTTAGGGGCCGATGCAATACAGTGCGCTCGGCCGAGCGCACTGTGTAACCCGCAGTCGGACGCGGGGCTGAATTGGCGCTAATCCACCCCCCTAAGCAACAAGGGGATCAGCGCCTATTCAACGCGGGTCCAATGCACATTTAGCAATCAGCTGAGCGCATTTAAATGCTTAAAGAAACTGTACCTAAAAGACAGCCGAGTTAGGGAAATCGACGTCCTTAAAATCGGCGTCGGTTTCCCTAACCGGCAGACGGCCGAGTCAAGAAAACCGATCGGGGTCGCGTTAGCAAGGAGGCGCCTCCTTCCTAACGCGACCCCCTAATTTAAATACTGCATGGCACCCCCCCTTGGGTGCCTGGGGCACGTTAAGAAAGCGGGCGCTGAACAGTCAGCGCCCGCTTTCTTCGCACTTTTATTGCATCGGCCCCTTAGGGCCTGATTTACTAAGGCTTTTCTCCCATTCTGTATATATGGCGAAAAATGCTTAGTAAATGAGGCCCTAGACTGTAAGCCCTCTGGAGACAGGGAAGTACCGACGGTGCCTAAATGTAATCTGTCATGAAAGGCAGAATATAATTTTTTTTTTTAAAAGGGTACAATTTGGGGTCTCAGAGGAAGACTCGTGCATGCTTCTCCCTGTCAATACCAATGTGGTGTTCTGTAATGTTATGTCAGATGCCCTGTGCCCCATCTGTAATAGAGGTTGTGTTCTCCAGGACTGGATTTAAGATTTAACTTAATTGTGAGGGTTGCCTGTTTCATTTGTAACTACCGCGCACCATAAATCACAGAATGTTATGTTGTTGCTTTATTTAACAATAAACCTGTATTGAGACACCAGTACCTATGTGATTGTACTGCAGGGGTTTCCAACTTGACACTGAAATAACATCCCAACAACACACTCACTAATCACACCTATCCCCCCCCCCCCCCCCCACACACACACACACATTCATGCCTCATACTTACATTCACTCTCATACATCTACATTACTGGTAATACTTTACACATGCATTCACACTTTCGCACTCAAGACCCCAGCCTTCATGTTCACATATCCTACAAAGCGCATTGGACACTGAAGTTAACAAAAAAAAAAGTATTTATATTTTTGGCTGAGCCTCTTCAAGGATGCTGCCTTCTTCTTCCCACCCTCTACTACCAGAAACTGAACAGCAAATCATGGTAAAGCTGCAAAGAAAAAAAAACGATTAGATAAGCAGCACGTCAGAGAACACAAAATGAAGTTAAAGAAAATAATAATAATAATAATTTAAAAAATTATTACTCGCTCACTCCACTGTTCATGGTGAGTCACAAAAGAACATTCATAATTATAAACAAACATAAATTACAATAAACAAAACCAACAATAAGACATATAAAAGGGCATTTCTTCCAATCAAAAGGTTTTAAAGAGGCCAGGAATGTAGGCCCTGCTGGCAGATATAGTCTAGAGAAATCCTGAACATTACAGAGGCTGCTGTATAGTCTGTGTGGTTGCTGGGGAGGGGGAAAGTAGAAGTCAGAAGAAAGTGCAAGTTGGGAAACTTATAATACATGCATACAAGCAGAAAATAAGAACATAAAGGGAGAATGCACAGAAGATAAAAGTAACACAGGACAGGGCAGCTTGTGGCTACATGACAAACGCCATACAGTGAACAGAGAGCACGGCAGAAACTGAAACCGATATTGAAAAGTGCTCTATCAGCACAGAACAAGATATAAGCTACCAATCAGCTTGCAGTCCTTGCACTTTCATATTGCTTTGAAATAGAAGATAGGCCCCAGAAAGATCTTGGAAACTTGGATGTAAGAACAAGTAAGCTCCCCCCTCACCATCCCATCAGGTAATCTATAAGAAGCAATGTATACTAAGATTGTACAGCCCTAGAGCTGAAAGTGATGTGGGGCTTAAGAAATAGATTACACATATACAGCTATCCTCACAGGCCTCCAGGGCATACAGTACTTAACGGCCTCCGCAGATTCAAATTCCCAAAAAGTGCTGACGTATGAAAGCCAGTGACGTTCATCAGTCTCCGTTCTTAGGCCTGGACAATCATTTTGGCAAATACAAGGAATGAGTGAAAATCCACCAGCAGATGAGGGGAAAGAAGCAGCAAATTTGCAAAGCAAGAGAAAAGACACTTTAAAGAGCAGACCAGCAAACAAGGGAAAATAAGTGGCAGAAGTACAAATACAGCAGAAAAGTACAAAGAGTTGCTTCAGAAACCCACTATAGATCAAAATTTGATACAGCAATAGCTGAGGAGAGGTGATCATAGACCTAAAGATGACTGTTAATTGCAGCACAGGATAGTGGGCTATGGACAATGGTCAACAGCCAGCATAGAAAAAAAAAAGGAAAAACAGATAAATGCAGTATTCTGCAAATCACAGCTAGAAATAGTTAAACATTTCATCGCTGGGCATGAAGTGCTGATGTCAGAAGGCCTATATACAAAAAGCACAATAAGGTGGCATGGCTTATTAATTGGAAACTGTGTAAACATTATAACATTGCTGTATTAGAAAAACGCTGGGAGCACAACCCTAACAGAATTGAAAAGAATGCAGGCGCTTTGATTATCTGTCGGGGTGTAGGGTGACTGCCGAAGTTGGTGATGGACCAGAAAATTTGTTGCTGCCATGTGACTGAAAGCAGAGTTGCTTATCTGTAACAGGTGCTCTCACAGGACAGCAGGATGTTAGTCCTCACAAATGGGTGACGTCATCAGGATGGAGCCCAATCACGGAACACTTCTGTCAAGTTTCTAGAACTTTGACTAGCACCTACTGGGCATGCCCAGCATGGTACTAACCCTACATCCAGCAGGGATCCCCCTTCAGTCTTCTTTTTTCCATGCAGCAGTAGCCACGTGGGTTAAGGAACTCTCTTGAGATTCCTGACAGGAATTTTCCTCACAGAACTTCTTTCAAAAATTTCAAAAACATTTTACCCAATAGGGGGTCCCCCTATCGATATCCATACTCTGCGGTTGAAAGGTAAGGTTTTAACCTTGTTGCGGTCGATTCCTGTCGAGTTATCCCTTCGGGGCCTAATGGCCATCACCGCACTGCGGCTAAATTTTTGACAGAGTCATGGCGTCAGTTTTTCATCGGTGCCCCAACTGTACTCGAACAATGTCCATCACTGACCCGCACGGGGTCTGTGTTATGTGTTTGGGGTCCGACCAAGATGTCCTAACTTGCACCAAATGTGCCCAAATGACACCGAAGGGCATAAGGCTCGTTTAGAGAAAATGGAGTTTCTCTTTCAGTCAAAAACCCCAACTCCATCGATAGCTTCGACTTCGTCCGAGCCGGTGCCATTGACCTCTCGCCAGCACCATGACACCACTGCTGCCCGACCGGAGTCGACAATTCCAAAGGTGTCGATTCCCTGCTTGCCTCCTCAAGAAAAGGACTGAGGAGATCATAGTGAAAGACATCAACACCATCATCACAAGGTTCAGTCCGCGCCATTTTTAAAGATGGTGCCGGCCATTCAGTGCTCCCTCCATGTGACAGGGGCCAGCCAATGGCACGGATACCCTGTCACATGGTAAGGGCAAAGGCCATCGGCGCCATTTTAATTAGTGGCAGCCGATGGCCCGAGAGCGGGAGATCGCTCCCGGGACCCCCAATGGAACACCAGGTACCTGTAAAATGTTTTTTGGGGGGTTGGGAGGGTGGGGGAAGCAAAGGGATTAGTTTTAAAGGGTCAGGGTGGGTTTTTTGTTTATCGGCTCGGGCGCAGCCGATAAACAAAACCGCGATCGGGCCCGATGAAAAAAAACCCCACATGTGAATCCGAACCGGAATCCGAACCGATTCCGGTTCCGATTCACATCTCTACTATGGATGCTATTGCCCCTGGATCTCCTAGGGCATTCCCATTTCAACCAATAAGGAGCTTGATGCTAGAAAAACAGTCATTGTGTTAAAAAAAAACCAAGAAAAGCATTGCTGATGGAGGTGTCAGAACCAGTGCCGATGCAAGGGTGTCCAGCCACCCTAGGCAGTGACATCATCACATATCTCTCTCTCTCTCTCCCCCCCACTCCAAAACTCCGCCCCCCCCTGCCAAATCGCACAGAACGCACCTCTGCAGCTCCGTTTGTACACGCGATCTCTCGCATGTCCACATCGCCATTCCCACCTCTCTAGCTTTCACCTTGGACTACAACGCCCCCCCCCCCCACATACTTCTGGCCCCTTAGGTGACCACCTAGTCCGCTTAATGGTCCCGCCAGCTCTGGTCAGAACCAAGAGACTATTCTATGGACTATATGGAGAGAGAGAGGATCTTCAAACACCAAGGGATGTAATCAGAAACCAAGAAGAGTGGCAGAAAGATACAGAAAATAACAAGTCCCAATTGCATTGGGTGCCACTGGCCTGATTAAAAAGGATTTTCAAGCACACCCTGATATGCTGCCTATATATTACATTCTATGAACTCACTCTTTGGTACACTGCATTAGCAATACATTTAAGGGCTTGAAATCGTTGCCAATATACAGGGTCGGTGGAAGCAGAAGGCGATTTAAGTGGCAGCCTAAAGTGCCAGAGATCTGGAGGCAGCACTGCAATGGCATCTCCTTCTTCCCACCTGCATGGCCTTGAAGAGGAAATGATGTCATATGGGCTCATGCGGTCGGGGAAAAGAGATACCATCACCACTGCTGAAAGGAGCAAGAACAGACTGCAGCAGTTCCTGGAAGGAGCAGTATGTAGATTAGTACCGTGCCCTGCACCCGAAGAAAGGAGAAGGAACAGAAAGCAAAGCAGTGTCGGCCTATACAGCCGAAAGGAGAAAAAGGTGTAGCAGCATCATGTTCGCCAATGCTGGAGAAGCAGCATTGACCCCATGGCCCGATGAAAGACGGGTAGTCCTGTCAGCTATTGGGGCAGAAGAAGGAGGCTGCTCCTACTTGTGTTTCCAGAAGAGAAGAATGAGTGGGAAACAGAGCATGTGTGTGAGTGAAAGAAAATATGTGTGTGTGTGTGTGTATGAGAGAGAGAGAGAAAGAGAATGTGTGTGTGTAAGAGAGAGAGAGAGAGAAAAAGAAAATGTGTGTGTGTGCGTGCGTGCGTGAGAGAGAGAGAGAGAGAGAGAAAGAGAATGTGTGTGTGTGTGTGTGTGTGTGTGAGAGAGAGAGAGAGAGAAAGAGAATGTGTGTGTGTGTGTCCACAACAACCCCCTTTCCCCCTACTAATTCATGACAATCTCAGGGCATCTAGAAATCAAAAGTTCCCAAGTATGGAGAGTGGGGGAGGGTTTTTTTTAAATCCTTATTTGTTTTGCTTATGAAGTGTTATTTGATGTGTCTGCTTGTTTGAAATATTTTATTGGTGTTTGGAAAAATGTTTTAACATTTTTATATCCGTTTTTAATTATTGCATGTTCTATTCATCTATTGTTTTCAAATAGTATGGTTTTACTGTTATGATTCATAATTTATATTTCTTGATTTTGTTGTTTAATGTTTTATGAGGAATGGTAATATTTTTGTTTTTCCCTTGTTGCACTGCAGTCTTGCTTGTTGCAGATTCTGGTTCAGGTTTTCTCTGCACATTTCTATTTATACTTTATGATCTCTATTCTATAATTGGTTAGGGTCTGTGTTCTGTGTGTGTGATCAAGGTAAGGTATTCTGCTAGTGTGCAGTGCCTGTGTACGCTTGTTCTCTTTTACTAACAAGAGGTGTACCGGTGTCTAAAAAATAAGGCCAGAAGTCTAAACAAATAAGATTGAAGAATTAGAATGTATGGCACTGAACAAAGATTTTAGACATAACAAGCACCTCAGACACCTAGTAGAACAGGGATAACGCACAAGACACTGTGATACCAGGGTAGAAATGATATCAAAATAACAGGCCAGGTCAAATTGGTGGAGGAACGGCGTAATTTGTTAAGGATGGCATGGAATCAAATAGGATAAAAGTTCTACAAGAAACAAAATGCACTGTGGAATCTCTGTGGATAGAAATTCCCTGTGTATTGGGAGATGGTACAGCAGTGAGGGTATACTACTGTCCTCCTGGCCAGGATAAAGAGATAGTGAAATGCTAACAGTAGAAAAGTTAACAAATTAGGCTATGCAATAACGTGAGATTTCAATTAATCTAATATTGATTGGATAAATGTCTCATCAGAACATGCTAGGTAGGTAAAGTTTCTAGATGCTATTAATTACTGCTTTATGGAGCAGCTGGATCTACAACCAACAAGGGGGAAAAATACTCTAGATCTAATCCTTACTATAAATGCAGGATCTGGGGCAAGAAGTAATGGTGATGGGGCCGCTTGACAATAGTAGTCATAGCATAATCAAATTTAACAATCACTAAAAGGAGCACATTAAGGAAAACTACTGCAGTAGCATTTCAACTAGAAGCATCGGAGAACTACCCCCAGCACGTTTTTATTCTGCGATTTTTAGGTTCCATAATTGAAAGAAAACAAATGTTTTTGGTGCATAAATTGATGCCCTGTAATAAGCACAGACAAGAATTCTACATTTTATCTATTTATTTCAAAGTTTTGCTGGTACAGTCTATGACAACTGGTTGTTGATGGTAAATGCTTTTAAATTTAACATAAAGTTAGATAAAATAACCAACAAAATCTTTTTTTTTTAAAAGTTAAAACATTTACTGTGCATGTACAGTAAAATTTAAAAAATGTACTACAAACTAACACCCTAGAACTACTGCTGGCACATTTTTATGCCACTATATTTTAGGCTCTATCAGAGAAAGAAAACACATTTTTTGGTGAACAAACTGATGCTCTGTTAGACATAAGTGTCAGAGTGCAGACAGAAGTCAAAGCACCTCCAATGATGAATCAGGACAAGCAGAAGGAGAGAAAATTCACCGGCACGAAAACATGCTGCCAGCACATGTGGAGCGAAACTGAAAGGGTTGGTGTTCTGGGTTCAGGCCATACACAGACACACACACACACACATACACACAAATAGACACAGAGGATTTACCGAGGGGCTCTGCCTGTACTCACAAAGGCCTACCTCAGGGCTAATTCTCAGGAAAGAGGGAAATATCGAGCAAATTCTATACCTCGGGGCTTCTCCAATATACAAACAAACATGCATACATATAACACTGAGTCACTATACCCAGATCCAGGTATTGATGTAAATTTATTTGAGCACCTACTAAGCAAATGGATAATAATACAAAAGATAACAGCAAGCACTAGATAACAGCAAGCACTAGAGAGCTGATTGCAAGCAAATAATAATAACTACTAGAAAGGTATTAAATGTTACATATAAAAAATAGCAAATTTTACATTCCTAATAAAAGTTGAAATAGACCCAAGGAATCCGTCTGTAATCTCAGCTCTGGAAGTCTGACAAGTAACAATGATGCTGAGATTCTTACAGCTTTGCTCATTTTTATAGGAATTTTCTAAAACTGCTTGAAGCAGGAATGAATCCCCTTCCCTCCCATCATTTTTATTAAAGTTCAGCACATCTGCTTCTGAAACCTTTATACTATTTCTTATTTGCTTCCATGCCCTGCTACTCCCAGTTTCTTACCTGACCTTGACTAACAGTTCTCATGGGTTCAGCGCATAAGCAATTTTGAGTATAAACATCTGCATAGCAATAATACCCATAGTTCCCAGAGACATCTGGAGAAGACCCTCAAATCATAACAGCTTTTGCAGCAGGTGTCATAGACATCTTCCTTCTCTGCGGCTTTTCTTTTACGTGACAGTTCTTTTACTAACTGAGGTTGGCTAAGTGTGGCCAGCAATTAGACAAACCCCCATTATAGGTGGGAGGGGTAATAACATTTTCAGAAATCAAAAGGTCTTCATAACTGATGAAAACCCACAGAATCGCAATCCTCTGCGATCATGTATACTGATTGTGCAAGCCTTTAAAATTAGCACTGGCACAAAAACGTGCCAGCGGCAGTTCTATTAACTTTAAACAAGGAGACTATGATAAAATGAGGAAATTAGTTAGAAAAAAACTAAAATGAACTGTTGCAAAGAGTAAATGTTTGAATGAGATATGGACGCTGTTTATAAATACCATCTTGGAAGCCCAGACTAGATGTGTTCCATGCATTAGAAAATAGTAGCAAAAAACTGAATTACTTCCAGCATGGTTAAATGGTGAAGTGAAAGAGGCAATTAAAGCCAAAAGGACATTCTTCAAAATCTGCAAGGTGGATCCAAATAAAGAAAATAGGAAAGAGCCTAAGCACTGGCAAGCATTAAGAAGGAAGGCCAAAATAAAATTTGAAAAGAAGCTTGCCAGAGTGACAAAAACTCAAAATAAAAATTTTTTCAAGTATATTTGAAGCCTGTGAGGGAGTCAACTGGACTGCTAGATGATCAAGAGGTAAAAGGGAAGACAAGGCCATAGCAGAGAAACTAAATTAATTCTTTTCTTTGGTCTTTACAGAAGAGGGAATCAGGGAGATACCTAGGCCAGAAACATTCTTGGAGTGTGACAATTCAGAAGAACTGAAACAAATCATGATGAACCAAAAAGATGTAATAGAGCAAACTGACAAGCTAAATGGTAAACAAATCACCCTAGAGTACTGAAAGAACTGAAAAATTAAACTGCAATATCTAAATTCTCTCATTCAAATCAGCTACAATGGCCAATGTAATGCTCATTTTTAAAAAGGACTCTAGGGGTGATCTAGGAAAATACAGACTTGTGAGCTTGATGTCTGTGCCAGACAAATGGTAGAAGCTATTCTGAAGAACAAAATTACTGGCCATTTGAACAGATGCAGATTAATGGGGTAGAACCAATATGGATTTAGCAAAGGGAAATCTTACCTTACAAATCTGTTAGATTTATTGAAAGGGTTAATAAACTTGTGGACAAGGGTGAGTCAGTTGATATAGTGTATCTGGATTTTCAAAGTCCCTCAGGAAAGACTCATCAGGAAATTTAGAAAGTCAAAGGATATAAGGCAATGTCCTATAGTGGATTGGCAGCTAGCTAAAAGACAGAAAACAGAGGGTAGAACTGAATGGTCATTTCTCTCAATGGAGAAAGGCAAGTAGTGGCATGCCTCAGGGATCTGTACTGGGATCATGCTTTTTAATATATTTAGAAATGAACATGAAAAGGGAATGATGAGTGAAGTCATCAGATTTGTAGATGACACAAAATTATTCAAAGTAGTTAAATCATGAGCTGATCATGAGGACTAGCAAGATGGCCTTGCAAGGCTGGAGAATTGGGCAGATGAAATTTAATGTGGACAAGTGAAAAGTGATATATATAGTGAAAAATAGTCCAGACTGTTAAGAACATGATGCTAGGGTCCATATTAGGCATCACCGCCCAAAAAAAGGATCTTGGAGTCACTGTGGACAACATCCTGAAATCCTCGGCTAAGCAAACAGAATATTAGTTATTATTAGGAAAGGAACAGAAAATAAAAGATAAGATATTACACCTCTGCACTGGTCCTTGGTGTGACTGCACCTTGAATATTGTGTGCAATTCTGGTTCCCCCCCATTTCAGCAAAGATAGAGCAGAACCAGAAAAGGTACAAAGAAGGGCAAACAAAATGGTAAAGGAGATGCTACGCCCCACTACAAGAAAGGGCTAGAGGACAAATGATAGAGATCCTTAAAATCATTAGTGGAATAGAATGGATATTTAGGGAATAGTTATTTACCCTTTCCATTTAGTATTAGGACTAGGGAACACTCCGTGAATCTAACTGGTAGCACATTTAAAACAAATTGGAGAAAGTATTTTTTCATTCAATGCACAATTAAATTGTGGAATTTATTCCCAGATGCTTGGTGAAAGCAGTTAGCATAGCTGAGTTTAAAAAGGGTTTAGACAAATTCCCACAGGAAAAGGCCATAAAACATTATTAGCCACATAGACTTGGGAAAGCCACAGTTTATCCCTGGTTATAAGCAAGTAAGATGGGATCTATACTTTGGTATCATACCAAGTACATGTGACCTGGATTGGCCACTGTTGGAGCTAGGATGCAGACTTTGGCCTGACCCAGGATTGCATTTCTTATGGTTTAAGGCCTGGTGTAATATTTGCAGTATTGCTTTTTCATAGGTAGGGTTGTTGCTTGAAGCCTGACAATGAGTGCTATTTTGGTATAGGAGGTTTACTATATTGTAATTGTAATTCTGTTTATGCATGGCTTTTGGAGGCCTAGCCCACACCCAGCATGTGTTACAATAGACCTAATTCCATATGGGTTCCAAGCATCTTGCAGGATTTTCTGGTTGGCACCACAACAGTGCATGTAAATATAATATACATGTTGTGATATTTTTACTTCAGAAGACTAGTTTGAATGTCCTTTTTCATATAAAATCTGTTATTATAAATGCATAATTTTTAATTGTATATGGGGAGGGTGCAACCATGGGAGGAAGTACAAAATCTTCAGCTGGAGTAACAAGTGACTCAAATGGCACTGCTCTTCAGGCGACAGAAGCAGCCACATTATTAGGGAAAGGAGGATTGGGACTTGTAAGCCAGAACACACTCGCAGGCTATGCAGTGACCTTGCCCTCACCATGAGTTTCTTTGGTAACAAGAAGCCCTGTGTGAGGAGAACCTGGGAGCTACGGCTCAAAGACTTTTAAGGGATTGCTAAAGACATTCCTATTTAAACAAGCCTTTTACTAAGTAGTAAGAATCTCGCACTTTGCCGTGTACCTAGCAGTAGATGCCTGCACTTTGTGATTTTTAAAGTTAGTTTTTAACTATTATGTATGTTTTATGTACACTGCTTAGTGCCCTCGCATAAGCGGTTTATAAATAAATAAATGAAATACAATGAAATGAAACTGCTGCAGGACCTGTGAGCTTGACCTGGCTCATAGGCCCTGAGCTGACTTTCATTGTTAATGCTGCTGCCCCTTGCAGATCACCATCAGGCTTGGGACCCAGTCATGACTGGAAGGAAGAGCTGAGCGTGCATGGGTCAGTGTAGATTGCCACTGATCCTCTCTCCTCAACCACCACTAAGCCTACCCAAGAGAACAATGTTTCCCCTGTCATCAGCCTGCCCTTCTCACCAGCTGTCAACCACCTTTGGCCCGGGACCCAAAGGAAAATGCTGCTGCTGCTGGTCCTGGCCCAGGAGGATGTTCAGAGAAGGAGCTGTTTGAAGGGAGGGATCAGATACAGGAGGGGGGGTTTGAGGGTTGGATCAGCTGGAGAGGGAAAGGCTGTGGAGGGGGAATGAAAAAAAATTGAGGGGGGTGAGAAGGGATCAGCTGGGGGCGATGTGAGAGAAGGGTTGGAGAGGAGATAAAGCTGGGTGGTGACAGAGGGGGGATGGGGATAAGAGTGAGGGGATGGGGGTTGGGGGTTGGGGGGATGGGGTGAGAGAGAGAGGAAGAGGATGAAAGAGGATCAGTTAGGAGTTATAAGAAGGGCTTGGTGGGGGGGGGGGTAAGAAAGATGCACCTGGGGAGAAACAAAAAGAGCAGAAAGAGGGTGATAGGGTCTGAGAGGAATTGGGGGATGTCAGAGGAATCACCTAAAGGGGAAAAGGTTCAGTGAGGGGGGGTCTGCTGGAGAGGGAGGAGGTTAAGAGAGGAGCTCCTCTGGAGGAGGTAGAGGCTGAGAGAAAGGATGAGCTGGAGTGTGAAGAGGATGAGAGTGGAGTGATTGTTAGACAGGGACTGCACCCCTACTAATATGTTTTGGTCATCCTTTGGGGGTCATCTGAATTTTCAAGTGCTAAAATGGGGTGCCTAATATCCTTGTGCCGGGCCTGCCAACACACCTTGGTTTATAGAACATAGAAACATAGAAATGACGGCAGAAGAAGACCAAACGGCCCATCCAGTCCGCCCAGCAAGCTTTCACATTTATTTTTTTTTCTCATACTTATCTGATACTCTTGGCCCTTATTAGTAACATTTTGGTTCTATTTCCCTTCCACCCCCGCCATTGATGTAGAGAGCAGTGCTGGAGCTGCATCTAAGTGAAGTATCTAGCTTAATTGGTTAGGGGTAGTAACTGCTGCAATAAGCAAGCTACTCCCATGCTTATTTGTTTACCCAGCCTGTGCCATTCAGTCCTTGTTGGTCGTTGTCTGAATATAATTCCTTTTTTCTTTATTCTCCCCTGCCGTTGAAGCAGTGAGCTGCGCTGGATATGTATTCCAAATCAAGTATCAGGCTTAATTGATTCGGGGTAGTAACCGCCGTAACAAGCAAGCTACACCCATGCTTATTTGTTTACCCAGACTATGTAATTCAGTCCTTGTTGGTTGTTGCCTGAATATAAATTCTCTTTTCCTCTTTCCCCCCTGCCGTTGAAGCAGAGAGCAATGCTGGATATGCATTGAAAGTGAAGTATCAGTCTCATTTGGTTTGAGGTAGTATGGATGAGGTTCATTCCTGTTAAGGTGTGTGCAAAAGAAACTCATTGGGAGACATTCCCTGAATGAACAACAGAAAATGTATTTCGTCTGCATGCATTTCAAGAGTGCATGAAAAGACATAAATTAATTGAAGCTACAGTATATGCACCTACAATGCATAAAGACATCAGCAGTGGACATGCATTTGTGAAAAAGCTGGATGAAGTGGTTCACATAAAGAAATCAACAGAACATGGCACCATCCATACCAGAAGGCAAGACAAAGACAGATACCACGAAAAGACACATTTTGAGCCGAACACGAGCGGACATGTAAAAGGGAATAGTAAAGGAGCGGTCGTCCTGGACCAGCCACAGCTGATCTGCCGGACTCTTGTACCCCCTCTGGGTCCTCTAATAGCCATTAAAGTAAACTCAACCCTTCCACCTGATCCTCTGGTATCCAGGAAGGAGAATGCCACATCTGATCTCAGACCAACTGCTAGGTGAATCTGAAAAACACACACACAAAAAAAAAGAACAAGCGTCACAATATAGTCAAGGATGCAGCAAAACTAAAGGCACTATAACTGCTCAGTCTCATCCTTGGCAACACAAATTGGACCTATCAACAATGTGTTGAAATAAAAAAACCCTACCCTTCAGATACGCCAGGATTTCTGAGAAGTAGGGATTCTTACCAGAGCTAGCAGCCTTCAGGGTCCCAGTCCTGGTCTGAACGAACATCGGTAGTCAGGGATGGACAGTGTCTGTGTAGTTGGTCACCATCTCTTTTCTCACTCAAGCAATGAACATGAATGAGCGTGTGATGCCTTGCATGCTTACAATATCCAGCACCACAGCTAGGGCAGCATATTTACCACCATTTAAAGAGACCATGGCTTTTTGGCCTCCTTTTGGTATCCTAGGCTCTTTTGTCACAACAAGCAAGGGCCCATAGAGAAGGTGGCAAGAAGGGTGAGTCATGCTTCTGCTTCCAAATATGTCCACTGTACGACCTCAGTGCCTGCCACTTTACGCTTCTGTGTCACATTTCTCATCCCTGGGTCTGTCACTGATTTTGCATGTGTGTCCTTGGGGTAGGTCACCCTGGTCTTCCTGTGCCTCATTTTAAATCACCTGCTCTCTGGCTAACTCTGAAGTTCTCTCTCTGCACATATTAATTCCTTTCCCTATTCCACTGGTGTTGTAGCTTATTTACATTATGTGTAAATATTAGCTATCTTGAGCAGCTCCATACTGTAAATAAGAACACAGGAGTATCCTGTGAAACCACCTTCCAAAAGCCAGTACAACATACACACACTTCACCATAAGAAACCACACCCCTAATTGCTCCATTTATTACAGAAATCCTACTCCTTAATGTTAAGGATAAAATGCCTTCTCCCCCCTCACTGTCCCCAATACACAAGTTGGATACTAAAACCAAACTTAGGAGGGGGAGAGTGATAGGTTTTCTTTTATATTCCCATGTTATAGTCGTTTAGATATGAATTATACATAAGAACATAACTTGCCATACTTGAGTCAGATCAAGGGACCATCAAGCCCAGTATCCTGTTTCCAACAGTAGCCAATCCAGGTCACAAGTACCTGGCAGGATCCCAAGAGGTAAATAGGTTCCATGCTGCTTATCCCAAGAATAAGCAGTCAATTTCTGCAACTCCTCCTTAATAATGGTTTATAGACTGTAATGAATAAACTGAGTAATGTTTACTTGTTCTACTTCACTCATTATTTTATAAACGTCTATCATATCTCCTCTCAGCTGTCTCATCTCCAAGCTGAAGGGTCCTAACCTCTTTCCCCTTTCCTCATTGTTGCGTCCGTCGGTGCTAGATGGCTTCGCCCCATTTGCCTCACCTTATTCACGGCTCCTCCCGCTTACCTAGGAAACATGGCTACCGCCGCATCTACAAGCCGACCTCTCCGGCGTCCCCGGAACGGCTATGGTGCAGCCTCCCGCCATGCTCCTCCCAGGTATCTACTAGAGGGTGTGCACGCGTGCGCCACCCACGTCTTTATTCCAACCTTGGCGCAAACCTCGGGGGCGTTCCCCCTTGCTGACATCACGCCATCCGGGTATATAATCTATTCTAGTTTGCTAGCTCGTTGAGTTAGCAAGGACTCAAATCCGTTCCTGTCTATGCTACTCTGCCGCTTCCGTGCTGCCGCTGGAAGCTCTCTCTCTGCCCTTCGGGTTAACTGCTAACCTGGGTACCCGCTCCTCGGGGGCCCTCTGCTTTATTTCAGGTGCCTTACAGGGAACAGGTACTCGCTCCTCGAGGGCCTGCTCTCCCTGCCTCGGTCCCTGTACTTCCTTCTCCAACCTTGTGGAATCGCATATCTACAGCAAACACCTAGTGAGTACTCTAAACTCTCAGTCTATCTCATCCACAGTATTTTCCTTGCTGGGAAACCTGCTTTGGAACCTCCCAAGACCAATGGGGTGAGAAGGGCCCCCTCTGCCGAGGTCCCTGAGATTGCAACTACCAGACTGCCTCACTACTGCCACCTCTGGTGGTATTCTTCAAAGCTGTTTAATAAAGATCTAATTGTGTTTGTGCGTCTGAGTCTAGCCTAGTACTGTAGCTCCTCATGGGGCTCCTCCCGTGGGCGTGGTCATCTGCCACAGAACCCAAGGATCCACCCAAACACTGCTCAACTATAACTCTCATAGAGCAGGGCTGGCCAACTCCAGTATTCGAGAGCCACAAACAGGCCTGGTTTTCAGCATATCCACAATGAATATGCTTGAGATAGATTTGCATGCCCTGCCTCTACTGTATACAAATATATCTCATGCATATTCACTGTGGATACCCTGAAAACCAGGCCTGTTTGTGGCTCTCGAGGACTGGAGTTGGCCACCCCTGTCATAGGGGAATTGTTCATAAGAACATAAGAAAATGCCATACTGGGTCAGACCAAGGGTCCATCAAGCCCAGCATCCTGTTTCCAACAGTGGCCAATCCAGGCCATAAGAACCTGGCAAGTACCCAAAAACTAAGTCTATTCCATGTAACCATTGCTAATGGCAGTGGCTAATCTCTAAGTGAACTTAATAGCAGGTAATGGACTTCTCCTCCAAGAACTTATCCAATCCTTTTTTAAACACAGCTATTCTAACTGCACTAACCACATCCTCTGGCAACAAATTCCAGAGTTTAATTGTGCGTTGAGTAAAAAAGAACTTTCTCCGATTAGTTTTAAATGTGCCCCATGCTAACTTCATGGAGTGCCCCCTAGTCTTTCTACTATCCGAAAGAGTAAATAACCGATTCACATCTACCCATTCTAGACCTCTCATGATTTTAAACACCTCTATCATATCCCCTCTCAGTCGTCTCTTCTCCAAGCGGAAATGTCCTAACCTCTTTAGTCTTTCCTCATAGGGGAGTTGTTCCATTCCCCTTATCATTTTGGTAACCCTTCTCTGTACCTTCTCCATCGCAATTATATCTTTTTTGAGATGCGGCGACCAGAATTGTACACAATATTCAAGGTGCAGTCTCACCATGGAGCGATACAGAGGCATTATGACATTTTCCGTTTTATTCACCATTCCCTTTCTAATAATTCCCAACATTCTGTTTGCTTTTTTGACTGCCGCAGCACACTGTACTGACGATTTCAATGTGTTATCCACTATGACACCTAGATCTCTTTCTTGGGTTGTAGCACCTAATATGGAACCCAACATTGTGTAATTATAGCATGGGTTATTTTTCCCTATATGCATCACCTTGCACTTATCCACATTAAATTTCATCTGCCATTTGGATGCCCAATTTTCCAGTCTCACAAGGTCTTCCTGCAATTTATCACAATCTGCTTGTGATTTAACTACTCTGAACAATTTTGTGTCATCTGCAAATTTGATTATCTCACTCGTCCATCCCCTTTATCATTTTGGTCACCCTTCTCTGTCCATTTTCTAATTCTGCTATATCTTTTTTGAGATGTGGTGACCAGAACTGCATACAATACTCAGATGAGATCAAACCAAGGAACAATAGAAAGGGCATTATGATATTCTCTATTTTATAATCCATTCCTTTCCTAATAATCCTTAACATTCTATTTGCTTTCTCAACTGCTGTTGCACATTGAGTAGAAGATTTCACTGTATTATCAATGATGACGCCCAGATCCTTTCTCTGAGTGGTGTCTCCTAATGTGGAACCTTGTATAGCTATAATTTGGGTTACATTTTCCCCTAAGTGCATCACTTTGCACTTGTCCACAATAAATTGAATTTGCCATTTGCATGCCCTGTCTCCCAGTTTTGCAAAGTAATCTTGCAATTTCTCACAATCCTCTTGATATAACAACTTTGAATAATGTAGTGTCATCGGCAAATTTGATCATCCTCATTTGTTTTTCCCCTTTCCAAGTCTTTTATAAATATATTAAAAATCTGTGGTCTCAGAAAAGATCCCTGGGACACTCCACTATTTACCTTTCTCCACTGGGAAAATTTACCATTTAGCCCTATTCTCTGTTTCCTTTTAACCAGTTGGCAATGCCAAATAGGACACTGCCCCCTGTCCCATGACATTTTAATTTCCTAAGAAGTCTCTCATGAGGGACTTTATCAAATGCTTTCTGGAAATCTAGATACACTATACCAACTAGTTCAAATTTATCCACATGTTTATTTATGCTCTCAAAATAATGTAGCAAATTGGTGAGGCACAACTTTTCTTAGCTAAATCCATGTTAGCTTTGTCATATTAAACTATGCCTATCTATTTGTTCAGCAATTTTAATCTTTATGATAATTTTCATCATTTTGCCTAGCACAGACATCAAACTCACTGATCTGTAGTTTCCTGGTTCACCCCTTGATCCCTTTTTAAAAACTGGCATTATATTGGAAATCCTCCAGTCTTTCAGGCCCCTAGACAATATTAATGATAGTTTACAAATTTCAAATAGCAGGTCCACAATTTCATTTCTCAGTTCTTTCAGCACTCTTGGATGTATACCATCTGGTCTAGGTGATTTGCTACTCTTTAGTTTGTTAATTTGCCCATGTACATCTTCGAGGTTCACTGAGATTTGTTTCATTTCCACTGAATCGTCACCTTTGAATATCATTTCTGGCATGGGTATATCTCTTACATCTTCCTCAGTAAATACTGAAGCAAATAATTAATTTAGTCTCTCTGTTGTGGCTTTATTTATTTATTTAACATTTTTCTATACTGTCGTTTGGTGGGAACCGTCACAATGGTTTACATTAAGGCACATAAAATGAGGCTAACGTATCTTAAGTTACATAGGTGCCATTTTAGGGTCGGTAACATAGTTTGCAAATGATATTAATTGGTAAGTGTTATGAGTCATTTTCAATTCACATTTTAACAGTTTAGGTTACTAGATTACCTTTATCATTGTACTTTCACCCTTTTGCTGAGCTTTAAAATAATGAAACTTAATCTGATTAAAATTACACACATTGATTTTGGTTATGTGTTTGTTGTTCAAATGTTTGTACCTGCTTTCCCTTGAGTACTATTCTCCTTTCTCTTTTTGGTAAGCTAGTTTAAAAAGCCAGGTTTTTAGATTTTTTTTGAAGGTTTTGTTGTTGCTTTGTCATCCCTAAGTACCCCATTTATCCCTTGATCATCTAAAATGGTCCAACTGACTCCCTTACAGGCTTTTTACCTCGAATGTACCTGAACAAGTTTTTATTATGAGTTTTTGCTTTCAAGGCAAGCTTCTTTTCAAATTCTCTGTTTGCCTTCCTTATCAATGCTTTGCATCTGACTTGCCAGTGCTTATGCTGTTTCCTGTTTTCTTCATTTGGATCCTTTTTCCATTTCTTGAAAGATGTTCTTTTAGCTATTATAGCTTCTCTCATCTCAACTTTCAACTGCGCCAGTAGTCATTTAGACTTCCTTCCACCTTTTCTAATGCATGGAATATATCTGGTCTGGTTTTAAACAAGTCCATGCCTGATCTAAACTCTTTAACCTTTGCAGTTGCTCCTTTCATTTTTTTTCCTAACCATTTTCTTCATTTTATCATAGCCATCTTTTTGAAAGTTAAATGCTGTAGCAGTAGATTTCTTTAGTGACCTCCCTCCAGTTATTAAATCAAATGTAATCATGTTGTGATCACTATTGCCAAGTGGCTTCAACACTTATCTCTCACACCAAATCTTGTGTTCCACTAAGGAAATTTATAAATCATTTTATAGATCTTACAATAAGACCTTCCAAAGCAAAGTATAACAGTAAAATACAATTTAAAACAATAAAATCAACACATCACAAAATAAAACCAAAATAAAACAAAACAAAAATAAAGTCGTGCTGCCAGTCAGATCAATCAGTCTAAATGTCAGAAACATCAGCCAGGTCTTTAACTTACAATGAAACTGCATTAAATTGGTTTCTTCCCTAATCGGCAGAGGAAGAGCATTCCATAACTTAGACACAGACATGGAAAAAGATCTATTTTGCAATTTCACATGCCATAAAATTTTCGGGATGAAATTTGAAGCTGATAGCTATATTGAGAACGCAAAGACCTGATCGATGATTTCCAACAGAGTCTAGGAGCCATATGTGGTGGGCTGCAGCCATGTAAGATCTTAAATATGAGTGCCAATAACTTAAATTTACATCTTAATCTCATAAGTAACCAATGTAATTTAGCTAATAGAGGAACAGCTGATTCACGTCTGGAGCAGCCCATAACTATTCTGGCTACCATATTCTGAACAGTTTGAAGTTTCCTAGTCAGACATCCTGGAAGACCCCAGTAAATCGCATTGTAGTAATCTAAAACGGCAATGACTAATGCATACACCACAGATTTTAAAGCAGTGAAGGTCAAAAACTATTTTAATTGTCTCACCAAAACGCAAACAGCCATAAGCTGTACGTAAGACAGAATTGATGTGGCTTTCCATGGACCAAGATGAATCCAGTCTAAGTCCTAGTGACTTTACTTCATTAGTAGGAGACACAGTACAGCCATCAATGGTAATCAAGGTTTTCTCTAATCTATCTCCAATTTGCAAAATCTATGGGTTTATCTGTTTCATCTGTGTCTAAAATAGTTTCCTCTCTTGTTGGTTCTTGTACCAGCTGCTCCATGAAGCAATCATTCATTTCATCTAGAAACTTTTACGTCTCTAGAAAGTCCTGACGTAACATTCACCCAGTCAATGCTGCGGGAATTGAAATCACCCATTATTACTATGCTGCTGATTTTGGTACCTTCCCTAATTTCTTTTAGCATTTCATTGTCTGTCTGTACATTCTAGCCAAGTGGATGGTAATATACCCCCATTGCTATTTTATTCCCCTTTTCACCTGGAATTCCTATCCATAAAGATTCAACATTGCATTTTGTTTCCTGCAGAATTTTTATCCTGTTTCACTCAATGCCCTCTCTAATATATAGTGTCTCCCCTCCACCAATGTGATCCATCCTATCATTTCAATACAATTTGTAGCCTGGGATCACAGTGTCCCTCCTTCCACAGCGTTTCTGAGGTGGCAATCCAGTGCTATACACTCTAACTCTCCCATCTTACTTTTTTAGACTTCTAGCATTTGAATGCAGACATTTCAAAGTATGTTTTTTGTTTGTATTAACAATCTGCTCATCAGTTGTCAAGGGTGATTCGGAATCTTTTTGCTCTTTACTTAAAGACACCTGGTCCACTTTGGCATTTATTGCAACCTTTCTACTGGGATGCCATAATTTCCCTGTTCTCTTAGTATCCTTCAAAGATACATCATTCCGAACCATGTGTTTCTGAGCGACTGTTGGTTTTTCCCCCATCATCTAGTTTAAAAGCTGTCTGCAGAATTCAAAGAAGCTTCTTGTCTAAGGAAAAGACATCAAAGAGCAGCACGTCTCTGGAGAGAGGAGCAATGCAAATTCCCTATCATCCAATTGCAGGTTGAAGGATTTTTTCAGTCACATAAGAAATACCCAAACGTCCTGCCCCAGCCGGCCCTCCTGTCATCCTGTCGCCAACAGCCATGAAGCATGCTCAACACAGATCCTTGTGCAGGTCCACCATCCCCCACTGTGCCAACTGAAGGGTCTGAATTATGGCATCCCTCCTTTCGTCCCCCACCTACAAGAAAAATCTTGGGAGAAGTCCGGCCTGCTGGGATATTAAGGGGCTTTCCTGGAGTAAGCAACAGAGATGAGATTAGAACTGGAGGCTCCAGGTGTCACTGCTTGGTGCCGATCATGCAGCAAACTTTGATTATATCAAGAAGAGGGCTCAGGCTTCCAGGCCTGAGAGAGTCACCTTAACCACCCCCCAGCCCTTTATTGAACATGCCCGCTACCCTAGGAGGTGCCTTCTCCTTCCCAGGGGGGGTTCCTGGCAGTAAGTACGGGAGGAAGGCAGCAGCAGCAGGGTGAGGTGCCTGCAGCCTGCTAACGGTTTGGGGGAGGGAGAGAAAAGTATCTGGAGTGCTTTCAGAAAGGGGCCGTGTGGGCGTCAGGAGCCTGGAAACACTCCCACTCCTGCAGCAGCAGCGGCAGCAGCAGCCGCCGTGTGACAGCGCTTAGCAGCGATGAATATTCATAGAATGAGGCATGGCACAGCGGCTCAAGGAGGCGGGGGGGAGAAAAGGGAACCTCAGCTCCCCCCTGCTCCTCTGAGGGAACCCACCCAAGCAAACCCATGGAGGGGAGGGTTAATTAGATGATGATATCAGCTCTTTTCTGGTGTGTGTGTGTGTGTGTTTTAATCCAGATTAAAAAGAGAATAACAAGATTCAGGGGGCCAAAACACACTGGAACAAAAACAATGCAACAAAATAATAAACAGTGAAAAGGGGCAGCAAGACAGTTGGGCTTGCCCTGCATCGCTGGTATCCAAACATGATCTCCCCTTTCTGCCAGCAGGACCGGAGGGGGGGGGGGGGGGGGGAGCCGGAGGGAAGCAGTAGGCTCTGCAAGTGTGGAAGAAGCGCAGGTCTGAATGCTCTGCAGGAAGAAGCGATGGTAAAAACTGAGAACCGCTCTGTAACAAGCAAGCCTGATGCACAGAAAGTGTCTGAACACCCTCAGAGAGACAGAAATAGACACACACACACACAGCACAGTATGTGCATTAGTAACAGGACCGTGACCAACTGGAACCGGACAGCAGGGGCAAGTTGTTCATGATACGCTGCCCAACCTCAGCGTCTCCAAACTCACCTGAGGTGCAGCAGGAAACTAACAAAAACAAAAACCCAGAAGAGCCTGAAATAATCTACCGGGCGGGACGACTGTTCAGAGCCTGGCCAGGATTCGCAATAAAGGGAACAAAATGCTCCAGGGATAAGCTTTCAAGAGGAAAGCACAGGGCTGAGGTTAGACCAACGCCGGTGAGGATCCCGCGACCTGATATCAGCTCACTGCCAGTGAATAATCCCCATCTCTTACAATGTCCTTTATTGTTGCTTTTTGACATGTCCGAAAGTTGACCAATAATGCAGGCTTCCACCTCTCCCTTTCTCTTTCTTGATGGAGAAGGGAACTGAAAACTCCTCTGGCAGAGGTGAAGCTGTGCCCCCCCCCCCCCCCCCCGCCCATGTTGCCATTACAGCAGGACCCCCACAGAGGCATTGTGTGCCTGTAGAGCACTGAAGGAGGAGGCAGCTGGTCTCCCAGCACTCTGAAAGCCCCAGCCTATGGTAAGCATCGTATCACTAACCCTTTCCACCAGGAGCAGCAGTCTGGCAAGACAGGGACAAAGAGAGAAACAGAGAGTGAGTGAGAGATGTCATTTCATTTCATTTCATTTTATGTATTTATTTATTTTGTTATACTTTGCAATTGTCTTGTACTGCGATTATTGGTATTATACAAATATCTTTTTCTCTTCTCTTTGTTTTGTAATTGCTCTGTGCATTATTTTGGCAATGCATGTACAAATGGTCATGCCAATAAAGTGTCTTGATTCTGAATCCATGAAGGCAGCAGAGAGAGAGAGAGAGAAAGAGGCTAGTGTCAGTGTCACTTCAATACCAAAACTGCACTAACTCCCAGAACTCAAACAGCAACAACCACACCTGTGAAAAGGCAACACTGCGAATACTGCAACCGGACCCTAGAATCACAAATACACTTCCTACTGAGAGGTTCAGATTGGAAAATACAACAAGTTCAACTGCTATAAATCCCTATACAAAGGCAGAATCCATCACCTTGGTCACATACACGAAACAAAGACATATTCTCACCAAATACAGCATAAGTGACCATAAACTAGAAATAGAAACATGCAGGGAAAAAAAAACTGAACTAGAAAGCCAAAAAAGCCCGACTCAGAGGAAAAAGCAAAAATGCATTCCACCTGTATTGTATGTACAAAGGCATCAGAGATGCAACATTTCCCAAAGCTGACTGAGAAAATCAAACTCCCCACAAAAGAATGAGCAGGAAAGAAACTCTGTATAATTCTGGGGGAGACGGAAGAAACAGCAGCTCCAGCAGCAGGATATCCAGGTGCCCTGCCTTAAAGAAGACCGTCCTGTTTCTAGGAAATTGTCTTATACTCTGCTAAAGCAAGAACAAGACACGTGTCTGTCCCATTTTTTAATCTGGCCATACACAGAAAATTAAATTCCTATGAATTTCATGCACCACCCACACAGGCAGATCTAGGATGGTGGGGGTACATCATTATCCCCCCATTCTCCTTCCCACATCCTCACTCTCAACCTCCCTTCTGCTCTTTTTCCCCTTTTCACTCTCTCCATCCTTCCGATCCTTCCAGTCTCCTCACCATCCCACCCCTTTACGACCTCCCGCTGTACATAGATGAGATTCCTTTCCATTTTACTTTCTTCCATTTCTTTCCGCCTCCCCTTCTTCTCTCTTCAATCTCCCGTTCTCCTTAAGTTCATCCCCATTGCTGCGCCCATCGGTCGCAGACGGCTGCGCCCACTATTGCTCACCTTTCTTTTGCCTTCTTCTACGCAAATTGGGAGAATGGCTGCCATTGCTTCATCTCGCTGACACCCTCAGCGTCTTCAGCCCGGCATTGGCGATGGCGTTTGCCATCTTGCCGAGGATCCTCCAAGGAGCGTGCGCACGAGTGACTCCGCCCTTTTACGAACGTCATGGCGGGAACCTCGGGGACGTCCCCTCCACGTGACATCATGAAGCTCTATACTTAAACTCGTATCACCAACCACAATACGAGTTAGCAAGGATTTCCTGCTTCTCTGACTCGCTGCCAGAAGCCACTCTGGTCTCTGTCTGGACGACTTTGGCACTCACTCCTCGAGGGCCTCACCACGCTTCCACTCTTCTGCCTAAGAGAAGGACATTGCTGGGACTACCAGGGTACCCGCTCCTCGGGGGCCTTGCCTTGTTCCCTTCCACCCTTCGGGGTCAGACTGCCTGTATCTACGGAAGCCTGAAGGTATCAGCCCATACGAGCCTTGCCTCTTTACTGTCAATGCTCCAGGGTACCGCTATCTACAAGGACGCCCAAGACACCCGCTCCTCGGGGTCTTGCTTCGCTCCAGTTTGCCCTTCGGGGTACTGCTCTACAACTCGGACGCTTAGGGTACCCACGCCTCGGGGGCCCGTTCTCATCCTGAACCTCAGCTCCTCGGAGACTACTGCAACTACCATCTCAGTGAGTACAGCTGTTCCTATCTATTTCTGCTCTGTCTCATTACAGAACCATTTGCCTCCTACTACCGAGGACTACATCCAGGTTCCATTGACTATTGGGATCAGACGAGGCTACATTGCTGTACATTCATTACAGCTTGCAGAAAGAACAATAGTGCCAGAGACTCCCCTCTGGCA
The DNA here is from genome assembly GCF_901001135.1 of Rhinatrema bivittatum. NCBI lineage: Eukaryota > Metazoa > Chordata > Amphibia > Gymnophiona > Rhinatrematidae > Rhinatrema > Rhinatrema bivittatum. Next base: position 483,818,808 of record NC_042615.1, read on the forward strand.
GGGATCAGTAACTACTACCTGATTCTACCTACTCCTTGCAGTATAATAAAAGACTGTTCTCTGTGTCCTCATCTACTAGAGTTAGCCTATCGCTGCAAGTCCTCACAGGGCTCCGCCCTGTGTGAGGTGCCATCTCTTGCAACGACCAAGGGCCCACACTTCATCACCCAAAACCATAACACCCGTCTCCCTTTTCTCCCACCAGGATCCTCTTCATCTCCTCTTGCCCTTGGATTGCTGTCTCTCCCCCCTCCCCCATCTCCTCGGGTTCATCTCCATCTCTTGCTTTTCCTCAGAGTCTCCTCTATCCCCCAACCCCCCCACGCTCAGATTCTTCTCCATCCCTCCCTCTTCTCTCTCAGGTTCCTCAGTTTCATGGGGCACAAGCACAATATGGGCAGAATAATGGCAGGGTGGGGACACGATAAGCCTTCACTCCCTGAGCCCTCGGAAAGATCTTTCCCCCAAGACAGGCACTTAACCACACCCAGCCTGCCATCACCGCCACTGATCCAACTGCCAGAGAGGAGGACAAGGCAGGGGAAAGTCATCCTTTTAAACAATGGCAGTGTCTGGTACTGCACTGACCAATGTTAGGTTCAGTAAGTGTGTGTGGACCCTTTGGCCAAGGCGAGAGGTGGAACCGCCCAGGGGAGGAGCCCCACTGAGCCTCACTGTCAGCAGGCAGAGTCTCGGCTGCGGGATGGGATACAGCAGCGGTAGGATGAACAAAGTAGTGACCCCTGGCGGCAGGCCGCGGGATGGCAGCAGAATGCTGACGTCAGACTCAGCTCAGGAACTGGAGAAGGTCGTAGGTGCGACACTACCCGAGGAGCGGGGGGTGTCGGTAAGCGTACAGTCACTCTGGTACCCTGGGTCTGTAGATATAGGAAGCAGGAGAGTTCCTCGATGGAAGTCACGGTAGTGGTCCGCAAAGCGGGGTACACCGGCGAGGGTATCTCTTCAGGTCTCACGGTAATGGTCCGCAGAGCGGGGTGCACCGGAGAGAGCTCCCACGTAAGTGGTCACAGGAACCCACAGTGTAGTTACTCACAGCAAGAAAGCAAAGGCTGGTCCGGAGGTCCTCGGGACCGAGGCAGGCAGGAATCCGTGGAAAGGCCCTCCGAGGAGCGGATAGCCAAGAGACGAGAAAGGGCCCCCCAAGGAGCGGGTACCCGATAGTCTGTAATCACGGAAGCAGGAACCGGAACAGCGATGAATAGAGAGGTATCTGTAGTAAGTGAACTCATTGCCAAGCCGCTGTCTGTCTGGGCTGGTGAGCTTAAATATCCAGGTTGAGTGACGTCATCTGGTGGGGACGCCCCCGAGGTTCCCGCCATGACGTGGATAAAGCTGGTCAGTGAGCACGCAAGCCGAGGGAACCCCGCAGGTATGATGGCAGTCGGCGGCATCCATGCTGCTCGGGTAGGCCAGAGAACGAAGAGTGGAAGGTCGGCAACAGCTGGCCGAGGCCGCGAGTTCCCCCAACGGAAATAAGACAGCAAACAGAGAGGTGAGCAGCAGCGGTCGCAGCCGTCTGCGGCCGTGGAGCGTAACGAACAAAAGGATGTTCTGCATTCTGGGGACGTAATCAGTGGTCACCCTGTGCAGCAGCAATAGTATCGTGGTTACCCGGCCATCAGGTCAAAAATGTAATCTGAGCAGAGGCAACACTGACCATCAACAGATTAATCAAAACCCTGGCCTTTTCTTCGACTTTAGAGATTACAAGGCAGTTTATTGAATTTAGGTATTATGTTGGTTATCTACCTATTTTTTTTTCATGACTAAGATTGTTTTAGAATATGCACTTTTATTTGTATTATTTCGCTTTTTTGATTATGTACGTAAATGTGCTCCCCGCCCCAAATTTTGAAGGGTACGGGTTAAAAATATTTTAAATAGTAAGTGTTTCTGTTATTTCTCTTCTGTGCTGTGTAATTCTTCCTTTTACCACCTTTTGTATTACTTTGGCAATACATACATAGACTGTCATGCTAATAAAGCTTCTTGTATCTGAGAAACGTAGAAAGACCGAGCATGAGAAAGGCATTCAATATGACCGCATGCAGTATGCAGAAAGGTCTTTACACTGGCGCCTTACAGTTCTCACCATAATTTTAAAAATAAATAAATGAATGGCACGGCAGTGCCAGGCCACAGGAACAAGTATGCACACAGCTTACGACATCACGGCTTACGACATCACGGCTTACGACATCACGGCTTACGACATCACAGTCCACAAGGACATGTGAACACTAAGATGTGACGTCATCAGTTCTGCAACGGATTTACTCTGTTACAGGAGGACAAGCCTTTCAATTCAAGGAGTTCAGTGACGAAAGAGAGTAAAAGGCGCTGTGGGACAAGACCATCTTATTAATACCCTCACCTGTCACTCGGCACCGAGGCTGGTGATCAATGACAGCATCGCACTTGCATCACAGTGCTTGCAGGGTAGGTAAGGTAACAGGAGGCAGAAAGGGGGTGGTCAGACAGGATCCGCCGGGGAAGAGAGAGAGAGAGGTCGGCACGACAGCGGGAGAACTCGAAATGTGAAGGGCGATAACTGGGGAAGGATCCGGCGGCATGTTGCAGGCTCAAGGGAATGAGGGTGGGGGGGGGGCAGTGGGGAACTCTCAGGATGCACACGCTAACAGATGGGGTGGATCAGGAGGGACTGCTGCAGAGGAAGCATTCAGGGTACATGGAGGCAGCAGTTTGGGGGGTGGGGTAGTCTGTAAAATTATTTGTTTTCACTCCACCGGCGCTCACACACTACTCAAGCTGCTTCACCGCAAAGCACCATTAGAGTGGGTGAGTAACAGCACTCCCCCCTCCCCCTCCCCCTCTCCCCCCACCATTACTCATACTGCATGAACCACCACCCCCTAACAGTCAGGGAGTCGGGCACATAACTCACAAAGCAGAGCAGGCCCAATGGCAATTTCCTTTAAGTGTTATTAGTTAGCAGTTTCAATCAATCCTGCTTGCACTGTAGGCGCCTGTGGGCACTGCTGGACCTCCTACCTGTGGAGCGAAAGCTTCAGTTCTGTTCAGCTGTGGCCAAGGAAAAAACACAGCTTCACCCACAGCTGCTCAATGGGTGCCTGAAAGCTTTATTTCCCCTTAATGAGCTGAAGGGCTAGCTAATAAGCCCCAACCCCACAGCCACCTCCAGACTGCCATTACTTTCATGTGGATTCAGGTGGAGGTGTGTGGAAAGCTGCCCTTCAGTGTCTCTCCATGGTATCTCAGCTCCGCCAGTCCAGAGAAAGACAAGGGTACGTGTTTCCCCAACACCAGAGGAGAGTAAACGAGGGCATGCAACTGGCACGATTCAGGCGTATCACTGGTCCATCATATCACAGAAATAGCAAAATTGTCGCTTAAGAGAATGAGACCAATTACAGGATTAGGAGCGGGTCTGCCTACCCTGCATTCAGAAAGGAAAAAGAGCCATCGGGCCTTTAGCCAACAGGAAGATCCTGGAAACCAAGAACATTTATTACCAAAGCTGTGGATGTTACTGCTTCCAACACTAACAGAACAACACTCTGCCTGCAGTTACCAAACACTGTAGAAAGGACAGCCAAAGCCCTGCATGTCCTGCATACACACAACCTCATACACTGCACATATAAAAGCCCACGCCCTGCATGTCCTGCAAACACACAACCTCATACACTGCACACAGAAAAGCCCAAGCCCTGCATGTCCTGCATACACACAACCTCATACACTGCACATAGAAAAGCCCATGCCCTGCATGTCCTGCATACACACAACCTCATATACTGCACACAGGACAGCCCAGGCCCTGCATGTCCTGCATACACACACCTCATGCACTGCACTCAGAACAGCCCACATCCTGCAGTCCTGCATACACACAACCTCATACACTGCCCATAGAGAAGCCCACGCCCTGCATGTCCTGCATACACACAACCTCATACACTGCACACAGAACAGCTTACGCCCTGCATGTCCTGCATACAAAGCCCACGCCCTGCATGTCCTGCATACACACAACCTCGTACACTGCACATAGAAACCCCTCCCCCACCCTGCATGTCCTGCATACACACAACCTCAAACACTGCACACAGAACAGCCCA